>NW_006760386.1:7119701-7123293 GCF_000271605.1 Fomitiporia mediterranea MF3/22
TCTGATAGTTTCCTGGAACTACTAATTGTGCTTTATATTTTCTATACTATTATTAGTGTATGCTTTATTTATAGACAAATTGTGTTCCCAATGATGTTAATATTATGCATGGATTCGTGATTTCCCATGTATTATGATTTTCTAATTGTTTTATTTTGTCTTTCATAGCTGCAATCCATGAATCACAATCTGGACATTGGATTGCTTCATAAAATAAAGTCAGATCCGATTGTATTTCACTTATTTTAGCATTAAATTCTGTTAAATGAATGGCAATATTATCTTCATCCTTTTTGCTAAGTACATACATGCATTTCATTATGTGTTTATTCTCCATACATTGTTCAAGCTTGATAGCACATTCTGTCAGTTTCTGTTTCTGTTCCAATCAATGTAATTTAGGTTCTACTTCTTTTTCAGTTAATTTAACTTTGTTGTCCATTAAGTCTGTTGATTCTGCCACTTTTCCTTTTTTGTTAGGATCAGTGTTGTCTGTATCATCATCATCTGTTCTCATTATTCTATTGTCTGTTTCATTATTTTTAATTATTAAATGCTCGTTTGTATTGTTGTTTGTATTGTCTATTTTCTCCCCTTCAATTTGAGGAGGTTTACCTTTGAGAAATTGAATATTTTGTTTGATGGTAATTTTATTATTGTGCCAAGTTTTATGGCCTTTACTTTCATTGTCTAATCCTATCCAACAAGCAATGATACCTTACTGTTGTATTTTTGTAGGATTTTCGTTACAAATGATAATATATTGACCAAATTTGTATATATTGTCAATTGTTCTGTGTGTTCTGTAACGTTTGTAATGTGGGGTATTGTAATGTAAAGCAGCATGTAGTGTTCTATTATGAATATAGGTAATATGAATTGCTACTTTGGCCCATAATGTAAACAGTAATTCAGTAGATGTTAGATATGCTCTTACACCTCAAAATATAGTTTTATGTGTTTGTTCCACTATTCTGTTCTGTTGTAGAGTATGATGTACTGTTAATCTTTGTTTTGTTCCTTGTGAATCTAAATATTGTTGGAAATCTTCACTAAGGAATACAGTATTGTTATCACTTTGTAAAAGCTTTATTTTAACTCTGTACTGTGTAAATATTTTAGTTGTCTATTGTATGTATTACATATATGTATCAGATTTTGTTTGTAATTTGAGCATTATGCACCAACAAGTAGAATTGTCTACAATCATTAATAAGTAGTGTATGTTCTTATATGTGTGTGGTTCAATAGGACCAATAATATCAATATGAATAAGATCTCCAAATTGATTTGCAAGAGGAGATTGACATAGTTTTGGTATTGGTGTACGTTTAATATTTGCTTTTATACATTCAATACATTCTTTTTCTTTGTAGTTTGTTATTTTAGTTGATAGTACACTTGGTTGTGTCTTTAATAATCGTTTAATATAATTGTAACTTATATGTCTGAGGCATTTATGTATATCATAAATAGATAGTTTGTTCATTGTTTTTAATAAATGATTATTGTACAAAATATACAAGTTATTTCTCAATTGTATATGTCTAATGTATTTGTTACATAGTGATGTTATAGTACAATTATTGTTTGTAAACATAAAAGAATAACCTTCCCTACATAGTAGTGCTTGACTTATGAGGGAAAAGGTCATTTGTAGATAGTAATAGATGTTTTGTAATGTTATGACACTTTTTTCTTGTATATTCTTCAGGATTTTGATACACATAGATCCAGCTCAATTAAGAGTCATTGTTGATCTATTTACAATAGTTACAATTGTAGGAGTTATGTTGTGTACATCTGTTAATCAAAATAGATAAGGAGTAGCATGTATTGATGTACTAGAATCAAGTAAATCCATCATTTGTGTATAGGATTTCTTGTTAGCTATGATTGTATTTGTAAATACGTTAGTACATACCCAGGAAACATATTGTTCGAATTGTTTGTCCTGGTTGCTCAGAATAAGAGTGTAAGCATTATTGTTCATTTCAACATTGCCTTCCTTTAATTCAACATTGTTTTTGTTTGGGTTTTCAATAATAAATGCATTCATTGTGTTTTCCACAGTTTGATTTGTTTTATACACAATGTTAGCCTGATGTTTGGTGCATACAAGCTTTGTAGCTTCTGTAGAAGGTTTACAGCATTCCTTAGAGAAATGTCCTGTTTTTCTACAATTGAAACATTTCACTTTTGTCAGATTGAACAGATTTGGCAGATTAAATTTCCTCCACTTATTAGCTTTATACATTGTATTAATGTGTACATTATTCTTTGTCCAATCATTGGAATCTTGTACTTGTTTAGCACAGTAATTGTTGTAGGCATTCTACAATGTAAGGATTAGTTGCTTCAGTTCAACTTTCTTATGTTCATTGACTGGTTTGCCTTTGTTTTGGGCATCAGTAGATTGTATTATTGTATTTACTATGTGTGTATATTGCTCAGGAGTAGCAAGCAATATTACTGCTTTGTATGTAGAGTTGTGTAGTGGATCACTGTTAGCAGACAGAGTTGTGTATGCTTCCTCAAGTCTGTCTAATGTATGTCTGAAATGTTTTACATAGTCTCTACAAATAAACAGTACTGATTCATTAATAGCCTTTTTACATACTGTCTGGGGGTTAAAGCATTCTTCAAGTGCTTTCATTAACTGAGGGATAGACATATTAAAGTGTATATAGTTTGCCAATATTGTGTTAGTAATGTTATTAACTATACATGTATGAATAGCCTTAGCCATCTCTCTCTTGGCTTTGTTCTGTAGTTCATCCTTTAGTAAGTGTTTGAAGTATGTAGCTACAACACTAGAAACAATACAGTAGTGCCACATCTTGTAGTTCACTTCAGTCTTAAGCATTGTGATGTTTTGACCAAAGTATTTGGGTACATCAGCTGGTTTACAGTGTGTATCTGTATGTGGGGGAACCATGATGCAAATGTGTGCAAATATATGTGTGTAAAGAGTTTAGAGTGTACAGTGGATACATGTATGTAGGGAGCTCAAGGCTCATAACCTGTTGAGAGGGAGAACTTAAGGGGGGCATACATAGACAAGGGGTAAGGTAATGATTGACTACTCAGTGTCTCTTGTCCTTATATTGTATGTATTCTAACTGAGACATTATGAAGTCATTGTCTTGTGGTTTGTCTGTTGATGAACTAATCATCTCATAATATTTTATAATCAACCAACAAGGCTGTCTAACAATTCTATGACAGCTATAACTCATAGTAGTGGTTGGACTGTAGCATTGACACATGTGTATAGTATAAAGTCAATTCTTGTCAAAGCAGCTGATCTGCTGATGGGTAGTCCATAGGTGTTTATGAGTCAATTAAGCTGTGCCCCTGTAGAGAAGTGCTTAGCTATATCCAATGTATCTAAGCTAGTATATAGAAGTTACCTTACAGAGTTGACAGCTCTGGAACAGTTTGTAGAAAGTGCACATCTGCTGGCAGTGGCAAAAACCACTTGTGTAGAACTTCCATAAGTCTTGGTGCAGGTCCAATCTTGTGGCAGGATATCCGATAGGAGGACTTGCATATTATGCCTTCTTGCACTAGGTGACTTCTGCTCTATATA
>NW_006760386.1:7128248-7150258 GCF_000271605.1 Fomitiporia mediterranea MF3/22
GAGTGCATACATCAGAATTATTTTTTTTTTTGCGTTTCTGCGGGAGTTTGAATTTTCATCTCTTCAGTACTGAAGAGAAATTGGCGTGGCTTGTCGGCCGCCATGTTCAGCTTCCATTAAACCCGAACCTCCCTCAAGTTTCAACTTTCTTATCCTTACCTCTCCTTCCTCTGTTCACTAATTCTAACCCAACTTCCTAACAGAATCCTAAAATTCTGCAAAGACCACACCCTCTACCCATCCATCAAAGCTGGGGGGTACGGTACAGCCGGGTGGGCAATTAACGGGGACATCGTTGTTGACCTCTCGAGATTGAATGATATTGATATCGAAATGCCTCGCCCCGTTCCAGAGACTAATAATAAATCGGAGCATGGTGGGTTTACGAGGTTGAGGGATAGTCCGATTCAGGAGAGTGTCGGTGGGAAGGGTAAGGCGAAAGAAAGCGATTCTTCGAGCGTGATAGAGGAGAGAACAGGCGGGTTCGGTGAGAAAAAGGAGAGCAGGAACGGGAATGACGAGAGGAACGGAAACCCTTCGAATGGTAATGAACCGGGAATGGGAATGGGAACGGGGAAGAGGAGACGAAGTCCGTTCGATACGTCTACAGGTCTTCCACGCGACCCGTTCGTCGCGAAGTTCCTTCAAATGGACGGCTCTGGCAGCGAAGAAAACGAAGATGAAAGTAAAGTGGAGAAAGACAACTTGCCTTCTCCTCCAATTCGTCGTCGACTCGATAACACCCAGGCCGATACCAACACGCGTACGTCATCTTCCATTGTATCTGGTATTTCCGGTATACCTACTGTCGACCTTCGTGATCATGGCCCAGGAACCGGAACCATCAACTATAGTGAGAATAAAAGCGAGGACGGGGACCAGTTTCCAAATGTAGGCTCGGACAGCATGTCTCCCTCCGGGAGCGTGGTAGGGAGCGGGAGCTCAAACACCACCAGTACTGGTACTGATCGGACGATCTCCAATGATGGATCCTACATTTCCACTACCACCAACACGTCTATGTCCGTGTCCGGTTCTGGTTCTGGTTCGACGGCGTATACGACCCCCGCTGGTAGTACAGTGGCTACCAGTACTGGTAATGCCAGTGATGACGGGAAGGGTCTAAGCGACGTAGACATGGATGTGGACTTGGATGAAGGAAAAGAGAAAGAGAAAGAAGACGCTGCAGATGTGATTGGGACCGTCTCTGCTGGTTTAGCTGACCCGAGTGGTGTTATGGAGGGGTTACGACAAATGGTTCCTTCCCCTTCCCCTTCCTCCTCGTTTTCTCCCTCGTCTGCTGATGGTGTTAGTGTTGCGGTTACTTCTAGTACTCTTCCTACACCAACAAACGCCACACAGGCTCAAGCAAACAATACATCCTCTGCGCCAACTCCAACCCCAGCTCAAGACCCTTCCTCCACGACCACATCCCGTCCAGAAAACTTCAGCATCCGCTCCGTAGACCCCTTCGGATACATGAGCGGCCCAGCGAGTGCGCGAGCTCCCGCATACGTCTCGGGTGTGAGGCCGCAGAGGGGTTATGAGCAGCCTGCGTTTGGTCTGGGTGGTACTAGTACCACGACTGCTACTGCCGCGTATCCGCTCTCTTCTTCCGGGGGTGTGGGAGCAGGGGCGGGACCGTCGAGTGTGCCCATGGTTGTTGACTCCTCTTCCGAGGGCATCGGCTCGGGGACGGCGACGGGGAGGCCCGGGTTCTTGTCTGTCGTGAGTGACGTTTTCCTCTCGTGCATCTTATCTCGTATCTCGTGCGTGTTACTGACCGACGATTTAATCTATGCGACTTGTGTTTGGATTTGGAACGGAACACGAACGATAAAAATCAAATAGGCAGCTGCACCCGTTCACCCATATGCATACGTTTCCTTCGGTGCAGGCGTGAAACAGAAAGACATCGACTTGTTCACTGCTGCGCACCCGTTACCTGCTACGTCTGCGAATGGGAACATGTTGTCGAGTATTCCGTATCATGTTCCTTTGTGCGTCATTCTCATCTCCTCTCCCTCTTCTTTCGAAATTTATTCCTGTTTTTTTCATACTGACGCGTACAAATTTGACTTTATTTTGTTTTCTTCTTACGCGACGATTCTGCGGTTGTAGGGCAGCGCACCCCGTGGGCTCGAGCGTGATGATGCTCGGTGGATTCGGGTTCCTTTCCCGTCTACACGGACTGTCAATCGACGCGCTTGTTGAGGTGGAGATGGTACTGGCAGACGGAAGCGTCGTCTATGTGAGCGAGAATGAGCATCCTGGTCAGTTCCTTTTCCTTTACGCTTTTCCAACCACCACTACCCATTATTCCATATCCACCCCTCCAAAAAACATTGAAAAGAGCAAAATGCGATCGCTAATGATTGGATTTGCTTTTATTATACAGATTTATGGTGGGCACTTCGAGGTGCTGGACCTGCGTTCGGTGTCGTGACGAGGTACAAGGCGAAAGCGTACCCCGTTCCTGTCGTCTTTGCAGGGAACCTCATCTAGTACGTCTTCCAGTCTCCCTACCCTTTCTTCCGTCGGTGTATTCTAAATACCTATCCTTTATCTTTATTCCTCGCGACAGCAACTTCCACCCACACACCACCGCCTCACTCATCAAACACTTCCGCGACTGCGTCAAAGCCGCCCCTCGCGAACTCTACACCAACGTTCTCCTCACTGCCGGACCTGCCGACAAAGGTTCACTCGTCGTCGTTCAATTGTGTTATGTTGGGCCGAAAGAGAAGGGAAGAGAGTTTTTGCAGGCGCTGCAGAGCGTCGAGAGTGGGGAGAAGTGTTTGTTGAATGAGGTGTGTGAGAAGACTTTCTTGAGTCAGCAGGACAGCGTTGCGCAGATCTTGAGGGGGAAAGGTGGGTGCTCTCCAGTCCCTAAGTCTTTTCGCGTAACTGGATAAGGCTGATTGGTGTTTTGCGTTCTGCGTGTAGCTGGACGACAGTGGTACATCCGCTCGGCGCTGATTAAACCACTATATAGACTACACCTGCTCGTAGTTTGCCTCTCAGCCCCATACAATGAATTCCTGATCCGCGTTGGGCTAGTCATCAGGAAAAAGTCGCATTTCTTATAATGTATTGTAGACTTTGTAAAACATAATGTAAGTATTGTATATACATTGTAATAAAATTATAAGGATCTTACAGTTATTTGCAATGTATATACAATATGTATTTTACTTTTACAAAGTCTACAATGTATTATAATGAATCCGACTTTTTCCCAATGTATTCATCAGACGTGAGCATCCAGATATCTATCGATTTCTCTCGTCTCCAATATTATTAATACCTTCCCGACACCTATAGCTCTATCCAAGTCCCGCCGACAGCCTTTTACAATGTTGTACCAAAGCCACACAAGCGATCCAACGCCTGTTCTCCTGAGATTTGGAAATGGAGTTGCAGCGTGACACTTATGAGCAATACATACAAGAACAGTGCTTACTGGATAAGGATGAAATGCTAGAACGGTTCCAAAATGGTGATCATGCAAAGTATTTACGGCAATGTGCAGACATATGGGAGAAGTACCAACAGTGTTGCCAAGATGAGTAGGCAATGCAAGAACGGAGAGTTAAATACGAGCAGCTCGAGGCTCTGATTACCAACTTGCTTCGACAGATAAATGAGATGGGCGGTGATGTTTAGATGGTTCGCTATTCATGTACTGTATCTGCACAAGAACCTACCTTGATATTGTTTCCCCCGGAAAAGATCTTTAAAATATTGTTGCAAGTCTTGATGTTGCTGAATCTATATATAGGGCTTCCATCCCAGAGTCGGAAGAGATAGCCTTGTCTTCTACATTGTTCAGATCTAAACTAAACTATAGTTTATAGTATATATGCACATGTATAATATTTACACAGAAAAAGGTCCATTCCCCATCAATCTATCAAATCACACAATGCACTTGAACGAACGAACAATCAATCAAAACCACTAATATAAAGGATGAACAGGTCGGAAAGCAGCAGGAGTAAGTCATTCACTTCATTCAAACAACTCCACCAACAATCCCCCCTCCCAAATCACCATTAGCATTCAACCACCTCTCATACCGTCTCCTCATCTCATGCACAACAAACGCCGTCCCACTCAACATCACAAGCGTAATCACATCCGCTCCACCTAACGCAGTCGTCTGAAACACCCTCTGCATTACCGGAACGTATACAAGTGCGAGTTGGACTAGGACGGAAATCCCGACTGTTGTGATTAACATTTTATTTTGAGTTAGGTGGCATCCGAGTCCTCGGTTTTGCAGTGCGGAGACGAGGTCGAGGAAGACGAAGGTTGTGAATGTCTGTGTGGTTGAGGTTGATATATTAGTAATCCTTTTTAGATGAGAAAAGAGGAAAGTGGCGAAGAGGAGGAGAATTATTTTGTGCGTACGTACCATCGTCTGATCCCGACTTGATATCCGTGAATCGCCAAGGGCAGTCGCATAGATAAAGAGCGTACCAAACACGATCACAGACGCAGAGAACACCACCCTTCCAACTACCCGTCTACTAATCACTTCTTCGTCCTTCTTCCGAGGTGGTTTTCTCATCACAGCAGGATCCGCCGGGTCTACACCAAGTGACTGACTCGGCGGGCCTACACAAACGCAAACACACACAACAAAAAGAACCCCAAAAAACTTCAGTCAATGTAACAAAGAAGCGAGAGAAGGAGGAGAATGAAATAAGCAACGCACCATCCATAAGTATATTAATAAACAAAATCTGCATTGCATTAAGCGGATTATGCAATCCAAACATCGTGCTCATCGTAATCAACGTCAACGCCGCGACAGCCGTACTCAACTGAAACGAAAGGAAGTTTTGAATGTTATAGAATATCGATTTGCCCTCTTCTACAGCGGAGAGAATTGTACTGAAGTTATCGTCGACGAGGATCATGTCTGCTGCTTCTTTCGCTACGTCTGTACCGCTTTTGCCCATTGAGACGCCGATGTCGGCCATTTTGAGTGCAGGGGCGTCGTTTACTGGAACCCAAACGAGAAAATGAAGGACGTTAGTAAAAGATCAAGAATTTCTTGGTTTTGATAATGAAGTGAGTAGTTGAAGCGGATTACTTACCCCCATCGCCCGTCATCGCTACAACATCCCCACGAGCCCGATACGCTTCCACAATCGCCATCTTATGCCTCGGCGTCGTCCTCGCAAACACCGCAACACTCCCAATTCGATCTCTCAATTGCGCAGGTGACATCCGGTCAATCGCAGTTCCCGTCACGCACCCCGCACCTCCAGAAGGCACAATCATACCCAACTGTCTCGCGATTGCCAACGCAGTATGCTCTGCGTCACCAGTTATCATCACAACATGTACACCTCCAGCTTGTAATGCCGCGATCGAATCTGCAACTCCCGGACGCGGTGGGTCAAGCATACACTGGAACCCGACAAATACCAGACTTTGAGTCTGATCGAGGGTATCAACTGAACCGAAACCATACGCAAGTGCGATGACTCGTAACCCACGACTTGCCGCCTCCGTCGCCTTTGCAAGGATCATGTTCCGCAAAGTGGTGTCAAGAGCAGGCGATGCGTCGTCTGAAACGTAGTAGAACTTGCATCGGTCGAGCACTGATTCCAAAGAACCTTTCATATAACACCGCTCCCGAGTATCGGGGTCATTCATAAAGGACCCGCTCACAGCCATGTACTTCTGCTCGGAGTTGAACGGACGTTCTGAGAGGCGGTTGAATTCCTGTGAAGTTACATGACGCGGGAGTGAGATCATTAGTTCCAGAACCCTTGTTCACGATAAACGAGGAATAGCTATACGTACCGGTTGCGGGTCCGACAAGTCAAATATTCGCAAAACATTTATCAACGCCACATCGGTGGACTGCCCCACGAATACACCCAATTCGTTCTCTCGTGCATTATTACATACCGATCCAACTTGTAGCGCCTTCCTCAAAGTGGGAGTCAACTTAGTATTAGGCGGCAGACCATTCCCATTCCCATTCTCGACGACTATCATCTCGTCGACCGTGTAGATCTCAATGACAGTTTGTTCGTTTTTCGTCAACGTCCCTGTCTTGTCAGAACAAATCACGCTAACAGACCCAAGCGCCTCCACAGAAGGTAGCTTTTTGACAATCGCGTTCCGTCTTGACATCCTCAAAACGCCAAGAGCGAGCGTAACGGTCGTTACGATGGGGAGACCTTCGGGTATAGCAGCCACAGCAAGGGATACTTTACTGAATCAAGTCAGCTCGGCACGAACATTTTCCAAAAACAAAAAGAAGTAAAAAAAGGGAAGATGAGAGGAGAAGGGACGAATATATGGAGGAGAAGGGACGAATATATGAAGGAGAAAGAGAAGGGCGGACGAACCTCCAATAGTAAACATCTCCAACCAATGTCTCTTCTGTAAGATCCCAATGACGCATATGACGCCAATAACACCAAAAGAGAACATAGATAACTTCTTGGCTAGTTCGTCCATGTTAAGCTGCAACGGTGTGCGTTTTTCTTCGACCTGTAAATATTTAAAAATAAGTATAAGTAAACGTCGGAATACACATAATAAGAGACGATCAAGGGAAAAGGAATGGATGATGGATGATGGATGATGGATGATGGATATACTAGAATAGTACTGACATCCTGCATCATCGAAAAGATCACCCCAAACTCCGTTTGTCCACCAGTAGCAATCACGATTCCCTTTCCGTGACCATTCCTAACCAAAGTACCCATATACGCAATACACGTCCTCTCAGCAAGAGCAACCGTATCACCCGTTCTCGCTTGTTCCGTCCCACGCGAAACAGCCTCAATACTCTTAACAGCAGGCTTCGTCTCCCCCGTCAAACTGCTCTCATCAATCTCCAAATCCACAGCAGTCGTAAGTCGGATATCTGCAGGTATCCGATCTCCTACTGAGAATGTGACTAGGTCACCGGGTACGAGTTCGTTTGCGAGGATGTTTGTTGTTTGGCCGTCTCTATTCATTTCAAATGAGAGAAGAAAGGATTAAAGGGGGTAGGAAGGAAAAGGGGTAAGAAGTTAGTGTGGTTACGTTCGAGAAGAAGTAGGGGTGGGTAAAAGTGAAGAGACGGACCTGGTGAGATGGCAATAGTGCGGAACTAGCTTGTTTAGCGCTTCTAGTGATTTTTCCGACCGCCGTTCTTGTACGAAGCCGACTGCGGAGAAGGAGAAAAAAAATCAACTTTCAGAAACGTAATTACTAAGACAGATTGTAGCTGAAGAGACGTACCAGTAAGGACAATTAGAATGGCAATCGTAATGCTAACCGCATCATCTATATTATGCATCACAGCGGACACAACAGCACTCCCAAAAAGCAAGAGAATTAGCGGTTGCTCGTATATCGATTTGACGAATTTGATGAGGACATGTTCGGGAGCGGCGACGGAGAACTCGTTGTAGCCATGAATTTCTCGGAGAGGTGGGATAGCGCTGGAGGAAAGGCCATCTGTGAGTGATGTGTTGAAGTGGCTTGCTATGTCCTATCAAATTATCAAAATTATGATGCTTAGTTACGTTCATCAAGGAAGACAGAAATAAAATAAAATAGAGTAAAAATAAATAAGTATTGAGGCAAGGCTGACTGACGCGTACCTCTACTGTTGTGTGTGCATGGATAGATGATGGCGTCTCCTCCGTACTTTTCTCTACATGCCCATTAACATTCGCAGACCCGTTCATCATCAAACCTTCTTCCATTCGGTATGCTTCGGTGGAAGGTCTACCAGAGATAACACGTCCCAACAATTCCACGCCCTCGTTACTAACAATCCGTGCCAGCGAGCGTAGCTTAGACGAAGCAGAAGAAGCAGAAGAAGGTCCCGCAGCAGAACCAGACATATGTCCCGAGTCAGAAATAGTAAGAGTATTATGTCGTCTAAGAGTAGTGCTATACGCAAAGTGTGCGCTGGCGTCCTCAGAGGCGGTGGGCTGCTGCTCTGATCCTGAGAAGCCAGAAAAGTAAGCGGAGGCCGGGGGAGAGGCGTCGCGCTGTTGGTGGGTTAGGGATGCATAGCCTGGGCCCCTGCCTGCGAGCGGCTGCCGGGAGAGTGAGGAGGCTGTTGAGAAGGAGGAGATGTGACCGCCTGTGCCTGTGCCTGCACCTGCTGTGCGAGAGGCAAAGAGCGGGAGCTCGTTGGAGGCTGAGCGCTTTTTTTGGTGGGCGTGCATGATGGACAGAGTAGTTAGACAGTGGTAAACGTGATTAGGCGGTCATAGAACGACAAAGATATTCGAGGACATTGGTTCCGTGCAGGACCAGAGTAGACACGTCGTTGCCTGAACCGGAGTGTCCGCGTCGCTGATAGTCGTGCGAACTACCTTCCTAATATATACGCCTTACTCGTGCTCTTTCTTCGCTTGGCCTAATAATTTGGCGATGTGTAGTCATGAGGGCTTGTTTTAGTGCATTATGCAACGAAGCATCAATCTAGCAATGGCAACAGAACACAACATGTGTGTGCGTCATACATAGGAGTAACGATAGAATGTAGTAAAGCAAAGAAAGGAGCATCTTAAAGCAAACGTGGAACACAACAGAAATAGGACAGGGTGGAGCGCGCTGAGATACGTAATACATAACGCGAGTGCGACAAAACGGAACAATAACAAGCGTAAGGCGAAGTGAAGATGAGAGACAGCGATTGAGAGGGAGAAGGGATAGAAGGATGTAAATAGCATCGCGTGATATAGGGAAAGAAAAGAGGAGTCCAGCCCCGAGGACCTACCGTTCGCTCGTTAAGTACGTTGTACGCATATGGACATAAATTATAGTTCGCGCCCCGCCCGTCGGGAGTGGTTAACGACATCGCCGTTGTCCGGTGGCAATGTCAGCGCGAGGGTTGGTACACTCTAAATATGGGAAGACGATGCCATTAGCGTAGAGTTCGAAAGACAAAAGAAGGTCAGACGTTTGGACCAATGGATAACCCTTGGCTTAGTATGCTCGCCTCACTGAGACCAGCATATTGAGCGCTCAAACAAGCACGGAGAACTAGGGGACATTAGTGTAACAAAATGGAGAGAGAGAGAGAAAATGGCGAAACCAACGGGGAGGAGTGGAAGATAGAAAGTCAGACTTAATCAGCAATTTCTCCCCCACTCCACCCCACCCCTCACACAAGCAACGAACTGCATTACGTTATGTGAGTGGGCCCCAACCCTTTGGCAAGGGTGGAGTGGGCACGGGAGCCACCCGTGCAGTTGACATACGTGTGCATGCAACCTTTTAATGGGACCCATTTTTGCGCGAGTGGGGATGCCGTCGACAAAGAGGGGGCCCAGCCCCTCCTCGACGATCGCATCCGCTGCTCGTCCCGGGGACGCAACCGACAAGAACGGGGAGCCAGCCCCTCCTCGACGATCACACCCGCCGCCCATCCCAGCAGAGACGGCCAACAAAGAAGGCGGCCAGGCCCTGTTCGAAGGTTGCGTCCAGCCGCTCGTCCCGGGTACACAATCTACAAGAAGGGAGGCCAGCCCCTCCTCAACGATCGCTTCCCGACGCTCGCACCTGTAAAGAAAGAAGAAGAAAAAAGAGGAGAAGGCCTCGAGCCCCTCCTCGACGACCGGATCCCGCCGCTCGTCCCAGTCTGAAACGACCGATAAAATGGCATCTAGCCCCATCTCGACAATCACGACCCGCTGCTCGACTACATGATCTAGAAAAGAGGGAATCCAGTCCCCCTACAGGATAGCATCCTGCCAAAATTCTTTGATCAGTGTCAATACTCGGGAGTCACTCAATGACAAGGAATGCTTATTAACTCTTTGCTGTCGCATCCTGCCAATATCCTCCAGCTCGCATTGGTCCGGGTAAGATGACTTTCTAAGCTCCCCCTCAACAATTCTGCTACACCTATAGACGGAGTTAGGATGGATATGAGACAACGAGATGAAAAGGAAATCAGACAAACCTTAACCTCAGCCCGCTCGCGTACGTCCTGCGGTCCTCCTTATGACCCGATGACTCTAAGCTCTAGCATGACGTAAGAAGGCAATCTTTCTCTTCAGCCAGCCCAGGAACGAGTTCGACCGAGCCGGCTCTGCCGAACGTCCTCTTCCGACGTTGCGGGAATGCGCTGTAACCATCGAATGGGGAGATGGATTTGACATCTGCGGGACATTGATTATCCCGAGGCCAACACGCTGTGGTATTTGGCCATTTGCGGGCCACCACCAATCGCAACCAGGACTAGCCTTGTTGCTGGGACGTTTGTTGATGGGACATCTGGCTGCCTCCGCGAGTTCCGCGACGGGAACGGGCAAACGTTGAAGCGCGGGACGTCGTGATCTCGTTTCCCTCCCTTTCCTAGACGGTTCATTGTTCGCCACTGCAAAAGGCGGACTTGCCACTGTAATCGTATTTGCATACATTTCGTCGAGCTGCGGGACGTTGAAAAGGCCAAGTCCGAATAAACCACGCGCTCTAAATTGGACCGCCCTGTTACATGCTGGTGAGAACGTAGGCAGGTCCGGTGTCTCTATATATTCAATGTCGACAACCTCGAAACCTGAGGACAGCGCAGGAGAGGCGGCAGTGCCAGCCGCCGCCGACCGGCGAAGTTGTTTGAACACGTAGGTCGAATAAGACGGACTCTCGTAGCCCCCGTTCGGGCGCGTTGACGCTTTTCCGCCTGAGTGAGGGTCCCTCGACTGATTTGGCAGGGTACCCGTGGGGCGCTGGGCTAGCCAGGGTAGATACAGCTCCCAGCCGGTGGGAGCATTAACGGACGGGTGCCTGCACTCGTCAGCCTTGGTCATGGTGGGTTGTGGACATGAAGACACGCCCGCGTGTCCGCTTTCACTCTAGGAAGTGTATTAGTATAGGCTGCTTTAGTATGAGGAACGAAGGGCAGAGTACGAACGAAAGAGCTCGGCGTAGACATTGTAACTGAAGGTGGGGATATTGGCAGATAACGGTTCGAAGTCAAGATGGGAAAAGCTGAATGGCCAGAAACGCGAAGTTTATATATGGTCTGTCCAGGGCTGACACATTAGACCGGAGTGCGACTTGAATTCTCAAACATAGCAGACAGAGACAATCGTATCAAGTCCCGCTAGCTTTGACGCAAAAACTGGAACAACAGCCATGTCGGAAATGTGAAACACCAGAAAATATCGATAAAAGTAATTGATTTGAGACTACCAGTACCAGATTGCGTACGAATTCCTAGCTAGACGAGAAAGAACTCTGGTATTCTCTTATTTCGTAAGTTCGATCTTGCACAGGCACTTCAACCGCTCAAGCGTAAGGTCCGGGCGATGCAGCAGAAAAATGACGTGAAAACTATGTTAAGCGTGAAGGTGAGTGTCGAAGGAAGGAAAAGAATGTAATTGCAAATTAGTGATGCCCACCAGTTAGTACGACAAATCGCCGCAGACAGAACCCGCGACAGAAGAGGAGTATGCTTCTCACGACCATTGAACTACCAGACCGAAGCATTCCTTTAAACATCTTTTACTTGAATCTTCTCACGCATCAAAAATTATATGTTTCTTGTACAAATAACTTAATAATACATAATTCTATATGCGTGAGTTTTTTCAGACTGCTAGGAGCATCAAGAAAATTAATATGAGTGTAAGAAAAGAATGAATATGTCACAAAACCAGTTTGCGACCAAACGTCACGCTAGCATATTTCCATCCGACACCTCCCTTCGACACCTCTATTTATATTTATATCATTTCCCCTCCCTCTACTCCCATTCTCCTTTTTATGTGGGATTGTTCTTGAGCTCTATATACTAGTGGATGTACCCTCTGTTTCGCTGCTGTATATGCGTGCGTTATTTTTACGACCATGTCTCATTTTGTTACATTTGTTCAATTATACACGTCATATTAATTTATATTCTTGCTCAGTTTCCACGATATGACATACAAATCGTAGCTATTCATAATAAGAGTACAATAGTGTATATTTATTCTGGATGATTATGTACGAGTAATACGAAAAATATCGATTATAGCCGCTTGGTCAAAAATCACACAATTTCACTAGTATTAAGTTAATATACAATTAAATATCCTTTCGGATTCTTTCAAATTAGAAGACAGGGAGTAATGGCATGCATCTAAGTATTTTTACTCCTCATACTTTATTGACCGTCCGGTTGTAGATTTAAAGGAGGTGTTCGAAGGAACGGCGGTGCTCAAAGGATGATATTTGACTATATTCGTGAGAAACTGTTTCTTATTTCTGCTAATGTTACTCCAAGAATATTCTTACCACGAACCATTACTATAACTTGCATCCAAACAGTCATGTCTGGACGCGACCGCGACCTCCGCGATCCAGCAGACCGGCATAGGGACAGGCCTCGGGGAAGAGACAGAAGTCCAGGGCACCGTGATTATACACATGACAGAGATGAATATCGCGACAGGCGTCATCACCATTCGTGTTCACATTCACGCTCACCAACTCGGAAGCGGCGACACCATTCACACACGCCCTCTCCTTTGCGTTCGCGTTCATGCTCAAGGAGTCCTCGAAGAGCCAAAGGCAAAGAACGAGACCGAGATCGGGAAAGTAAACGTCGTTCGAGGTCGCGTTCACCGAAACGACACAGACGACGGCGGTCTCGGTCCAGTTCGTGCTCCTCTAGTTCCTCGAGTGATAGTGACAGGCATAGGAAGAAGCGAAAGGACAAGCATAGGAAGCGGAGTAGGAGTAGAGACAAAGATAGGAAGGAGAAGAAGAAATCGAAGAAGGACAAGGTATGTTATTGTCTTCACTGTCGTTCACTTCTCGAGACTCATTTCTCCTACAGAAGAAAAAGAAAGGCGCTTCGACGTCTCACTGGGGTAAATATGGTATCATAAACGAATCGAAGTAAGTGTCTGCATTGCATGAACTTGCACTAGTCTTAACTTCCCGGATTAACTTTAACTAACGAAATTGATTAATAGTATGTATGAAAAAGAAGAAGAGTTCCGAACATGGCTCGTCGAAGAACGCATGATCAACCCCGAAATCATTTCAAAAGACCAAACCAAAAAGGAATTTGCAAAATTTGCAGAAGACTATAACACAGGTCCGTTCTCCCCATCCTCCATCCCCAGATTACTCATTTTCAGGAATTAATTTCATAATAATTCGACAGCGACGCTCCCACACGAAAAATACTACAACATCTCATCCTACGAACGTCGCATGTCTCTCCTCCGGAACGGCGAAACGCTTCCACCAATGGATGACACATACAACCCCGACGCAGACCTCCGCGCGCATTCCAGTGCACACAAGAAACCCGTAGCAGAGAAAGAAACGTATATGAGTAAAGAGCAGTTACAGGAGTTGAGAAAGGTACAGCAGGAGAGGAGTCAGGTAGGGAAGATGAAGTTGATGGGTATGAATATCGGACAGTCGTTTGGTGTTAGGATGGATGGGAGTGAATTTGATGGCTGAGGTATTAAGTACTATTCGGGTATTGGCTGATGGGTAGAGTGATTCGAAATGTTTGTTCAGGTTATATATGAGGACTGCGCAACGAGTATCATCGGGCTTTGGTCCCTTACTCTCCACTCGGTTTTTGTATTATTAATATCGTCATCTGAAGGATGTACTGACGCTTATGCTCTCTCAAATTTCTCAGTCGAGATATTAATACACAGATGATTATTTTTGTCATTTTCGTCGTTTATGACAAATATGGAATCTTCATCCATTCTCTACAGTACATCAAACTCAGTCAATAATACACCCATTTACTAATTGGTTGGGGACAATAATATTAAGATGGTAAATTTCACGCGCACACTCTCTATAGATCTGTAGGTCCGAGTATACAAGCAAATATCCCTCTGCAGGTTTCCACATCTCGATAGTTCCGAGGCAGTGCAAGTTGCATTTGCTTAAGTAGGTGTTTCAGCCATTGCAAGACCTAAGCCGCTATTTATTATTACCAGTAATAACTATCACTCGGGTGTCGAGATCTCTTTTCGAGATAGCGTCAGACGAGGACCTTAATTATTTGAATATGCATACACGTGTACAGTGTATGTATGCATATGTGTGTTGATACAAGATCGCTCACGCAAATGGACAAGCTTTTGGTATCAGGGTATCAGGTATATAATGTTGTGGTATACGTGAAATACACGGCTTTTGCAGGAATATAAATGTGTTTATATGCTATCATGGTAGTCCAAATGAAGAATAAGAACAAGGAGTAAGTTAGAACTGAAGAAGAAGGAAAGAAAGAGAAAGCAAGTGAATAATAGTGGATATGGAGAATAGCTTAAATATGCAATACTAATAACAATAATGTCCAATGAATAAGTTATAAAAATGATTAATATGGATTTTTGGAGTTATTGTTCGCAAAGTGGGGGATGTTCTGGAGAATACTGTGGCAATGCAACAATAAATCAACTGAAGGAGCACTGATTCCCTGGACTACCCCATCTGTCAGATATACAAGCATATGCAGCTTTTGATGCTATTACTGAGAAGGGGTCTAGAAAACATGAGTTGCACAGTAAGTAAATATCACAAGTCGAGTCGAGTTGAGCAAGATGGACTGACTGTGACACAGCGAACTCCACGGGATATGCACCAAGCACAGGGAGGGGGTGGTAAAGTATTCTGTGGACGTTCACACTAAGAGAATCACGAGTGATACTATATGTCAGTGTCCTATTAATTTGAATTGAAGAATACAGAACATACTCTACGGCGAGCCCTCCTGCAAGCATCGCACGGTGTGGGACGTCTCGGTTTCCCGTGGACTTGCATATAGTGCGGGTCATAGTTGACAAAGTTATTGTTGAAATACGGCCCAGCCATTACAGACCAATGCGAATGAAGAGATATGTGAAATAAGACAATGAGTTACAGGTGTAACGAAGAGCGGATGAACAGAAGATACGATGAAGCTCACCTGTTCTTATAACTTGACCTGACACTTGCAGACAGACGAGAATAGATAACAGCTCCGGAGTATCCAGAACATACTGACCTGTGTGGCTTCTATATGAGCACGAAGTCATAACATGAGGCTGGGTATGTTTTTACGGTCCCTTTGACGAGTCAAGCAAGATGAACGCGACGGAATGTGATGCGCTCAAGTACAGCGTCGAAAAGAAATGCTGTGTGATAAAAGGCCTAGACAACGGAGCAACGGACGATGAAGCCGAGAGCAGGTGAGTGCACAGTGCTAACCGCAATTCAACAATAGGATGAGAAAAGTTGTTTCAAACAAGCATTCGTCTCATCCAAGTCGTTTCAGTCGTATGTCGAGTGAAGTGAAGCCAAATAACAATTATGCCGCTTTGACAGGTCTGAGGAACAATCCCAAATTCAGGCGTTTGATGACAGGCACAGCAGCAGAACTACCAGCAACAACTTTTGACATAGTTCATGTGTGTGCCGTATTAGCAAGGGTGCTAGTTAGTCACGTCCATGTGCTCATCAATTGGTTTATCAGATAAGGGTCGTATCTAAAGGCGTATGATACTTGTAGACAGTAGTAGAGTCAGAAAGGGGGCCATGAAGGTGCGCTGTAACCCGGTGTTGCACAGTGCGTACCACGATAGCTATTCATGGCAGCCATAACAGTCTCAGATACCAAAATGGGCCGGGCCGGTAGATATCAGCAACGTGTCTGGAATCTGGATCCTATGGCGCGAACGTAGTGAAGCATTTGGGAAGCTACCCTGCACACAACGACATGGTTTCTACAACCATTCCGAGTCCACTGACCGTGTTCTATATTAGATGGTGACGATTAGCTCGATCTTTGAGTATGTGGAATTAAAATATCTCGCTGACACCAACCAAGGATTGTCCGAATACACAGGTGATATGGTCACCGGAATAACAGATACACGGATCCTTACGAGGCGGCGGTCGCAAAGCCCGTGATCGATAGGTCTACAGAAGGACGTCGACGTCACGACATAAGGTTCTAATTTAGCCCATCTATAAAAGAGCAGGAAACAGTTTACATAACATTCCAAACCCAACCCGAAGTTGCGTGAACCGCGTTGACTTGGACAATGTACTGTACCACCAACCCTTCCGACAAACCGAATGCGTCAACTAAAAGCTCGTGATTGAATCCCTGGGTAGGCGTTTGGGAGAAAGGGAAGATATGAATAACAAGTTTCTTGATGGATGATCTCTGACGTGCTGCGCGACGAGTATTACTGGGCATCGTTCTATTCTTGTTATTTGTACTATTCTGGAGAGGCACTTCTGCGTGTAGTTTCTTACTCTTTAACTTTTACTGTTATCTCCTTGGACATCATCTCCAGAAAATACGTATGCTGGAAAAAAGAAAAATCGGATCTCATGCTAAAGGAACGCATTTGGTATCAGGGTATTACTTATATTAATGGTATACATATATAATTATGAAGGACTTCAACACGCTTGTATATTATCAAACTAGTCCAGACGAAGGATATGGAAGGGGAATAGATAAAAGTTGATTTAAAATGATCGAAAAATAATGGAAGGGAAAGAAAGGAAATAATAACAGATGTGTATGAACACGTGATGAGTATACTGTCCAGCGTCCAACATGTCCTTAATAAACTGCAGCAAGGAAGAGGAAAGGGGACAATGAATTACGAAGAAGGTTAGATGGAACTTTGGAACCATTGTTCGCGACGCCAGGCACGATCCTGGTTGAATATGATGCGGCGGTGAATAAAGCGGAAAAGAATTTGCTCCCCAAACTACTCTGTCCATTGGGTATCTCGAGTACATAGGTATATATGCCTTGCGATGCTTCAGTTCTGAAGCGGGTGCTGAATCTGGGACTGGAAAATGCAGAGTGGTGCAACAAGTTATTACCAAGCTAAGTAAATTTGATTCAGGAGGGCTGGACTAACCGTCACGCAGCTCTGTCCACGCGAATTGCAATATGCGCAGGGAGGAAGCGGCATAGTCTGTGGGCGATCGCACTAGAAGGAAAAGAAATCATGTGAAAATAGTGGGTCATTTTGTTTCCAAACGTTCAATGAAGGGAGATAATGGCTCACTTTACGACGGGCCCTCTTGCAAGAATCGCACGGTATGGGACGCCTCGGCGTACCACCGTTCTGTCGCATGTAGTCTAAGTCGTAGTTAACGAAACCTGACATCGTCGGCGAATATGATGGATGAGAATGCAAGCTGGAATAGTGAGACAAAGGTGGTTGCTTCGACTAAGGGAGACGAACGGAAAACACAATGAAGAAATGAGTAGTTTCTCGCCCATTCTTTATACCATAAGCATTTTACAGCAACAACAGCATCGGTGCCATGAGGATGTATTCTAGGCAAGTACAGTGTATGAGGTTCAAGTCATAATAAGTAACCAAGCATGTTTCTGCACCCTCTTTGACATTTGACGGAAGGTGAATATAACAGTAGGTAGTGTGCCCGAGTACAATGTTAAAGAATGAGCTGTGTTACAAAAAGTATCCAGTCAGGACAGAGCGGGAGGACAATTAATCTGAGAGCAGGCGGGAGTGTAGTTCCGACAGTGATGCACCAGCACAGAAAGGTCGCAGTTCTACTTATCCAAATTATACCAGTCGTATGTTGAGCGCAGCAAATACAAATATCCATCATATTGCCTTGGTTTGAAAGTCCGAGGATCAATCCAAAAGCAGAGGGATGTGATGAAAAGGTACAGCAGTGGAAGCAAGGCGAGAAAATTTTCGGGAAGATTCATACATCCCATCTTGGCAAATGTTTTAACTAGTCATGTCCATCTGTTCAACAACCGGCTTATCAGATAAGGGTCGTATCTGAAGGCGCATTATGTTGAACGACACTAGTGGTGTGAATAAGACTGCTATGGAGACCTGCAATTGTTCTGTATCGCACAGCATGAAAGTGAAGCAAAGACAGCCATAACAGTCAAAGCCACCAAAGTGGGTCAAACCTAATGACTTCATGCAGTGAAATATACAAGGTACTGACATAGCATACAGTTACTTACCTTGTGCACAACAATATCGTTTCAACAATGATTCCGGGTTTTTTTTGCCCGTGTTCCGTCGTACATAGGGACCGGCGGCTCGATTTTTGCGTATTAGATATTGCAGTATTTGTTGACAGAGACCACAGGCTATTGAAGTAACAGCTATACATTCATTGGAATAGCAGGGCAATACATTCTCACCGGGCGCTGCAGCAACGGTAAACGCAGGTGACCGACCGAGTCAGAGGAAGAAGCAAAGTCGACCTTCCAACATTCCGCTCCCGATGAAACAATAGAGTGGCAATTACGAAGACGTTTGCATAACAGCATGAGTCAAGCGGACCGATGCCGTTTGCACTTCGGTAGGCCAATATGCATCAGAGATGGCGGTACCCAGCACAGTACTTTAAAGAGCACGAAATTGAAGAAAGATAGATGTACACGGGTCTGTCAGGATGAGTATACAGTCATTACGACCATGTTCTTCTTGTGCGCGACGGCATGGGCACGTCACTATGAAAAGAGTCTTGACCACCTATCATCATCGTTTTGTCTAAATAATTAAATAAAGCGCGGGACAAGTTTCTGAACCTGTACTAGTTCCGCTTACTGTATCGGCAGCACCAGAGTCACGTGCATTCCCAAATCATGAACACAAGGTCCTTATCCTTTTCGGTGACAGCAGACCATAAGAGAAAAGATACGAACAACGATTTCATTCTTCTTGCAGCATAGAATCGAGTCAGATGTGAAAACACTTCATCTGAATTATGCTCACCTCTTGTTCCTTCCCTCCCGATTGAAAGTTACCAGACTTTGCGTATTAATCTCGGTGCTTCGTTTTTCTGCCCTACAGTGTATGCTTGCTCCAGGAGAACGACGAGGAATAAATGCTTTTATAACCGCGTCACGAGTAGTGCCTCTGGATCTTCCGCAAATCGTGGAACTCACAAATCGGGAAGCAGGGGCTAGTTCTCCAGAGAGTTGCAAAAGGATACAACACTCACAGACTCCTCCGAGCAACAAAAATGGCCATTCAAGCTGTCGGCAGTGGGGCTGTATGGAATGTATGTACAGAACGCTGGGCTACATCGGCAGCGCTTGAACAATATTGTGCACAAAAAAAGCATGCGAACACCACGTACTTTCGCAAATGGCCTTTCAAATTGTAGAGGGTGACTCTGTCACAAAATATGCAGATTCGTGAGTCGCAACGCTGTCCCTGCACGCTCAATACCTTTGAGACTTCATTGGATTAAAGTCTGATGAATGAGTCTTCGAGTCGTTTTCACACGTTCTCGGTGTTTCTTTACAATCCTTGTCAAACACATTCGATATGTCACGCCAAGGAGGTTTATGTGAGGAGATAGGCTTCTCTTGACAAAGTAGCAGACAACCATTCCTGGGTAATGGGGGATACGACTGGAATAGATAGTTGGTCATGTCGGCAAACTCCACAAATTTGATTGAGATTGAGAAAAACTTTCAAAAAGCGAATGTACCCTTGCTGACTAACAACTTACCAAAAACGAATCTTAGTCAGCACATAGTTTCACAGTCTCCACTAGGGACTGGCGTGGATAGGGGGATCCACGGTATCCATACTACGGATGAACTTTCCCACAGTATCCATACCAGTGGTTAAATTCCCACGGTTTCCGTGGTTTGCATGGTTTCCAGTGTAGCATGTCACAGTAGCATAACAAAATATAGTTACTCACTCATTTGCCTGTCTGTCTTGCTAAAATCTCAAAGAAACACAAACCCTACATCATAATTATCCTATGTCTGAGGATCAGTCTCCTCTCCTTTCAAATTTTCCCTATGAGAAGTATTACAACATGACCAGAGTGCTGGTTACTCCGGATGCTTCTTCTCTCACGTTCCAATCATGGCCATCACAAGAAGCTCTTTGTATAGGGCTGGCAGTAGAAGCTCCTACAGTACAGCTATCAAGACCTAGACAAAGGATTCAGAAAACACTGTCTGTTACTAGGATGAGTGATGCTGAAGTTTGGTCAATGTCAGATAAAGAAATAGTCAGTAAGCCATTAAAATGTATTCTTGTTTTCTTATACTGATTACATATAATTATTCTAAAGATTCTTGTCAAGTAGGATGGAAGTCACCAGCATATAGTCACTATAATGTTACTATTGAGTATACAGCAAATGGTGGTAATAAAGAGATTATTCTTGTCTTCTCTTACAAATTCAGCAACACAAGTCATCATCCTGTTTGTTGTGGCTGCACAAAAAATAGTAGTAGAACAGCCAACCTACTTTATAAAGCACAAATGTGTGACTCTCAGAGGAAGATATACCCATCTCTCAAAATTTCTGAGCCATTCATCCCTTATTCTGAGGCAACCCATTGAGCACTCATTGTCTTACAATGTACAGTCAACAATCAGCCCTTCAACTCTGTAAAAGACAAGTACTATTGTCTTGAAACAGAAATGCTTTGCTCTAGCACACAACTACCTACTCCCTCTACTGTTTCAAAAGATATTAAGAATATCTATAAGGGTCTGTCAATTCATGTACACAATTACTTTAAGGTATGTTATTCTTTCTTTTTTATTATTATCTACTTATGTATTTTATTAATACAGAACCAAAACCAAAGTGTACATTTTACAATAGATGGTTGGACTGCCCCTATAGTTGCATCCTATCTTAGAGTTGTAGTCATCTGGACTGATGCTGGAGTAATTCATTAGGCTATACTAGAGTTTATTTAGTGAGTTTAATATTGTATTCTCCTCTATTCATTTTGTACACTCTGCCATACTTTTATATCTCTATACACTTATTCTGCTAGACAACACCTTACAGGAAGTCTCCTTCCTTGAGCATGTACAGTCTGCTGCAGGCCAGTTTGATGCATACTGTAATAATATCTGAGTAAAACTAAACCCAACATATGTTTCTGTCAATAGAATACTCTCACACAAGGGTTTTCATACAAGTTCATTCAGATTAATTGTAAAGCTCAGGTGAAGGCATTTGTATACACTCTATAATCAGGGGAGGCAAGGGACTTGCCTGTGTTGAGTAGGTGATATATTCATTGTCTGTATATTAAGACATTGATTCTTAGGTCTCAAACCATGTATACAACAGAATGCTCTCATGTAAGAGTTTTTGTACAAATTCATTCAGTTTAGTCAAAATGCTTAGACAAAGGCATAGGACTCAGTATACACTTTGTCATCTGAGGATGCAAAGGGACTGCCCATGTTGAGTAGGTGGTATATTTGTCATCTGTATATTGAGACATTAACACTCAAGCTTTGTGAACAATAGAATGCTCTTATACAGGAGCTTTTGTACAAATTCATTTGAATTAGTCAAAAAGCTCAGACAAAGGTGTTTGTATTGTCACACTCATACAACACATACATTCCAATACATTCTGATTGGAAGGGCTCAGTTGTATCAAAGTTGTATCATCCTCATGTTAGCAATCCTTTGATTACATCATTATTGCCTACACAATAGTTTTGGTTGCTTAACTCAGACTAGTTGGGTTTCAGACTCTAGTTCTGTTGAGAGGGAGAACTTAAGGGGGGCACGCATAGACAAGGGGTGAGGTGACAATTGACTGCTCAGTGTCTCTCATCCTTATATTGTATGTATTCTAACTGAGACATTATGAAGTCATTGTCTTGTGGTTTGTCTGTTAATGAACTAATCATCTCATAATACTCCCCTTCAAACTCTTACTAGTCTGAGTAAACTGGTAAGATGTTTGACTTGTGGTACATGTAGTGCTTTAGTTAATATATCTGCTTGTTGATTGTTTGTCTGTATGTATTTTGCATTTATGTACTCTAACTCAATGTAGCATTTAATAAAATCTTTCTTATGATCTAAATGCTTTGTTTGTTCCGAATATTTGAGTTTGTCTGATGTAACCATTTGTATAACAGCATTGTTATTGCAATAGATATTAATTAGTGTATCAGAGACCTGCAGAATCTCTTCAGCTAAATGTGTAAGTACAATCACTTCCTGTGTTCCTCTTGCAAGAGCTATTAATTCAGCTTCAT
>NW_006760386.1:7165659-7173977 GCF_000271605.1 Fomitiporia mediterranea MF3/22
TGTCGTGGGGTTAAAAGTGTTCTTCAAGCACTTTCATTAACTGAGGGATAGACATATCAAAGTGTATATAGTTTGCCAATATTGTGTCAGCAATGTTATTGACTATACATGTATGAATGGCCTTAGCTATCTCCCTCTTAGCTTTGTTCTGTGGTTCATCCTTTAGTAAGTATTTGAAGCACATAGCTGTGACACTAGAAACAATGTAGTAGTGCCACATCTTGTAGTTTGCTTTGGTCTTAAGCATTGTGATGTTTTAACTAAAGTATTTAGGTACATTAGCTGGTTTACAGTGTGTATCTGTATGTAGGGGAACTATGATGCAAATGTGTGCAAATGTATGCAAATAAAGAGTTTAGAGTGTACAGTAGATGTGTGTATGTAGGGAGCTCAAGGCTCATAACCTGTTGAGAGGGAGAACTTAAGGGGGGCATGTATAGACAAGGGGTGAGGTGACAATTGACTGCTCAGTGTCTCTTGTCCTTATATTGTATGTATTCTAACTGAGACATTATGAAGTCATTGTCTTATGGTTTGTCTGTTGATGAACTAATCATCTCATAATAAGTTCTGATTCACAAAGGCAAGACTCTGAGCCTTCAGACAGCTAGTTGATTGATACAAAGGGGACTCAGATCTGGAGTCCTGGATAGGTTAATACAAAGGAGACAGTAGTGGATTTGTTCACAAAGGACTAGTAGCTACAAAGGACTTATAATTTCTATAAATACTCTCATGTAATTCATACTTTCCAGCAATCAAGTTACTCTCTACTACAACTCTTAGTGTGTAGTTTGACAGTCTCCTCAGTAAACATTCCATCTTACCTTGTCTTGTCTCATATTACCTTGTTCTGAAGTGTAGCTTTGTTGTTCCACACTACTCTTGTCTTGTTAATTGTCACCTTTGGAACTTGTATGTTCTACTCAGATCTACCTATTCCTTCTCACTCTTGACCCCTCTCAGTGTCTGTACCTTACAGACTCAACTGACCTCTTCTACCTCAACTAGTACTTGAGATCAACAGTATACACTTTACTATCTAAGGATGTGAGGGACTTGCCTGTGTTGAGTAGGTAGTATATTTGTTGTCTCATATCAAGACATAGACATTCAATTAATACCCTTTCTAATATACTTCTTTCCCTTTATTAAGTATTAAGATTGAGTATACTTATGAATCTTTGTTGTAGACTGTTATAGAGTTATACAGGAAAGTATTTGGCTCAGAGATTTGTGGATTGCTTGTGGAGACAATGTCTCACTCAGGTTGTGGAACAGACAATTGACTAGTATTGAAGGAGGTACAAGAAGAGATACAGTCTTAGGAATGTCTTAGAGCTATTTATAAGATAAGTTATGTGATAAGACTAACAGATTGTGTGTAACCTCTACAAGGTTACACTCTTCCCTACTGGGAAGAAGAGAGAAAGAGGGGAAAGGGAAGAGTAGTGTAAGAGTGTGTGAATAAATATAGAGGGTAAGGAACAGGCAAGGCAGGGAAGGGATTGAAGAAGGAGGGATATATTAGAATGGAAATTGAGAATGTTTGTAAGAGAAAAGATGTGTTGAATACAAAGATGAAGATAAGAGAGGAGAAGGTATTAGTTGAACACACTCTACAAGTGTTTTGTAGAATGGAAATTGAGGATTAAGGAGGGCTATGTATGAGAGTCAGTCTGTAACTGTTGTTCCTATTAGTCTAATACTACACAGTTGTCTAGTTTCTACTTAAGCAACCAAAGATTGTCTTCTGGACCATACTCTTTCTAGCAAACAAGGTATTAAAGACTGTGTCCTTGTCTTTATTAATCAATTATAGCTTCTACTTTCTACTCTTTGAGTCCTTCCTCTGTGAGGACAGGAGGAGGTTGTACAAGTTCACATGTAGAGTATAATGCAGGATCATTTGTATAGTATTGTTTGAACTGAGATGTATGGAAGGTAGAAAATTTGGTGTAAGAGTTTGGTAATTCAAGCTAGTAAGTAGAGCATTCTGAGAAAGCTTTGAGGACACAGTACTTACTGTCCTATCTTAGTATGAATTTGGCTACACAATTGTCACCACCCTGAGTGTAATCTTGACACTGATGGAAGGTAGATAGTATAATAAAATCACTAGGAGTATAAGAGTCTTCTGGACTCCTCTTCCAGTTTACAGTATGAGCTTGAGAAGTTTTAGCTAGAATGAGAGAGTCCTACACTTCTACAACATTAAGATCAAGCTGCTGGATGAGAGAACAAGCTTACTTGTCCTCTAGAAGGGTAGGCTCATTGTCTGGTAAGGGTACAAGAGGTAGGATCAGACAGGGGTATTAGCTAAGGTGAAGTTGAAAGGGGGAAAATCCTGTTGACACATTTTTAGTGTTTATAAGCTCAAACCAAACACAAGGTAGTGTATAGTACTAGCCCTTTTGTTGTTGGTTGACATAGAATCAAAGTGCCTGGATGACTGACTTGTTTGTATGTTCTGAGATTCTATCTGTTTGAGAGTGATAAGCTGTAAACATCTTTAGTTTAACCCCTGAAATTTTATGAAGAGCCTTCCAGAACTTGGAGGTAAAGAGGTGATCCTGATCCAAGATGATGTTAAGGGGAAGGCTGTTTTCACAATACTATCTGTCAAAGAAAACACAGGCAAACTCTTCAGGAGTTTGGCCTATACAGATAGGGAGTAGGCAAATGTTACTACTAAGTTGGTTAGTAATAGTTGCAATTCTGTTGAACCTATGGTCTGGAGGCAGAGGACCTATAAAGTTAATAGTAATTGTATTACCACACTAGTCAGCCACAGTAAGAGGGTGTAAAGGACTGGCAGGTTTTTGAGTAGACAATTTATACCTCTAACATGAGTCACATTACTTAATGTATGAATTTTCAAGGTTGGAACACATGTTTGGCTAGTAGAACAATGATTTCAGTGTTGCATAAGTCTTGTCAATCCCAAAGTAGCTTATAGAGTCATGAGCAAGTTTGTAGAAATGTTCACAGAGTTGATTGACACACAGAACAACAAGTCTGTCACTCAAGAATAGTAGACTGTTCTTAACTCAAACACTAAGGGATTCAAGAGGCTGAGAGAGGAGCTTAGCACAGAATGGGTCATCTTTGTAGGATGATTGGATTTGAAGAAGTAATTGTTCATCTGTAGAGATTGTAAGGTAGGAGGATACTACTATAGGGGGGGAGAATTCCTCATCTGGAAGTCTGGACAGAGTGTTAGCAGCTTTGTTTTGTTTGCTAGGCACATATTGAACATCAAAAATGTATTGAGCCAGGAATTCTTACTAACATACTTGTCAGTACAAGAGATCTCTCTAGGAAAGGAAACTTGTGAGTGTGTTGTGATCTGTGAATACAGTGAATATAGTTCCTAGAAGGTCAGAGTAGAACTTTTTAAGAGCTTTCACAATAGTGAGCAATTCCTTCTTGTAGACTGGGTAGTTATACTCTGTAGGCTTCAAGGGAGTAGAGTTATAAGCAACAGGACAAGCCAAGTCCAGTAAAGGCCCAAAGGAGAGAACTGTGCCTGTACAGAGATCTGAGGCATCTGTGTGAAGATAGATCTTATTGTTACTAGGATCCAGGTAGTTAATGACTGTTAAGTATTGTACAGACATAGTAAGAGCCTTGATAGTGTCAAACACATGTTGAAACTTTAAAGACTAGTGTGGGAAATCCTTATCACATTCCTTTAATGTCAAAGGGTTCAAGACAGTAGTATGTTCTGTAAGTCTAGGTAGAAAGGGAGTAAGAAACTAGACAAGACTAAGAAACCTCTGTGTGTCTGAAGAAGATTGTAGCACCAGCTATTGTATAATCTTCTCAGTTTTGGTAGGGTCTACATGTATGCCTTACTGATCTATTTAATAACCTAAGAAATCAATTGATGAACAGAACAAGGAGGTTTTCTTCAGAGAACAGAAGAGGTGTACTTCCTGAAGAGAGTCTAGAACAATAGAGATATTCTTAGTATAGGCTTTAAGATTGGCAGACCAGATAATAATGTCATCCAGATAGACATAGCAGATCTTACTAATGAGACAATGTAAGGCTTCTGTCACACAATACTGGTAGGTGGCAGGAGCATTTCTGTAGCTTATAAGTATAACAGTCTATTCATAGAGTCTAAGTAGTGTATTGATTACAGTCAAGTAGATGTTATTAGGATGAACACAGGTCTGAAAGAAGGCATTTGTCATGTCAATTTTTCCCCAAATAAGACCTTTTGTACAGTCAGCCAGGATATTGTCTATCTGAGGTAGTAGATAGTTATTAGGTATTGTATTACTGTTAAGCTCCTAATAATCACAAACCATATGTGGAAGAGCTGAAGGGTCTAATTTAGCAATAAGGAAAGTAGGAGAGGTGATAGGACTGGAAGAGAGTCTTAATCTGCTAGTCAGAAGATGGCTCTGTAGAAGGACCTCCTATGTATTGTAATATTTTATAGGGCAGGAGTACTAGTAAGGCTTTATCTGAAGGTTTGGATCTTTCAATTTGAAGTAGTGGAAAACATCAGAAGGGAGTATGTCCACATAGGGGAGCTCTGAACAGAAAAGTAAAGTGTATTACTTACACAGACTATTACTTAACTTAGAGAGATGATCCTGTAAGGTGAGCTCTTGGATTTTTGTATGTACTACTAAGATAATGTCTAGAGAGGGAGAGTCAACTTACAATACTTGTGAAGTTGGAATCTAGTAGGATATGGGTAGGAGCTGGTAGTTAGGAGTAGAGCAAATAGTCTGTGTGTAATAATGAGAGACTGTGATTCTATTCACAAGTAAGAACAGTAGGCCTAGGATGATTAGTGAACATAGGGAGAGGGCAACTACTACCCTAATAGTACAGGATTTCCAGGTGTAATCAACAGAAGTAGGGGAGAGTTTAACATATTCATGTAGGGTTTGTAAAGAATTGGAAGAAGAATTTGATAGAGTAAGGGAGATATGAATAGGGTTAGAGAGACAGAAACAGGGCAATCTAAGGTCACACACAAGTGCTTCATTAATAATTACTAGAGAAGAGCTATTGTTAATAAGGGTACAGACAGACAAGGGTTTTAGTGTTGTAAGACTGTCTAGCAGACACTCCTAATAGATTTAGAGGGGGTTAATAAGTATGTACTTGTCTGAGTCATTAACATAGACAGCTGAGAGTATTTCCACCCTGAGAGCAGCTACTACTACATCTTCTTCTTAATAGAACAATGATGAACTCATAGTAGTAAGTGGCTCAAGCTGTAATGAAACACACACATAGTTAGGAAGTTGATTAAGCCAGATATTAGTTACAATTAATACAACTAGTACAGACTTGACACAGTTCAAAGATGGTAGAGAGGGTATGTGCTTTGGATGTAGGCAGATACCTTCTGCTTCAGTGATAGACATACAATTTATTCTTGAATACAGGATCTGGTAGTCCTTTGTAAGATGATTAACATACATGAAACAGTATTTAAAGCATTCATTATAACAATTGAGTGTGAATTTCTCTACAGTCAAGAGTTTCTCAATTTTCAGGCTTACTGTGTTCTCTTAGGCCTGAGAAATTGTATTAGAAGTCCTTAAGGGACTAGAGAAAGAGGGAGCTGACTGTATAGTATGACTACCTTTGTAGCTACAGATTGTATCTGTAATGAGCTTACAGTAGTTGTGTACACAGTTGTCAGCCTTACAAACAGTAGCAAGCCAGTCCTAGAAGTCAGTAATGCCTTAAATTCCAGGTTTAGAGTACACTTGTTTGAGGTCAATATTCAGACAGGTACTCATGAGAAAGCAGATTTCCTAGTAAGAGAGGATGGTAGGACTTCTGCTGAGAAGATGGTTTTGGCCAAGAATCTTGAAATAGAACTTGTTAGCACATTTTCTATCCTGTTTAAGATTTTCAATTTCATTACACAGCTTAAGGTCCCAATTATGCTTAAGAACAATTCTCTTAAGGTTAGTAATAAACTCTTCAAACTCTATAGCCTCAATCCAGCCAGGTTAGACTGTATACCAACTACAGACTTTAATAGGCTCAAGACTATGTATGATAAGGCAGACTTGTTTGTTGTTAGGAATATTCTTGTGTGTGAAGAAGGCAGCACATTTGCAGGCATATTCACTAAGGAGCTTTAGGGTCATTTGACTGTCTGTTACAGTAGGGGCAGAGTTGGGCTTATAACTACTAATTTGGGCTAGAGGCTCTAAGACATTCTCAAGACTGTATCTCTTCTTGTACCTCCTTCAATACTAGTCAATTGCCTGTTCTACAACCTGAGTAGAGACATTGTCTCTACTCAGGTTGCAGAACAGGCAATTGACTAGTATTGAAGGAGGTACAAGAAGAGATACAGTCTCAGGAATGTCTTAGAGCTATTTATAAGATAAGTCATGTGATGAGGCTAACAGATCACATGTAACCTCCACAAGGTTACAGCTTGTAGTAATATGAACTCAATAAACATGTAAGTTTTTTTCTCTTCCATTCTTATATTACTTTATATTAAAACCTATAAACTAAGATCCATGTTTTAAACATGGATAATGCTAGAAATTGTAATACAACTACAGTAGAGGTGGCCAAGTTACTTCCAAACTTTCATGGTATGAAATCTTGTACTCAATACTTTGGCCACATTTTGAATCTGGTTACAAAGGTAATCAATATAATATACTTTCTATATTGTGTATTAAATCTTTTTTTTACTTTTCTTAGACCATCTTGTCACTATTTTCAAAATCTCTCAAGCAAAAGCAAGCTGTAAAGATAGGTTCTGTTTCACACTCCTCTCAGGGCACTGCTAATGTAATGCCCTCTAAGGTAGTTGTTAATACTGGTGATAATCTCTCACCTGAAGAATCAGAAATTGTAGCTGTGCTTGGAGACAATGAGAATTCTAGTAACAATAGTCAAGTATTCTATGATTCTACTATAGTTTCTACTGTTTGAGATCAAGCTATTACTGAAATGTAAGCATTGGGTGTTTTTGTATCTACAGCCAATATGAATGAGGCAAAATTAGTTCTTCCAAAAGTAAGTATCATTTACTCAGGAATATTTAACTATTACTATTATATACTAATACTTAAGTTTAGATTGCTGGTCTTACAAAGAAAGTGCATGATTCTACTACTTTGAAGGAGGAATTTGACAATTTGGTGACTACTGAGGCTTGTAATCCCAGATCTCACATTTATGGTCAAAAACGAGCACTTGATAGAAGAGTTCCTACTCAATGGAATTCAGATTTTGCTTGCCTTGACTCATATTTGTTTTTGCATTCAGCTGTTGAAAAACTGATTGGTCAGTAAGAGTTAAAGCTGTAGTACTTTGTTCTTAACAATACTCAGCTAAAACTTGCTCAAGAGTTACATCAAGTCCTTTGGGTAAGTTCCTATTTTTATAAAGGTATTGTAACTAATAGAATTATATAGATACTAGAGGACATGACTCTGTTGTTTTCTAGAGCAGAAGTACCACTTATTTCAGATGTCATTCCTATAATGTTTGATGTTTGTAATGCTCTGAAAACTGCAAGTAGTGATTCTAAAAACTCAGTAGTTGTTCAAATTGCAGTATATGCTGGTAATCTTGTTTGTCAGAAGTATCTTACTCTGTCAAATGAGTGCGAAGTTTACTTCATTTCAATTGGTATGTACTTTTTTATTATATTTATTACAAAAAAAATTAAAAAACACTTGTTTATTTAGTTATGTCTCCAGATAAAAAGCTTGACTGGTTTTGAAAGAGGAGCTTTTCTATGGAGAAAGTGCAGGAGATTAAAAGCCAAGTGATACAATGGTGGGAAGAGTCTTATAGACAATTCCAAGCAACTTCATCTGAACTGGCTTTACTAAATACTCAACCAATTGTAAGTTTTTCACATTAATTATATTAACAATACTAATATTCTTTATTATAGAATCACTCTCATTATATGCCCAGCCGTCTATCAGCACCTATTGGATTAGCAGATAGTATTCATGTTTATCTGGATGAACCACCAATTCCAGATTCAGCAATCCAAGCTGCTGGTAGTATTATTCAATACTGGGCCAATTGTGAGCTAAAGCACCCTAGTTTAGCTAGGATGGGTCTGGATTTTTGCTCAGCTCCAGGTATTTTTTAATATTCTCTACTGAAGATAACAGTTTTTAACGCATTTTGTATTACTAAGCAACATCTGTTGATGCAGAGCAAGCATTTTCTGTTGGTTGTTGTCAAATCAATTTCATACAACATAACACCTCATCAGATACATTCAGAGCACAAATGGCAGTTGGATCTTGGGATGGAACACCTTTATTCAGGAATTACAAGGATAC
>NW_006760386.1:7174758-7184677 GCF_000271605.1 Fomitiporia mediterranea MF3/22
TTGTATATGATTAATTTTGCATAATTGTGTGATATAAGTACAAAATAGCATAAAAAATCTAAATGTTATATACGGGAATTGAACCGTGGCACGGTAACCACGGTTCATCTGGTAACCGTGGGAATTCCATCCGTGGTTCACCTTATCCGTGGTGTGGATCAAATAAACCACGGATGGATACCACGCCAGTCCCTAGTCTCCACTACGTCTAATTTCATCCGCACCTTACCGTGGTCTGCCATCTAGTTGGTTGGTGACTTTCAAATGGATCCTCTAATCCGACCTTCTGCTGTGCATGTGATAAATATTTGAAAGCCCAATTGCGCTGCAGATGAAATAATCGCACATATATACATGCGATATCTCCTTCAATCGGGCTGTGTTTGTAGAGGAGCGTAGGTTCTCCAGAGACCATATCGGTTTAAGGATATCATTCGGAAATGAAGTCTGCTGCTTGCACTCATCCTAGCATTTCAGAAACTTAATTTTTGCAAGTCGCAATCTCCTTTCGACTCAATGCCATTGCAGTTTCTTCGCCCGTTGTGATCGCACTACCAATCAACTGGGAAGTATAAATATAACAAAATCAGGGAGTACTTGACTCTGAACTTGGAAAGTAGTACTACATAGCAAGACATAATTCAAATCGCAGCAAAGAATATGTTACATAGGTCTCTTCGGTCTGAATATTTGCAAACAGGCGGGAAGTGCAGTAACTGACGCCGCCTCTTCCCTACGCTACTTACCAACGTCCGACAAAGCGATTTAGACACCTATGGACGCCAATAATTTGCATTAACTACCCTTGTCCTTGCTCTATACGCTTTGTGGCGCTTTGCCCGCCTTATAGTCGAGTTTTTCCGATTTCCTAGTGCATAGTCAGAATATTTCAAGTTTCAAATTCTGTGGTGCGCCATGGAGCTCTTATAGTACCCGGCTACGGGGTCGCAACGGAGACGGATATTCTGGAGGATATGGTATGTTTGGAAGATCTCCAAAAGGGCTCCATTACCGTACTTGACGGACTTTAACCGTGTGAAAGTGCTCGAGTACTCTGTAAGAGCTGCCATACGATCTGCTGTAAGGGCCATTGCACTTCAATGATTAAAGATCCGAGGCTTTATGACAGAAATGAGGCTCACGTACGATAAACTGGATTCGGACATTAACACAACGATTGCACGTCGCATTAATCGTTGCACCGTTTAGAAGCAGAACGTTTCCGTTGATGATTGGACAATTCGGACTTAACGACGATTCGCGCAGTCGCATTTCCCGCATCGACTCATGGAACACGGAGCTCCAGCGCCCCGAATGTGATCGTACGCAGAGCCATGTTGTGCAAAGCATCCGATAACTATGCTGCTGACAATGTTGTTTAGCCTTGTATCTTGTCATTGCTAGCTGCGTTCACAGTATAAATACAGGGGACAAAATGGTACTCATTAGCATAGCAAGTCACTCAGAGATACTCAGAGATGTCTAACTCAACTACAATTCTCCATCTTCCGGACACCTTGGCGAACTGGCCTTGGCAGCGAACGATAAACCCGCACTATGAAGAGGTGAAAGCCGAGTCTGATGCTTGGTTCCACAGCTTCAAGGCATTCTCTGCCGAGTCCCAGTACGCATTCGACAAGTGCGACTTCGGTCAGTTGGTCTATTCGTGCTTGTCATGTACGCATTGTGCTAATGTACACGACAATAGCTCGCCTTGCTGCGCTCGCGTACTCAAGCGCCTCGCGAGGTAGGGTTTCTATTCCATGATAATTCAACATGAGAACTGAAAAGCGTTTAGAGCACCTACGCACAGGTTGTGACCTCATGAATCTGTTCTTCGCCATTGACGAATATACCGATGTGGAGCCTGCACCGGTGGTCCGCAACATGGTGGATATAGTCATTGATGCAATGAAGGACCCACACAAACCTCGCCCAGAGGGAGAAGTTGTTCTCGGCGAAATGGCTCGCCAGTGAGTAATAATTCGGTACCCTCAACTTAATATGTAACTAACTCGATCAGATTTTGGGAATTGGCAATTAAAAGCGCCAGTCCGGCTGCCCAGCGTCACATGATTGAAGGCCTAACAACAAATCTTGACTCGGTCGTTCATCAGGCGGAAGACCGTGACAACGATACGTATCGTTCGATAGCTTCCTATCTGGCAAATCGTCGCGAGAACATCAGTGCTAAGCCTTTCTATGTTCCTATGGAACTTGGACTCGACCTCCCTGACGAGGCATTCTATCATCCTGTCATCACTGAAATGTCGGATTATATCGCGGACTTAATTGGACTTGGCAACGTGCGTTGTCCACGATAACACTACCGCATCAATTTCTCGGATACTGACCTTAAGGATGAACATACAGGACATGGCGTCCTACAATTAGGAGCAGGCAACTGATGACGACAGACACAATATCGTCACTGTAGTCATGCACGAGCTGAATGTCGGCCTAGACGCCGCTATGCAGTGGGTGTTGAACTTCCACCGAGAGACCGAGGCGAAATTCCTGGATGCCGTTAAACGCGTGCCTTCCTTTGGTCCTGAGATCGATCGCCAAGTCAAGCACTGTGTTAACGGTCTTGCTAACTGGCCACGAGGTAGTGACTGTTGGAACTTCGAGAGTGGAAGGTACTTTGGTAGCAAAGGTCTCGAGGTTCAGAAATCTCGCGAGGTAGCACTCCTTCCGAAGGTCGAAAAGCCCACAAAGGATGGATCGTTGAGGCGTGAAAACGTTGTGGTCCCACTTATTGAGGCGCTTGAAGGCAATTGATGTATTTCTGCCAAGGTAAACACGATAAGATTACCGTGTCTCCACTTACCTGACGTGGATAACGCGTTCGTCGAGAACATAGCAATGAATACAGATTTTCCAGAACCCGAACATGCTAATTTTGCACAGAGGACATCAGTAAAAGCACTCACCAGTCCGAATGCCATACACAAAGTCAAATTTTTGGTCAGTTTAGCAATCCAAGAACAAATAGTAGACAGATTCAAGTCTGTTGCCGTCGATTTCAATTTGATGTCATGTGACCTAAATTTTTTGTTGTGTCACGCTATCGCCGTGACCTTGGAAGACCGCCATCCGAGCACACACTTCGTTTTGCTCCGAACACATTTCTTTGAATCTTTCCTCTGACCTGTTTACTGCATAAATTGCACACTATATATGATACTGTCGGAAGACAAAGAAGCCTCGAGATCTAATGTCCTGTCACTAACCAAATAGTGCCCGAAGCTCTTTCCACCCCTCAAAGCCGTCAGATTCCCTTACTCAAACCTCCGATTACGAAACTAATATTAGCTCATCACCATTACGTTGAAATCATCCTTAGCGACCCGATCTCACCATTTTTGTAATGTATGTGTTCCCTTGTTTCGTATCGTGCTATGAGGCTAATTCTATGGTGAGAAGTTACAGGCGATTCCTCCATGATTTACAACGATGTTGCTGCACGCAGAAGCCAGGAGAAGACTGGTATCGAGTCTCTAAGGGGTAGACGGAATAAGGGCCAACGGCACGAAAATATTCTAAATCGGGACTCTATATAATCGCCTACTTTAACAAGAAATAAGAGCGTCATTTTAAGTTCCGTGACTTCCTACGGCCAATCACTGATCATTGTTGTACGCCATCGTCCAAGATTCCTGGAATTTATTGGATGCTGAAGTTCCATGACCAACGCCATTCATAATACCTATTCTCATTTGAAGAAAATGTTATTTCTAGAATAATCTGCTCATTGCCCTTCTCCTTTAAATATGACCGACCATTCGTCCGCCCCGAATCAATCGGTCTAATCATCGACGCCACGCTACGCACAAAAAATGTCTGTCAAATCGTTCAAGCTCTCTGACGGGACTCAAATCCCCTGGATTGGATTTGGCTCTGGAACAGCGTTCTTCAAAATGGAGTGCAAGGATGCCGTAGCACTTGCTTTATCCGTGGGAATGACGCATATTGACACTGCCGGGATGTATCAGAACGAGGTGTGCTGTTGGGTTTAATCTGATAACTGTGAACGTCGCTAAGTAAAATGACTGGATTATTGAATAGGAAAGCGTCGGTGACGCCATTGCTTCGTCCGGTATCCAGCGTTCCAACCTGTATGTCACCACGAAGCTCGCTGCTATTCCATCAGGACAGACGGTTGAAGACTGCCTACGCCAAAGCCTGAAGAAACTGCAACTCGACTATGTTGATTTATACCTTATTCATGCACCTGTACAGCATCTTGAACGGGATGGAGGCCTGAAACAGGTCTGGCGTGAGATGGTCGAGGTGAAGAAGAAGGGACTCACATGGAGTATTGGAGTAAGCAATTTCAATATCAAGTACCTCGAGGACATTATCGAGCTTGGACTTGAGAAGCCCGTCGTTAATCAAGTACGTATCCTGTGTTTAGTCTCTTTGCATAGCAGCTAACGGGGGTTGCATAGATTGAGTATCATATATTCAACTGCTTACGTCTCGAACCTTTACTTGCCTATTCCCGGAAGCATGATATCATAACGGAAGCCTGGGGCAGCCTCACTCCACTCCTTCCCGACCGTATCAAAGACAGTGAGCAACTCGCTGACGCGTGTACCAAAGTCAAGTCCATACTTGACGAGATCGCCAGGAAACGCGGGGACACTGTGACGCAGAATCAAATTTTATTCAAGTGGCTTGAAGCTAAGGAAATCATTGCCGTCACCACATCGACCAAGGAGTCACGTTTGATGGAGTATCTTGAGACGGAGCAGGTTAAGGATTTAACACCAGAGGAGGTGGAGGTAATCGATAATTCAGCCGGAATATATCATCGATTTGCGGTGAGTTTGCAATTTGCGTTGCCTTCTGTACAGAAGAACTAATTGGGTCCTGTGTACAGAGGACCACAACATGGATGGACGATATATAGTTGGTAGCGCAATCAGATCGGAGGGTAGTGTAATACAGTCTCTTTTATTTCCATGTGTGAATTGCTAGCTATCCTCATTTCTATCCTGATTTGAATGATGTGGATGATATATATATATCTAGTAAGATTTATTAGCAGAATAACGAGTGCTTCGTTAGGATATAATCATGTATTATCAGTCTTTGCTTTTTACACCTCTTGGTGACAATTAGCGAAGTGTCTTCCGTTGAAGAAGGCGACTCAAACTTCGACTTGCACATTAATCCATATTATCTGCTTGCAGACCTGTTTTCTTTAAATCTTTTTTTGCGCGAAATCGCTTGGAACTTGGAACTTGCTGTCCAGAGTCAACCATCAATTAGGTTGGCCCGTGGGAACAGAGTCAGTGCCTGTCCTGTACAATGCAAAATCATTGCAATGCGGTCAAGCCAATTGGTACTCGCCCTACTAGTACCTTCATGTAACTTGTGCTGGAAATTATGACACTTTATAGAGACTACCTACATGACCATGCAAAGTTCTACTGTCCACCCGCCGATAGGCATCAGACAAGGTCTGCCTCCCTGACGCATGCCGAACTTGAACAGGTGTTGTTCTCAACAAGGTGCTTGGTGCGGATCCTATCCCAAAACGTGAAAATGTAGGTTTCCAGCAACACTATAACGGCGAACGGAAGCGGATCGTGACATCGTGTCGCAAGCAGATGCGAGCATCGTCTCTCGCTATGAAGCCACTTTCCTTACCCTATTATTCAGGTCAGGGCCTTTATCAACAGTGGACCTCTGCAATTTCTCGCATGAATCATGTTATCCTGCGGGAATCGCATTGCGATAAAGACTGAAACCGCAGCTCCGGGTGGCAGATGCACCGTAGACTACGTGTTATCCACAAGGGAGGGCAAGAAGGCTTTGCTTGAATTGAAGGCTCCAAGCGTCTTCGATTTGACTGGAATGAACTCTATACTTTCCAATGCCGAAGACGGCTTCCATGTAACATTGGATTTGCAAAAATTGGGACAGGAATGTAAGTCGTTGTTAAGAAAGGGGAAAGAGAGGTTATGTGAGAGGCTTAGAGGGATCACGCAAAGAGGGGGGATAGTGGACTCGGCTCGCTCTCTCGCGGCTTGCTTCATCGTCCGTTGATTAGTTAGTCTATATATACTATGTAGGTATGTCTCAGATGTAGAATGTATGATGGAAGGTATTCCATCATCGTTCGTCATTGCTTGTAATGTAGTTTATATCATCTGAGACATGCTCTCGTGTAGTCTCGTCTTAACACTCCCCTTCAAACTCTTACTAGGTCTAGTAGACTTGTAAGATGTTTGCTTACAGTATGTATAGGTAGTTTAATCATTATAACTGCATTGTACAATTGTTCGTTTGTGTAATGCGTTTATAACTTGATGTAGTTAATAATAATATTATTAGTATTGTAGTAATGCATTGTCTGTTCTGTGTACTGTCCATTCTGAATGTTATCCACTTTGTGTTAAGTTTGTCCAATGTTATATTGATTAAGTATATTTAATTAGTTTGTTCGTTCATAATATACTGTTCAATAACAGCATTGTTATCACAATAGATCATTTGTAAATGTTATTAAATAATTTGTAAATGCTTCAGAGACCTGCAGAATCTTGTTAGCATGCATAGGTATGTATATGTGCATATTTAAATCATAAATGCAATTGCTTGTTTTGTTTTATTGTTTGTTATTCAGTCATATTGTTTGTTATTAAGTTTGTTTGAGTACTCTAGTAATTTCCTTTTACTTCACTGTGAAACTAATGAATCATACTAGTAAAATGTATATTCAATGTTACAATAATATCCTTCTTTAATATACTGTCTGTGTTTGTCTATGTTTGTATATACATTAAGCATTCAGCAATAGCTGATTTATGTCTTTGTATTGAAGCTTTGTATTGATTGTATATTGTAATATTAATAATAATATTTGTTTTTGTTAGATTACTTCATTCTAAGATCAATAAGGTTTTATACTAACATATATTTGTTGTATAAGTGTTATGTCTGGCTGCAGGCATCTCACTATGTGTCTAGGTGCATCATATATGTATTATATCATGAATGTATTGTTTGTTCGTTTGCTTTACATTATTGTTTATAGTTATGTATTAATTTATTAACATTATGTTTGTTAATTGATTGTTTCTAATACATCCTGAGTAACTATGCAATCTGTTGTGTTGTTTCTTTAATAGCTAACATAGTTATCTATTGTAAATCATTACTAACATGTGTTTGTATTATTTATCATTAACAATGTTATTATGAATTGTTGCAATTGTAGTATTGTGTATATATATGTGTATGTTATAGTTATTGTTCTTTGCTTTTTCTTTTTGCAAAGGATAATGTATTGTAACACAATCTGTATATAAGTGATATATCAGATTATGTTTAATATAATTGTCTCCTAGCATTCTTTAGTTAATCTAGTGTTATGTGCAATTGTAGTATTTGTTCAATGTTTTATTTGTTAATTGGTTTGCTAGGTAAAACGTTTTATATATCAGTTTTATTTATTTTATTTGAATCATTGTATAGATATACCTATTAGTATCTGTCTGATGTATTTCATAGTATTATAATACTGTTCACACTTGTATTAATTGTACAGTAAGGGCAAATTAATTGTTTGTACAAGAATTGATTTAATAGTATTATTTAATTATATGTATATGCTCCATACTTGTTTATATAGTTATTATCTGTGTATTGTTCAGTTGTAGTTACAAATTATATTGCAATTATATCTGTATTATCCTATGGATATATTATTTATTGTTTTATGTATGTTCTGAAGTATTATTTTTGTTATTCATCACTTTTATCCATGAACTATAGTCTGGATTAATGAATTATTTTGTTATATAATGTGATAATTGTCTGTATATTATTTATTTTTGTATTAAACACTGTTAAGTTAATTATATTATCATATTAATATTATTTGCCAAGTATGAGCATTTGTTTTGTAGTAGAATTATTATTTATTTAACATTGAAGTTCAATTACACATTGTGTTGACTTCTGTTATTTAGTTCTGATCAACATAGTTTCACTTTGTACCAAATGATTTACCTTTATAATCTGTTATGTCTGTCTGTAACTTCTATTGCTTAGTCAGTGCTTAGTCCATGAATTTTGTTATTCTATTTTTTGTAGCATCTGTAGTGTTATACTTTCTGTTCTGTTGTTTATATTTAGTTATTAATTTTTTGTACATATTATCCATTTTCTCCCCTTCAATTCAAGAAGGTATTTCTTCAAAGAATTGGATATTTCTTTAACATTTATTAGTTGTTGTTATAATATAATATTTATATATATATAATAATTGTAATTGCTTTTGTAGTTTGATTTCTAATTATTAGTATTTTAAAGCAGTGTGTAACGTTTGTTATGTTCTATAATAAGTAATTTAAGTAGTATTACTATTATATCTTTGTTACTGTTAACGTTTGTCAACTTATATAATGTGTATTTTGTTTGTTATAGTAGATAAGTACACATTATGTATAATATACAAGTTTTGTTCACACTCATTATCTTTTATTAATTATTGTTTGTAACTATGAATGAATATTTTGTTTTTGTGTTGAAAACATATGGTAATTTGTTTGTTTCTGTATAATATTCGTTTAATAACATTATAATTATTATTTATGTAACACTTTTAGTAAATGTACTGAGTTCTATTAAGTATGCTTGCATCCATTATTGCCTATTTTATATTATATTGTCTAAGATAATGGCTTAAACATTTTATTAATTTATTTAATCATATTATATTATGATTGTTTTCAATTGTAATTATTATAATAATGTGTTTGTAATAATTATATTTGTATTATTTGTTGTAATAGCCTTATCAGCTTAATACTTCACTCCTACAAGCTATGTTGTCACAATGTAAATTTAATAATTGTTTGTTAAAGTATATATACTGTACAGTTAATGTTACTGTTGCAACTTCGAAATTTATTACATAATCAACTACTGTGATAACACGTTCTGTGTAATTAAGTTGTATTGATACATTGTTTCAAGTATATTAGAGATATAATTCTTTCGTTTGTCATTAGTATACATTTACACTATTGTATTAATGTGTAAAGTAGTATTATTTGTTTAATAATTATAATTTTTGCACTTGTCTTGTGCTGTAATCAGTATTTATGTGTTATAACATTATTCTTTTGTGCATAGTTAGTTTATACACTCTGTAGCATTGTTTTTTTTGGTTTGTAGTTATTAATTATACTTTTGTATATCTGTACTCGTCTGTATATCTTAGATATGCATATTATATTCAGTATCCAATAAGTAATTGCAATATCTGACATGTAACCACTGAATCCAATATGTTACATATAATTGCTCAACCATAATATGTGTTAGTTATTATATTGTTCTGTATTCGTTCTGTTAGTTCTATCTGTATTATTATCATTATTATTGTTATTATTATTGTTATTATAGTGTCTACAATTGTATTATTGTTTATAATACAGGTTAAATGTTTTATTTATTCAATTTAATATGTTGTTTAGCATATATACACTTGTTTTTGAGCATTAATTGTTTGGCTGTGATATTACTATATGTGTTATTATTTGATTTATGCTATAACATATGTATGCTCATTGACAGTGTCAATCATTTGTACTATTGTAATGTTAATAGTGGAAGAGTAGCGTTTGCTTTATTAATCTTTTTAATGTTCATCTGTAGTATGATCAGTTAATTTATTATAACATGATCTCTGTGATATTATAGAATATTTTAGTGATTAAATGTTGCAGTAAGTGATACTCATTGTAGTTTCAATGTTGCCTGCATAAATTACATTATTACTAGGCCAATGATCATAATCACTAAGATGACAATCATATAATGTCTGGGTCGTATGTAGTACAGTAGATTGTGTGTTTGCAGCATATTGATTCATGTTTGAGATACTCAGACAGGTGAG
>NW_006760386.1:7184984-7192129 GCF_000271605.1 Fomitiporia mediterranea MF3/22
GTATTATTATCATTATTATTGTTATTATTATTGTTATTATAGTGTCTACAATTGTATTATTGTTTATAATACAGGTTAAATGTTTTATTTATTCAATTTAATATGTTGTTTAGCATATATACACTTGTTTTTGAGCATTAATTGTTTGGCTGTGATATTACTATATGTGTTATTATTTGATTTATGCTATAACATATGTATGCTCATTGACAGTGTCAATCATTTGTACTATTGTAATGTTAATAGTGGAAGAGTAGCGTTTGCTTTATTAATCTTTTTAATGTTCATCTGTAGTATGATCAGTTAATTTATTATAACATGATCTCTGTGATATTATAGAATATTTTAGTGATTAAATGTTGCAGTAAGTGATACTCATTGTAGTTTCAATGTTGCCTGCATAAATTACATTATTACTAGGCCAATGATCATAATCACTAAGATGACAATCATATAATGTCTGGGTCGTATGTAGTACAGTAGATTGTGTGTTTGCAGCATATTGATTCATGTTTGAGATACTCAGACAGGTGAGTCGAGTTCTGTGTCGTAGTATGTTGTGTGCATGCATGTGATGCATAGAACTGCATAGAGCATAGACGTAGTAGAGTGTAGATAAAGTGTAGGCAGGGAGCTCAAGGCTCATAACCTGTTAAGAAAGGGGAAAGAGAGGTTATGTGAGAGGCTTAGAGGGATCATGCAAAGAGGGGGGATAGTGGACTCGGCTCGCTCTCTCACAGCTTGCTTCATCGTCCATTGATTAGTTAGTCTATATATACTATGTAGGTATGTCTCAGATGTAGAATGTATGATGGAAGGTATTCCATCATCGTTCGTCATTGCTTGTAATGTAGTTTATATCATCTGAGACATGCTCTCGTGTAGTCTCGTCTTAACAGTCGTCATCAAGGTCTCTGTAGATAATGGGTATTCGAATACTTTACTGATGTATTAACTCTCTCAAACGCGTGCGCGCATCATCTTTTACGGGGCAGAGTGGCTCGCGTTATCGAGCTTCACAAAATGGGTTTTCCTCCGACTCCGCCGCCGTGGCGCGGATAAAGCACCATACATCACTTATTCGATATCTAAAAGCAATCAGACAATACCAGGCCGTTCCGTGCAGCGCTTGGGATTATGCTTACCATTGCGAGGGAATACAGATGTCCCCTCAAACGCCGATACGAATGAGCGACTTCGTCCAGTCCCGGCGACTAAGGCACTCACACTGCCAAAACAGCCCGATGTCCCTTCACGAAGTCGAGCCCAAGTGACAAGGGGTGAGCTATCAGATACCCACCCCGATAAAGAGTGCAACAATTTTATCATCTTCGTCTTTTAGCTTCCTTGTAAACTTTTTAGCTGCTTTTTAATTCGTTACTTTCATTGAGTAAATTCTCAGATCGCGTTATTGTTAAGAGCCATTCCGAATAAAAAGTGGCTTGAATTTCACGCGGTGGGTACCGACGCTTCCTCAGCTTTAGGAAATGACAGTGTTCAGCTGTGCATCCAGCGCAACATTGGTCATGGGTCAACTAAGATTGTCTTCGGGGTACTCCCTGATAGTGATGATCATACTGGAGCCACAAGTAACAGAACATCTAAGATACGTGATGAAATGGTTGGGAAAGGTAAAACATTTGAAGATTAGCACAATGTTATGGACTTTCGAAACAAGACGAATGTCATTGGTCACGGATTATGACAGGAATGCCCTTGACACAATGGGTGGTCAGAGCGTTCAGTTTCCGACACGTGAGAATAGAGTTATCAATACCACTGTAGCCTTGATATTATACAACAATGTCAGGCAGCAGTTGTTTAATGTGATATCATCACTGTACAGACTTAGAGTCTATCACAGCAACTTTGAGCCACACAATGTTGACCAAGGTAAAAAGGTTTTGTAATACATCCTTAAAATTAGTAGTAAGACAATAAACTACTAAATATAATCATATTTATTGAGAGTGAACAAAGAGTATCTCAGTAATTCATTCTGTCCTTGCCTATACATAGTTAATAAGGAATACAATTAATGCTTAATAGTAGGAGTGATATATAACTCTTGCATTTTGAACAGTATGTACAATTCTATATTTTTCAGCCAAATCTTGCAAGTTTTCATATAGATTAATACTAGAATATACTACATTACCAAGTATAGTAGACAGAGTTAATTAAGTTGCAAAATCTCTCTACTGTTTATAGATTTTCTTACTCTAAATCTTCAGGTCTAAATTGTTACAATCTGACACTTTACACTCTTGGAACTGTCAGTTCTGACAGAACTCAGAACTTCTGTATCTTGAGTGTGTGATACACTGATTATATGTGGGTTGACTTACACAATTGCCCTTATTCCTGTATTGCCTGACCTCTACTATCATTCTTTCATTCACTCTATGTCTTACCCCTTCCTCTCTAGTTCTGCATTCTTTGTCTACCTACTTTTGACCCTTTTTCCTTTATCTCTCATAACTTATCATTTCCTGAGTACTTTTGTGTAATTTAGTATATATACTAGTATAAGATCAGACTGGTTCTGTAGTCTTGATCTTGTCTACTCTAGGTAGTCCTGTACTCTTAGGCTTACTCTATATACCTTACTCTTGTCTCACTCTATTACTATGTCTGAACCCTGGGTTCTGTACATTCTAATACTTACATTCTGGTGCTTGCATCTCTGTATCTCTGTATTTCTGTTGTGTAGGATAGTTATAGCCTGGGTCCCCTTGTTAAGCCTTTGAGTCCTCTCTATACTGTTACTAACATCAGATCAAGACTTCCCCTATTACTACTCTTCAACTGTCCTACATTTTGAGCATTAGTACTATCTGTTACACAAATCTTTTCTATCTGTTCTGACCCTTTTACATTTCTAACTTTAAACTTTTATTACTCTTCTTCTATTAATTAACCTCTTTTAGTATAACTTGATTCTTTTATAGTATAGACATAAATGTGCTCAAGTACTCTACTGATCCAGCAATTCTACCTGACCAGTAGTTGTAAGCAGATCTAGCTTAATATGTGTAGACCTTTATTTGAAAGGCTTTTACTAACTATGTACCTCTAGCCTAACTAGAACCTACTCTAGTACTCTGGAACTACTCTAGAAAGAAAGTGTATGTAGCCTGCCTATCAGACTTTAATAGGCAGCACTTTAAGGACTTCCAATACTAAGTTAAACTGTATGTAGTAGCTGTATTAGAAGACCTAACTTTGGACCTTGACTAGGTCCTATTTGTCCTCTCTTTCATGAAGGAAGGTAATGTAGTTACTTAGACCTAGAACTGGATTAAGAGCTACTGAATCAGAAGTCTGATCTGACTTCAGAACAGTGAATTATACTCAGACTTTATAAAGTAGCTCTGTGCCTCTTTTATAGATTTAAACAAGAAACACAATACTTAGAACAAGTTTTTGTCTCTATAGTAGAGTAAGTACTCTACTAATACTTTCTTTCAAGAGTTTGATATCCTGGCCTGAAAGGCTGGATTTGTAATCAGGTTTGATAACATTCTTATTAGAATACTTGAGAAAGCTCTTCACTCAGAACTGGTCAACAAAATCCTTAGAGTAATACTAGAACTGACTACTTATACTGAGTAGAAGACTTGTACTATCTCCTTTAACCAAACAGTAGCTTAAATGTATCAGGTCTGTGTAGAACACTCTTACATACATTTGACTCTAACTGTTCTGACCCCTTAGATTAATCTGCCTGTAATGTACAATCAATCTGTTCTGATAGATATTAGAGAAGCCTAAAAGTAAGAAGCATACTTTACTTGTAGAAAGTCAGAGTACTAAATTAGGAACTGTCTACAGAAGTATTAGTATATTTGTCAGATTATTAGAGTAATAATGAGTAATGAGTAGGACTTGTGGAAGGAAGCATTCTCTACAGTCCTGGAAGTCATCTCAAAGGTTCTAAACACTAACTATAAACTCTAGGATTTTGTAAAGGCTTAATAGTGAATGTAGTACTGAAGAGTTATAACTTGAATTTATTAATGACTACTTTTGATTCAATAGACACTGTAGGATTAGGAGTAAATAAAGTAAATTAAGAAAATTGTTTATTAACACAGAAAAAGTCAAAAACAAAAGTAGATAGTTCTCTTATTTCTTTTGATTCTTCTCTTTGTACTTTATTTGAGTTTAAATCTGTACAATCTAACCTGCTAATTCTGTGTTCTAAGAACTTGGAACATTCAGAACACTACTCAGCCCTGTTCACTACTCAGTAGTTTGTCTATAGTATCAAGTAGGGATAGTCTCAACTGAGTTTACAGTTAAGAACATAAGTCTGTCCTTGTTGAAAGAGAGAGGTTAATAAGGAAATGTTAGTGTATATACTTACCCTCTTAGACAACAAGACTGTACAAGCTGTACATTCTTTTCAGAACAAGTAGTAATTCATTTGAGAACATTCTGAGTACTAGCTCCAGGTCCCTATCCTCTTAGCTCCCTTCTCAGGAATCTCCCAGATCTGAACAATGGCTTTAGTAAATAGTAAGTGTACTAGTTTGTGTATTAATAAGGCCTTTGTATAGGAACACTATCTCCCTACTTGACATATTCTGTTTCTGATTCTGGTTTACAATGTAGACAGAACTCTGAACTAAAATGGTTAGATTACTAAGTTTGTTCAACTATGAATGACTATTTAGGATTATAAGGAAAGTATTGAGTTCAGAGTTACTAACTTTGGAAAGACAAATATCTTTATTAGATTTGAATGGCTTAAAGCTTACAACCCTACTATTAACTAGTTAGAGTAGACACTTGTGTTCAATCAGTGTTCTGAGTCTTGTAACTACTTTGTACTACTGTCCTGAGTAGATACAAACACTTTTAATACTACTAACAGTTCTGAAGAAGGTGACCAGTTGTTCTTTTTCAACTAGAATGAGTATGTGAATGTATATTCTGGCCAAGATAGAATAGTGTCAATTCAAAGGACTTCTAAAATGTTACTAGTTTGAAACCCTCTTAGAACAACTCTGTTCTGGAATACACACAGACTTAGTCTACTGGATTTTGTCTAAGAGTTCCTTAAAGTCTTTAGTAAAGAGGAGTTTGACTAGCTCTCTAAACATTACCTTTAGAACTATATAATTGAATTGACTAAAAGCTTCAAACTTAAGGACTGTAAGGTTTATCTACTTAACAGGAACAAGTAAGAGGCTCTTAACAAGTTCCTTCAGGAAAATCTTTGAAACAGTCAGATCCAACCCTTAAAATCCCTTATAGTCTCCTCCTTCTTCTTTATTAAAAAGAAAGATAAGAAGCTTTACTCAGTCTAGAATTATTGTTGTCTTAATAAAGGTACTGTCAAGAATAAGTACTTACTCCTATTGATCCAGGAGCTTATTAATAAGATGTACACATTCTGAGTCTTTACTAAGCTGAACATTTAGTAAGAGTATAACAATATTTGGATCTAAGAGGGAGACAAGTAGAAGACTGTGTTCTAAACTAATTACAGAATGTATAAACTAACTATAATGTTCTTCAGACTCACCAACTTGCTTACTACATTCTAGTCATTCATGAATTACATTCTTACAGATCTGATTAACTTAAGACATGTTAGTATATATCTGGACAACATTCTGATCTTCTCTCAGACCTTTAAGTACTACTATTAACTAGTCTGAGCAGTTTTACAGTAGCTCTAAAATAATAAACTGTTCCTCTAAGAAACAAAGTACTCTTTTACACAAGAGTCAGTTGATTATCTGAGCTTTATGATTAGAGAGGGAGAGGTCTGTATAGATCTAGCAAAAGTGATTACAGTTTGTGACTGGCTACAACCTTAGAACCTGAAACAGGTTTAAGCATTCCTTAAGTTTGTAAACTACTACTAACACTTTATTTAAGGCTTTAGTACTATTGCCTGGCCCCTTTACAATCTTACTAGTAAAGGTGTTCTATAGTAATAGAATGCTTAGAAACAGTCTACTTTTGAGTCTCTCAAGTAGGCTATTACTAACAAACCTGTGTTAGTAGTTCTGACAGTTCTAGACAAGTTTTGAGTCAAAGCTGACTCTTCCAACTTTGTAAATAGAGTAGTATTGTCTCAGTTCATTGACAGAAAGTAGTGTCCAATAGTGTTCTAATCAGAATCCCTCTCTGTAACCAAACAGAACTACTCTATTTATAATAAGGAACTCCTTACAATTGTCTGTTCCTTAAAGGAGTAGTGTTAATATCTCCTTAGTACTACTCAGAAGTTTGAGATTTAGAGTAATCACTTTAATCTCTAATACTTTTAAGCACCTCAGAAGCTTAACTACTACTAGGCCTGCTAGATGTTAGAACTGTAGGACTACAACTTTGTACTAACTTACAAACCTAGAAAGTAAATAACAAAAGCTGATCTACTCTTAAGACAAGTAGGTTATGAAAGGGGGGAGAATAATAACAAAAATCTTGTTCTCCTTAACAATTCCCTTTTTACATTTAAGACAATTCAAGAGATCTGACTCAAGTCTAAGAATGTTGATTTTATTACTTGTATATAGTAAGCTTTAAGACATACACAGAACTAAGTTGTAGTAAAGTAGTTAGAGAAGTAAGCTAGATGTCAGCAACAGTGTAGAGGGGACCCAAAGGCTCAGCAAGGGGACCCAGGCTACAACTATCCTACACAACAGAAATACAGAACACAAGTACTGAAACATAGTCAGAACTTGTAGAACAGGCAGAGAGAGAGAGTGAGACAAGAGTAGAGTATATAGAGTGAGCCTAAGAGTACAGGACTACCTGGAGTAGACAAGATCAAGACTACAGGACCAGTCTGATCTTGTACACCTATATATACTAAACTACACAAGAGTACTCAGGGAGTATGAGCCTCTAAGAATGATAAGCCATGAAGAATGAAAGAAAGGAATGTCAAAGATAAAGGTACAAAGAATGAAGGGATGGACAAAGGGTAAGAGACCATAGAATGAACAGAGAATGAAGGAGTGGCCAAAGGAATGGAATGATGAAGTAAGGAAGGGTAGTAGTAAGAGTCAGCACACATATAGTCTATAGACAGTACCTCTGAGGGACAGAAGTCCTGAGTTCCAGTACAGAAGGGTACAGAACCCTTGGAACTGAAGGTAAGAGTGTTACAATTCTCTACT
>NW_006760386.1:7192569-7193975 GCF_000271605.1 Fomitiporia mediterranea MF3/22
CTGCTCTATGAGTTCTGACTATGTTCTGATGCTTACATTCTGTATTTCTGTTGTGTAGGATAGTTGTAGCCTGGGTCCCCTTGCTGAGCCTTCAGGTCCCCTCTATACTGTTGCTAACATCAGATCAAGACTCCTCATTACCACCCTACAACTCTCCTATGTTTCAGGCATTAGTACTTACTGTTGTGTTGATCTCTTTCCTTTGTCCTGACCCTTTTACATTCTTAAATTTTAAACTTTCTAAACCCTTTTAAACTTTTGCCACCCTTCTTCTATTCATTACCCCTTTTAGTTTAGTGCCAATCCCTTTGTAGTATAGACATAGACCCTACTATACTGACTGCTACCCCTACTGTCCTACTGGATCAGCAGTTACAAGCAGAACTAGCTCAATATGTACAGACCTCTATCTAAGAGGCCTTTACCAACCACATGCCCCTAGCCCCTTCAGAACCTGTTCCAATCGTTCTGGAAGTCACAACCTGTTCTAGAAAGAAAGTGTATGTAGCCTACCCTTTGAACTTCAATAGACAGTACTTTGAGGACTTCCAGTGTTAAGTTGAACTATACATGGCTACTACTTCAACCAATCTATTCTCAGATCTTGATTGTGTCCTATTTGTCCTCTCCTTCATGAAGGAAGGCAACACAGCCACCTGGGCCCAGAACTGGATTGAAGGCTATTAGATTGGAAGCCTGATCCAACTTCAGAACAATGAGTTGTACTCAGAATTCATGGGGCAGCTCTGTGCTTCCTTCATCAATCCAAATAAGAAGCACAATACACAGAACAAGCTTGTGTCTCTATGACAGGGCAAACATTCTGCTAATGCCTTCTTTCAGGAGTTTGATATCCTAGCCTAGAAGGTAGGATTCATGCTCAGGTTTAATAATGTCCTTATTAGAATGCTTGAAAAAGCTCTTCACCTAGAACTGGTCAATAAGATTCTCAGAATGATGCTAGAACTAGTCACCTACACTGAGTGGAAGATACACACTATCTCCTTCAACCAAGCCACAGCTTGGATGTGTCAAGTCTGTACAGAACACTTGTACATACATTCAGCTCTAACAGTTCTGAGCCCTCAGATCAATCCATCTGTAATTTGTAATCAATCTGTTCTGATGAACATTAGAGAAGCCCAAAAGTAAGGAGCATGCTTCACCTGCAGAAAGTCAGGGCACCAAATTAAGGACTGTCTGTAGAAGTGACAGTATATTTGTCAGGTCATTAGAGTGATAATGAGTGACAAGTAGGATTTGTGGTGAGAAGCCTTTTCTGCAAATCTGGAAGTCACCTTGGAACTCCTAGACTCTGACTATGTACCCTAGGATTTTGTAGAGGCCCAACAGTGAATATAGTACTGAAGGGTTATGACTCAGATTTTTAATGGCCACTTTTGATT
>NW_006760386.1:7194054-7202563 GCF_000271605.1 Fomitiporia mediterranea MF3/22
CAACAAAATTATTTATTAGAAAGAAAAAAGTCGAAAACAAAAGTAGATAGTTCTCCTATTTCTTCTGATTCTTTTGATTCTTCTCTTTGTACTTTATCTGAGTCTAAATCTACACAATCTGACCTACCACTTCTGCATTCTAAGATCTCAGAATGTTCAGAATGTTACTCAGCCCTATTCACCACTTAGTAGTTTGTCTATAGTATCAAGTAGGGATGGCCTCAGCTGAGTTCACAGCTGAGAACATGGGTCTGTCCTTGTTAAAGGAGAGAGGTTAATAAGGAAATGTTAGTACATATACTTACCCTCTTAGATGACAAGGCTGTACAAGCTGTATGTTCCCTTCAGAACAAGTAGCAGTTCATCCAAGGACGTTCTAGGTACTAGCTCCAGATTCCTGTCCTCTTAGCTCCCTTCTCAGGATTCTGCCAGATCTGAACAACAGCTCTAGTAGACAGTAAATGTACTGGTTTGTGTATTAATAAGGCCTTCATGTAGGAACACTACCTCCCTACTCAATGTATTCTACTTCCAATCCTAGTATACAATGTGGACAGAACCCTGAACCAGAATGGTCAGATTACTGAGTTTGTCCAACTACAGATGACCATTCAGGATTATGAGGAAAGTATTGAGTTTAGAGTCACCAACCTTAGAAAGACAGACATCTTCATTGGATTCAAATGGCTCAAGGCTCACAACCCTACTATTGACTGGTTAGAGCAAACACTTGTATTCAATTAGTGTCCCAAGTCTTGCAGCTACCTTGTACTACTGTTCTAAGTGGATACAGACACTTCTAATGTTACTAACAGTTCTAATGAAGGTGACTGGTTGTTCTTCTTTGACTGGGATAGATATGTGGATACATATTCTAGTCAACACAGAATAGAGTCAATCTGAAGGATGTCTGAGACAGAACCAGTCCAGAACCCTCTCAGAATAACTCTACTCTGGAACACACACAGACCCAGCCTGCTGGATTTTGTCTAAGAGTTCCCTAAAGTCTTCAGTGAAGAGGAATTCAACCAGCTTTCTGAACACTGTCCCTAGGACTATACAATTGAATTGACCAAGGGTTTCCAACCTAAGGATTGTAAGGTCTACCCACTCAACAGAGACAAGCAGGAGGCACTTGACAAGTTCCTTTAGGAAAATCTTTGGAACAGCTGGATCCAACCTTTGAAGTCCTCTATGGCCTCCCCTTTCTTCTTTGTCAAAAAGAAAGATGGGAAGCTCTACCCAGTCCAGGATTATTGTTGTCTCAATGAGAGTACTGTCAAAAACAAGTACCTACTTCCCCTGATTCAGGAGCTCATTAATAAGACACATACATCCAGGGTTTTTACTAAGTTGGACATTCAATAGGGATACAATAATATTTGGATCCAAGACAGAGATGAGTAGAAGGCTGCATTCTAAACCAATTGTGGATTGTACAAACTAACTATAATGTTCTTCAGACTAACTAACTTGCCTACAACATTCTAGTCATTCATGAATCACATCCTTACAGATCTGATTGACTCAGGGCATGTTGGTGTGTATCTGGATAACATTCTGATCTTCACCCAGACAGTTGAGCACCATTACTGACTGATCCAAACAGTTCTACAATAGCTCTGAGATAATAAACTGTTTCTCTAAGAAGCAAAGTACTCTTTTGCACAGGAGTCAGTAGATTATCTAGGCTTTGTAATCAGTAGAGGCAAGGTCTGTATGGATCTGACAAAAGTGACTGTAGTTCAGAACTGGCCACAACCTCAGAACCTGAAACAGGTCCAAGTGTTCCTTAGGTTTGCAAACTACTACTAATGCTTCATTCAAGGCTTTAGTACTATTGTCTAGCCCCTTCACAATCTCACCAGTAAGGATGTTCCTTAGTAATAGGATGATCAGTAGCAGTCTGCATTTGAGTCCCTCAAGCAGGCCATTACTAGTAAGCCTGTATTAGTAGTTCTGACAGTTGTGGACAAGTTCCAAGTCAAAGCCAATTCTTCTGACTTTGCAAATAAAGTAGTACTGTCCTAGTTCATTGACAGAAAGTAGTGTCTGATAGCATTCTGATCAGAATCCCTCTCTGTAACAGAACAGAACTACCCTATCTATAACAAGGAACTCCTCACAATTGTCTGTTCCTTAGAAGAGTAGTGTCAATATCTCCTCAGTACTGTACAGAAGTTTAAGATTTGGAGTGATCACTTTAATCTCTAGTACTTCCAGGCTCCCTAGAAGCTCAACTGCCACCAAGCCTGCTGGATGTTAGAACTGTAGGACTTTGACTTTGTACTGACCTACAAACCCAGAACACAAATGATGAAAGCTGATTTACTCTCAAGACAAGTAGGTTATGAAAGAGGGGAGAATAATAACTAGACAATTCCTGTTTCACATCTGAGACAATTTAAGAGATCTGACTCAAATCTAAGGATGTCAACTTTGTCACTTACATACAGTAAGCTCTAAGACACACACAGGACTAGGTTATAGTAAAGTAACTAGAGAAGCAGGCTAGGGATTAGGAGGAGGATGAGGATGGACAGGTTTACTAGGAAGGCTGACTGTATGTTCCAAAGGATCAGAAACTGTAGGAGGACATTGTCTGAGCTTATCACAACAATCTGACTATAGGACATCCAGGCCAACACAAAACACAGGAACTCATTACTTGGAACTACTGGTGGCCTAGAATGTAGAGGGAAATCCTGAAGTATGTGACTGGTTGTAATATGTGCTAACAGACTAAGGCTCACCAGACAAGGGTTCAGGCTCCCCTACATCTGTATTAGATTCTGGATCACTCTTAGGAAGAAGTCTTGGTGGACCTGATCAGTAAGCTACCCAAGTCTTAGGGTTACAACACTATCTGTGTAATTGTCAACTGATTCTCTAAGCAAGTCCACACAGTTCCAACCCAAACAGAACTCACTTCTGAAAACATAGTGTGCATTTATTAGAATCATGTCTTCTAGTTGTACAGACTCCCTCAGAAGCTCATTCATGATTGTAGACTGTAATTCAAGTCAAAATTCATGTAGGACTTGTATGTGCTTCTTAGAATTCAAGGGAACCCTTCCACTACCTATCACCTACAGACTGACAGTCAAACTAAGCAAGTCAATCAGGAGATCAAGCTCTACCTCCAGATGTTTATCAATCATTAGTAATCAGATTGGTCTGAATGACTAGCTCTGGCAGAATTTGTGCACAATAACTAGTAACACTCTACAATAGGACAGTCCCCATTCTTCCTCAATCATGGGAGACATCTGTACCAGGGGACAGTTCCAAACTGGAACAGTAGTTTTGAATCTGTAACAGACTTTGTAGAACAGATACACAGAACCAGAGAGGACACACAAGCTCTTTTGGAAAAGGCAGTATAGGTCATAAAGTGGAACTATGATTAGAAGAGGTCTGCAGCCAAGGATTACCAGCCTGGTGACAAAGTTATGTTAGAAGCTACTAACCTGACCACAGATTGCCTAATGAAGAAGTTGGACAACAAGTGCTTCAGACCCTTCATTATTGAAAAGAAGGTTAGTGTCTCTGCCTACAAACTCTAACTTCCAGCAACATGGAAGCACATACACCCAGTGTTTAACAAGGTTCTACTGTCTCAATACTATGATCCAGGTTTTCCTTTGTAACAAAGACCCCTACTACCTCTACCAGAACTCATTGGTTCTGAACTGGAATACAAAGTAGAGTATGTAGCAGATGCTAAGCTAGTGTGTAGAAAACTCAAGTTCCTTATCTACTGGAAGGGATACTCAGTTGAAGAACACACTTGGGAACCTGCTGAGAATCTCACTCATACTGTTAAGGCAATCCAAGACTTCTATCAACTTCATCCAGGTACTCTGTGTCAACTCTGCCTCACAGATTTCCAAACCCTACTGTTCTAACCTATGCTCAAGCTGCTGACCAAGCCTAATGTTCACTAATCAGGACAATTGGTTTTAGAGGGGGGGTGATGTTACAATTCTCCACTCTCTTACCTTTAGTTCTGAGGGTTCTACACCCTTCTATACTGGAACTCAGGACTTCTGTCCCTCAGAAGCACTGTCTATAGACTATATGTGTGCTGACTCTTACTACTACCCTTCCTTACTTCATCATTCCATTCCTTTGACCACTCCTTCATTCTCTGTTCATTCTATAGTCTCTTACCCTTTGTCTATCCCTTCATTCTTTGTACCTTTATCTTTGACATTCCTTTCTTTCATTCTTCATAGCTTATCATTCTTAGTGGCTCATACTCTCTGAGTACTCTTGTGTAGTTTAGTATATATAGGTGTACAAGATCAGACTAGTCCTGTAGTCTTGATCTTGTCTACTCTAGGTAGTCCTGTACTCTTAGGCTCACTCTATATACTCTACTCTTGTCTCACTCTCTCTCTCTGTCTGCTCTATGAGTTCTGACTATGTTCTAGTGCTTGTGTTCTGTATTTCTGTTGTGTAGGATAGTTGTAGCCTGAGTCCCCTTGCTAAGCCTTCAGGTCCCCTCTACACTGTTGCTGACAAAGAGAGCAGAGAATTGTAACATCACCCCCCCTCTAAAACCAATTGTCCTGATTAGTGAACATTGAGCTTAGTCAGCAGCTCAGGCATAGGTCAGAACAGTAGGGTTTGGAAATCTATGAGGCAGAGTTGATGTAGAGCACCTGGATGAAGTCAATAGAAGTCTCAGATCACCTTAGTAGTATGGGTGAGATTCTCAGTAGGTTCCCAAGTGTGTTCTTCAACTGAGTATCCCTTCTAGTAGATAAGGAACTTGAGTTTTCTGTACACTAGCTTAGTATCCACTACATACTCTACTTTGTATTCCAGTTTGGAACCAATGAGTTCTAGTAGAGGTGGTAGGAGTCTTTGTTACAAAGGAAAACCTAGATTATAGTATTAAGACAGTAGAACCTTGTTAAACACTGGGTGTATGTACTTCTATGTTGCTGGAAGTTAGAGTTTGTAGGCAGAGGCACTAACCTTCTTTTTAATAATGAAGGGTCTGAAGTACTTGTTGTCCAACTTCTTCATTAGGCAATCTGTGGTCAGGTTAGTAGCTTCCAGTATAACTTTGTCACCAGGCTAGTAATCCTTAGCTACAGACCTCTTCTAATCATAGTTCTGCTTTATGATCTGTACTACCTTTTCTAAAAGAGCTTGTGTGTCCTCTCTAGTTCTGTGTATCTGTTCTACAAAGTCTGTTACAGATTCAGAACTACTATTCTGGTTCAGAACTGTCCTCTGGTACAGATGTCTCTCATGATTGAGGAAGAACAGGGACTGTCCTGTTGTAGAGTGTTGCTAGTTATTGTGTACAAATTCTGTCAGAGCTAGCTATTCAGACTAATCTGATTGTCAATGATTGATGAACATCCAGAGGTAGAGCTCAATCTCCTGATTGACTTGCTCAGTTTGACTGTCAGTCTGTAAGTAATAGGTAGTAGAAGGGTTCCCTTGAATTCTGAGAAGTGTATACAAGTCCTGTATGAATTTTGACTCAAATTATAGTCTGTAATCATGAATGAGCTTCTGAGAGAGTCTGTGTAACTAGAAGACATGATTCTAATAAATGTACACTATACCTTCAGAAGTGAGTTCTGTTCAGGTTGGAACTGTATGGACTTGCTTGGAGAATCAGTTGACAATCACACAGATAGTATTGTAACCCTAAGACTTGGGTAGCTTACTGATCAGGTCCACCAAGACTTCTTCCTAAGGGTGATCCAGGATTCAATACAGATGTAGGGGAGTCTGAACCCTTGTCTGGTAGGCCTTAGTCTGTTAGTATGTATTACAACCAGTTATGTACTTTAGGATTTCCCTCTACATTCTGGGCCACTAGTAGTTCTGAGTAATGAGTTCCTGTGTTTTGTGTCAGTCTGAATGTCCTACAGTCAGATTGTTGTGATGAGCTCAGACAATGTCCTCCTACAGTTTCCAATCCTTCAGAATGTACAGTTGGCCTTCCTAGTAAACCCATCCATCCTTATCCTCCTCCTAATCCCTAGCCTGCTTCTCTAGTTGCTTCACTACAACCTGGTCCTGTGTGTGTCTCAGAGCTTACTGTATGTAGGTGACAAAGTCAACATCCTTGGATTTGAGTCAGATCTCTCAGATTGTCTTAGACACAAAACAGGAATTGTTTAGGAGAATGAGATTTTTGTTATCATTCTCCCCCCTTTTATGACCTGCTTGTCTTGAGAGTAAATCAGCTTTTGTCATTTGTGTTCTAGGTTTGTGAGTCAGTACAAAGTCAAAGTCCTACAGTTCTAACATCCAGTAGGCTTGACAGTAGTTGAGCTTCTAGGGAGCCTGGAAGTACTAGAGATTAAGGTGATCACTCCAAATCTCAAACTTCTGTACAGTACTAAGGAGATATTGATACTACTCTTCCAGGGAACAGACAATTGTAAGGAGTTCCTTGTTATAGATAGGGTAGTTCCATTCTGTTACAGAGAGGGATTCCAATCAGAACACTATTGGACACTACTTTCTATCAATGAACTAGGACAGTACTACTCTATTTGTAAAGTCAGAAGAATCAGCTTCAACTCAGAACTTGTCTGTAACTGTCAGAACTACTAATACAGGCTTACTAGTGATGGCCTGCTTGAGGGACTCAAATGTAGACTGTTACTAATCATCCTATTACTAAGGAACATCCTTGCTAGTGAGATCATGAAGGGGCCAGACAATAGTACTGAAGCCTTAAATAAAGTGTTAGTAGTAGTTTGCAAACCTAAGGAACACTTGAACCTGTTTCAGGTTCTGAGGTTGTGGCCAGTTCCAAACTGTAGTCACCTTTGCTGGATCTATACAGACCTTGCCTCCACTAATTACAAAGCCTAGATAATCTACTGACTCCTGTACAAAAGAGTACTTTACTTCTTAGAGGAACAGTTTATTATCTTGGAGCTGTTGTAGAACTGCTCAGATCAGTCAGTAATAGTGCTCAACTGTCTGGGTGAAGATCAGAATGTTGTCCAGATACACACTAACATGCTCTGAGTCAATCAGATCTGTAAGAATGTGATTCATGAATGACTGGAACATTGTAGGCAAGTTAGTTAGTCTGAAGAACATTACAGTCAGTTTGTACAATCCACAATTGGTTCAGAACACAGCCTTCCACTCATCTCTGTCTTGGATCCAAATATTATTGTATCCCTATCAAACGTCCAACTTAGTGAAAACCCTAGATGTATGTATCTTATTAATGAGCTCCTGAATCAGAGGGAGCAGGTACTTGTTTTTGACAGTACTCTCATTAAGACAACAATAATCCTGGACTGGGTAGAGCTTCCCATCTTTCTTTTTGACAAAGAAGAAAGAGGAGGCTATAGGGGACTTTGAGGGTTGGATCCAGCTGTTCCAAAGATTTTCCTGAAGGAACTTGTCAAGCACCTCCTGCTTGTCTCTGTTGAGTAGGTAGACCTTACAATCCTTAGGTTGGAAACCCTTAGTCAATTCAATTGTATAGTCCTAGGGACAGTGTTTAGGAAGCTGGTCAAATTCCTCTTTACTAAAGACTTTGGGGAACTCTCAGACAAAATCTAGTAGGCTGGGTCTGTATGTGTTCCAGAGTAGAATTGTTCTAAGGGGGTTCCAGACTAGTTCTGTCTCAGACATCCTTCAGATCAACTCTATTCTGTATTGACTGGAATATGTATCCACATATCTATCCTAGTCAAAGAAGAACAACCAGTCACCTTCATCAGAACTGTTGGTAACATTGGAAGTGTTTGTATCCACTTAGAACAGTAGTGTAAGGTAGCTGTAAGACTCAGGACACTAATTGAATACAAGTGTCTGCTCTAACCAGTCAATAGTAGGGTTGTGAGCCTTGAGCCATTCGAATCCAATGAAGACATCTGTCTTTCTAAGGTTGGTGACTCTAAACTCAATACTTTCCTCATGATCCTGAATGGTCATCTGTAGTTGGACAAACTCAGTGATCCAACTATTCTGGTTTAGGGTTCTGTCTGTATTGTATACTAGGATTGGAAGTAGAATGTATTGAGTAGGGAGGTGGTGTTCCTACACAAAGGCCTTATTAATGTACAAACCAGTGCATCTACTGTCTACTAGAGCTATTGTTTAGATCTGGCAGGATCCTAAGAAGGGAGCCAAGAGGACAGGGATCTGGAGCTAGTGTCTGGAACATCCTTGGATGAACTGCTACTTGTTCTGAAGGGAATGTACAGCTTACACAGTCTTATTGTCTGAGAGGGTGAGTATATGTGCTAACATTTCCTCATTAACCTCTCTCCTTCAACAAGGACAGACTCATGTCCTCAGCTGTAAACTCAGCTGAGGCCATCCCTGCTTGATACTATAGACAAACTACTGAGTAGTAAATAGGGCTGAGTAATGTTCCAAACATTCTGAGATCTTGGAACACAGAAGTGGCAGGTTGGATTGTACAGATTTAAACTTGGATGAAGTACAAAGAGAAGAATCAAAAGAATCAGAAGAAATAGGAGAACTATCTACTTTTGTTTTC
>NW_006760386.1:7202583-7203990 GCF_000271605.1 Fomitiporia mediterranea MF3/22
TTGTATTTATTTTTTCTACTTTTTCTACTTTTTCTACTTTTCTTACTTTATTTACTTCTAATCCTACAGTGTCCATTGAATTAAAAGTAGCTATTAAAAAATCTGAGTCATAGCCCTTCAGTACTGTATTCACTGTTGGGCCTCCACAAAATCCTAGGGTACATAGTCAGAGTCTGAGAGTTCTGAGGTGACTTCTGGATTTGTAGAAAAGGCTTCTTACTACAAATCCTGCTCATCACTCATTATTACTCTAATGACCTAACAGATATACTGTTGCTTCTGCAGGCAGTCCTTAATTTGGTGCCCTGACTTTCTGTAGACAAAGTATGCTCCTTACTTTCAGGCTTCTCTAATGTCTATCAGAACAGATTGATTACAAATTACAGGTGGATTGATCTGAGGGCTCAGAACTGTCAGAGCCAGACACATGTGTAGGCATTCTACACAGACTTAATACATCCAAGCTGTAGCTTGGTTGAAGGAGATGGTGCACATCTTCTACTCAGTGTAGGTGACTAGTTCCAGCATTATTCTAAGAATCTTATCAACCAGTTCTGGGTGAAGAGCTTTTTCAAGCATTCTAATGAGGACATTATCAAACCTGAGTGTGAATCCTACCTTCTGGGCTAGGATATCAAACTCCTGAAAGAAGGCATTAGCAGAATGTTTGCCCTGTTGTAGAGACACAAGCTTGTTCTACACATTGTGCTTCTCATTCAGATTAATGAAGGAAGTACAGAGCTGCCCTATGAATTCTGAGTACAACTCATTGTTCCAAAGTCAGATCAGGCTTCTAATCCAATGACCTTCAATCCAGTTCTAGGTCTAGGTGGTCACATTACCTTCCTTCATAAAGGAGAGGACAAATAGGACACAATTGAGATCTGAGGATAGATCAGTCAAAGTAGTAGCCACATATAGTTCAACTTAGTACTGGAAGTCCTCAAAGTGCTGCCCATTAAAGTCTGAAGGGCAGGCTACATACACTTTCTTTCTAGAACAGGTTGCAACTTTCAGAACAATCAGAACAGGTTCTGAAGGGGCTGGGGGCACATGGTTGGTAAAGGCCTCTTGGATAGAGGTCTACACATATTGAGCTAGTTCTGCTTGTAACTGCTGATCTGGCAGGACAGTAGGGGTGGCAGTTAGTATAGTAGGGTCTATGTTTACACTACAAAGGGATTAGTACTAAACTAAAAGGGGTAATGAATAGAAGAAGGGTGGCAAAAGTTTAAAAGGGTTTAGAAAGTTTAAAATTTAAGAATGTAAAAGGGTCAGGACAAAGGAAAGAGATTGACACAATAGTAAGTACTAATGCCTGAAACGTAGGAGAGTTGTAGGGTGGTAATAGAGAGTCTTGATCTGATGTCAGCAACAGTGTAGAGGGGACCCAAAGGCTCAGCAAGG
>NW_006760386.1:7204553-7224858 GCF_000271605.1 Fomitiporia mediterranea MF3/22
ACTAAACTACACAAGAGTACTCAGGGAGCATGAGCCTCTAAGAATGATAAGCCACAAAGAATGAAAGAAAGGAATGTCAAAGATAAAGGTACAAAGAATGAAGGGATGGACAAAGGGTAAGAGACTATAGAATGAACAGAGAATGAAGGAGTGGCCAAAGGAATGGAATGATGAAGTAAGGAAGGGTAGTAGTAAGAGTCAGCACACATATAGTCTATAGACAGTGCCTCTGAGGGACAGAAGTCCTGAGTTCTGGTACAGAAGGGTGTAGAACCCTTAGAACTGAAGGTAAGAGAGTAGAGAATTGTAACACTAGAGACTAGAAGGAGGATGAGGATGGACAGGTCTACTAGAAAGACTAACTATATGTTCTAAAGGATTAGAAGCTGTAGAAGGATATTGTTTAAGCTTATTATAACAATCTGACAGTAGGACATTTAGATAGACACAAAACACAGAAACTCATTACTCAGAACTACTAGTAGCTAGGAATACAGAGGGAAATCCTAAAGTATGTAAGTAGTTGTAATATGTACTAGCAGACTAAAGCTTACTAGATAAGGGTTCAGACTCTCTTACATTTGTACTGAATCTTAGATTACTCTTAGGAAGAAGTCTTAGTAGACCTGATTAGTAAACTATCTGAGTCTTAGAGTTATAATACTATCTGTATAATTGTTGACTGGTTCTCTAAGCAGATCCATATAGTCTCAACCTGAATAGAACTCACTTCTAAAAGTATAGTATACATTTATCAGAACTATGTCTTCTGATTGTACAGACTCTCTCAGAAGCTTATTTATGATTGTAAACTATAATTTAAGTCAAAATTCATGTAGGACTTGTATACACTTTTTAGAATCTAAGAGAACCTCTCTACTACATACTATCCTCAGACTGATAGTCAAACTAAGTGAGTCAATCAGGAGATTGAACTCTACCTCTAAATGTTTATCAATTATTAACAGTCAGACTAGTCTGAATAGTTAGTACTGACAGAATTTGTATATAACAACTAGTAGTACTTAGTTACAGAACAATCCCTGTTCTTTCTCAACTACAGAAGACATTTATATTAAGGAACTGTTCTAAGCTGGAACAGGAGTTCTGAATCTGTAACAGACTTTACTGATTAGATACACAAGACTAGAGAGGATGTACAAGCTCTTTTGAAACAGGTAGTACAAGTTATGAAACAGAACTATAATTGGAAGAGATCTGTAGCTAAGAATTACTAGCTTAGTAACAAAGTAATGTTAGAAGCTACTAATTTGACTACAGATTACTTAATGAAGAAGTTGGACAACAAGTACTTTAGACCCTTTGTTATTAAGAAGAAGGTTAGTGTCTCTGCCTACAAACTTTAACTCTTAGTAACCTGAAAGTATATACATTCAGTGTTTAATAAGGTTCTACTATCTTAGTATTGTGACTCAGACTACTCTTCATAGTAAAGACTCTTACTGCCTCTGCCAGAACTCATCAGTTCCAAACCAGAATACAAGGTAGAATATGTAGTAAATACCAAACTAGTATGTAGAAGGCTTAAATTCCTTGTTTACTAGAAAGGATATTTAGTTAAGGAGTGTACTTAGGAACCTACTGAAAATCTTACTCACACTACTAATACAATCCAAGACTTCTATAAACTTCATTCTGGAGCCTTACACTAGATCTGTTTTATAAACTTTCAGACCTTATTGTTCTGACCTATACTTGAACTACTTACTGTACTAAGTGTCTGTCAATCAGGATGATTGATTTTAGAGGAGGAGTAATGTTACAATCCAACACTTTACACTCTTAGAACTGTCAGTTCTGACAGAACTCAGAACTTCTGTATCTTGAGTGTGTAATACACTAATTATATATAGGTCAACTTACATAATTACTCTTATTCCTGTATTGTCTGACCTCTACTATTATTCTTTCATTCACTCTACATCTTACCCCTTCCTCTCTAGTCCTGCATTCTTTATCTACCTACTTTCAACCCTTTTTCCTTTATCTCTTGTAACTTATCATTTCCTGAGTACTTTTGTGTAATTTAGTATATATACTAGTACAAGATCAGACTGGTCCTGTAGTCTTGATCTTGTCTACTCTAAGTAGTCCTGTACTCTTAGGCTCACTCTATATACCTTACTCTTGTCTCACTCTATTACTATGTCCAAACCCTAGGTTCTACACATTCTGATACTTACATTCTAGTACTTGTGTCTCTGTATCTCTGTATTTCTGTTGTGTAGGATAGTTGTAGCCTGGGTCCCCTTGCTAAGCCTTTAGGTCCCCTCTACACTGTTACTAACATTAATCTAGTCTAGCATTTCTTCTGGTTCAAATAGAACTAGACTACAGGCCTAGACTGTATCTATATCTTAGTCTAAGTAGTTCAGAACTAAATGTATAAAACTATAATCTTAGGCACATTAAAAAACCTAGTTAAATAAGTAGTAATATTATTATATACTTGCAAAAAGTATTGTTAATAAACCTAGCAAAATTTGGACTGAGAGAGTTGGAAGTTTCTGGCAGAAAGTTAAACACCAGCTTATTGTGCCTGCATCTTAGAAGGTGGTAAACACTTTGCCACATTACTATTTTGCTTCAGTCATTTAATGTAGATAGATCTATATAAATTAGCAATGCTAGTATCAAGTGTATAAGGATTAGTAACAAGCAAACTTATTAGACAGTAGGTATAAGAACTACTGACTTTGCTAGTAGTTATGGCCAACTTTAACCTGATAATCCTTGCAAATAACCTTGCTAAGGACTCAAAGAATTAGACAGTATTCATCCTTTAAGCAAGAATTTCGACTGTAAGTGGCATGTTTTCATCACAGAGTACTATACTGCTATATACTTGAAGAATGAATCTTCTTGCCTTTTGTCCTTTCATCCCATTCTCTCCCGTGCAATTCACTTATCTCGTTTCCAGTTGACATGGAAGGTGAACCCGCCACTGCAAGGACAATATTGATAGAGGATCCAGAGAATTGGGAGCTTGTTCCTGCAAAGGATTTGGTTCCAGCTTACTACATCCTTACAATACCAGTTCAAACAAGTAATAGAGAGTCCCGCAAATATGCAGTTATTCGCCTAATCAACGGTCTTGAAGCTACGATCGTTAGCGATAACCTCCTGGACAGGTCGGCTGGTTGCATCGATGTCGCGACAGGAAAGTTCAATGATCCAGTAAGTCTACTTAACTATCTTACATTAGTCTTTGGTACATTATACCGTTCCTCTATTATGTTCCGCCTTTTCAATATCTGCTGGGTGTCTCGTCCGAAGTGTTTGCGGATCGTTCAGACAACGTATCACCTGTGTAGGATGTCACTTACTTATTTCGTAGGAAGACATGGCCGGCACGGCCCATTACTGTGAGCATCTGTTATTCATGGTAAGTCAGGTTTTTAATTCATAAACATCATAATTCGTATGCACGGTGCTCACTTCCATGGCTATGTCCATAGGGTTCGAAGAAATATCCAGAGGAAAATGAGTTTCATGAGGTAAAATCTCGAGAATTTAATAATTCATATATGTCTCTCACTACATGTAGTACATTGCCTTGAACAACGGCTACTTCAATGCAGCGACGGGTAACTCGAACACCGAATTTCACTTTGAAGTTGCTTCGGATGCTCTCAAGGGCGCGCTCGAGCGCTTTTCCGCATTCTTTTACTGTCCACGCTTTCATAAAGACGCGGCCCTGCGCGAGATCAAGTCGATCGATTCCGAGTATTCAGGAAAGCTGCAAGATGATATACGGAGACTACAGTATATGGAATTTGCACTTGCCCATTCCTCCCATCCTTTAAGAAAATTCGGCACGGGTAGCGAGGACACGCTAATAGGGAAGTTTCTGGCCTCGAAGACATCACCTCTACGTCGTGAGTTTGACAAGAATGAAAACAGACATATAAGCAGACCTTCAAACAGAGACACTGCCGGCGAGATTTCTGAGAGAAGCGATGACTGCATCAGTCGAACTTCCTCGTTTAGAAGGCACGTGAAGCATGAGAAAAATTCACTGAGAAAGAGCATCAGCGAGACGTCATTGAGAAATGCTGGAAGCCCAAATTGGTTGCCGATGAAGCAACTCTCGGAGGATGGCCACGATCACAGAAGATCTTCTAGCAACAGTTCTACTCGAAGTGCAAATTCCACGACAGGGACACTTTCAGGGACAGAAAATAGTCACATTAGTAGAGAATTGACTAGAATTCCGAGTAAAACGGACCCACAAGCTGTCAGAGAGGAAGCAAAGAAAGTAGCTGCCCTGAAGGCCCGAGAGAAACTGAAGAAGTGGTGGAAGAGGGAATATTGTGCAGAGAGGATGAAGTTGGCAATAGTCGGAAAAGGTTAGTTGCCTCACTGTCGTAATCCACCCTAGTTCTGATCACATTGCCCAGAACCTCTTTACGAAATTATCGATATGGTTGTGAGACTCTTCTCGCCGATAAAAAGTAGAGGACAATACCCGGCCGTAGTCGCCTTCCCTCAGCAGCCGTACGGGAAGGAAGAACTTGGGGTATGTTTCCTAGACTTACTTCTGCATAGGACTCATGTTTACAATTCATAAATTATTCTTTAGAAAATTGTGTATGTTAAGACAATCGAGAAGATGTACGAAATAATTATTACCTTCCCCATCCCCTGGCAGATACCTCAGTGGCGTGAAAAGCCAGTGTACTATCTTGCTCATCTACTTGGCCACGAAGGTCCTCATTCGCTATACGCCTACCTGAAAAACAAGGGATGGCTTTTGAGACTATTATCTGGGCATGCAATATACGGTCATGGAATTAGTCTGCTTAAGCTGACGCTTGAACTGACCAAAGAAGGATTACGTGCGTAAATGTTTTTGTGATTCCATATTCACTGTCGACGATGTCCGTATAGAGAACTATCGGGAAGTTATCTTAACATGTTTCAAGTTCATCAACCTACTACGCAAATCTCAGATCCCGTCGTGGATGCACCAAGAACGGTATTGGATCGAGTGGTTGTCGTTCCAACACGACCGGGAACCGCAAGCGCTTCCTCTGGTTAGGAACATCGTCGACTCAATGAAGTATCCAACGAGGCGTGATCTTCTCCTGAATGGACCGTTATTGCCTTGGGAGTGGAAACCCTGGGAGGAGAATCCTGTTAAGGATATGTTAGAGAATCTGGATGTTGAGAACTGTTATGTCATTGTAGCGGCTCGTAATCATGACCATACTCTGAAGGCAGAGACATGGCACAAGGAGCGCTGGTTTGGAGCAGAGTATGTACAGAAACGGTTCGACGCTAAGTTCATTTCCAAAGTGCATGTCTACGTAAGTATTTGAATCTTTCACTCTGACCCATGGTTGTGATTACCAGGCTCGCGAAGACAACGACATCAGAGATCTTGCTTTTCCAGGAACAAACCCATTTATTCTCAAGAATATTGTCATCTACGGTGTAGGCGTTAATGCACCAAAGAAACGGCCTGCACTCATTTTGTGTGCGCCGAACATGGAAGTGTGGTATAGGCCGAATGATCAGTTTCGATCACCACACGCCATTGTGCATATTGCAGCACAGACGTGAGTTCGCCCTGATTCATATTATTCGGGCCTTATTCTCACCGTCTATACTTACTGTCCTTCTGAGTAGACCATTTGCTGGGGCTACTCCTCGAGCTAAAATATTGACCCATCTAATTATGGACCTTGTAAAAGATGCAGTTCATGAATACGCATTCTATGCACGAGTAGCTGGCCTGGGATACAATTTATTTGGTACTTCGCGCGGGTTTGAAGTGTATTTTATGGGTTACAGCGAGAAATTACGTGACCTCGTTCAGGCAGTTCTAATCGGGCTGAAACGTCTGGACATTCGGGAGGATAGGTTGCAGGTTATGATTAAACGGGTAACGTTACGTTTATGCTGAGGTGATAAGACAGTATTTTGAGACCTGTATACACTCCTCAGAGACGACGAGCTTTCAAGAATGAACGCCTTTCACGACCATACGAAATCTGCGAGTCTCGCTTGCAGTACCTTATTCAAGACGATTGCCTCACCACGGAGGAGAAGTTGGATAACTTGAAAGGTATGTTATTAGTCGTTATATTAAAGACTATTGTACGAACATATATTATAGGAATTACGGCTGAGAAGCTCTCAGAGCATGTAGATTTACTGCTATCCAGGCTGAACTTTGTACTTCTAACTAATGGTAATCTAAGGAAAGAGGCAAGTCGGAAGTCGTCCCAAATTTAAGTGTCTTTTGTTTATGGTTGTGTAGGATACTCTCGAACTTGCCTCCTTAGTCAAGGGAACATTCGAGGCTGCAGCGATCCCGGAAAACGAAGTCCTAAAACTTCGTTCGCGACTTCTTCCCAAAGGTACATCGTATCTTGCGCTTTTAATCGTTTTCTAATATTAATTCCAACAGGGTGCAATTATGTCTGGGAATTACCTGTACTCAATACTAAGGAGGCCAACTCAAGTGTACTGTATTACTGTCATGTTGGTAGTGAGTCCGACAGACGCACTCGTGTTAAATGCCATCTGCTCTCTCAGGTCTTGAAAGAGCCAGCATTTGATATTCTTCGGACGAAACAACAGCTCGGATACACGGTTTATACATGCACAATGACAGACATTGATTCGATTGGTTGGCAGCTAGTCATAGCGTCTGAATACGACACAAGTTACTTGGAGTCGCGTATTGATGCCTTCTTGATACATATGCGAAAGGTAATCCGGAGCATGTCTGAAGAAATGTTCGAAAATCATAAAAGATCGCTTCAGAAACAGTGGACGGAAGAGCCTAAAGGCATGCCAGATGAGACACTGAGGTTCTGGTATACTATTCAAGGCGGATACTATGAATTTGATGGAGGCGAGAAGGATGCAGAAGTACTTCCAAGCATACCATTACAGGAAGTTCGTGTGATGTTTGAGACATTTTTTGATCCATCATCAGAAACACGTTCCAAGATTTCTATCCACGCAAGATCTCAATCAATACCTAAAGTCCCTAAGCATCCTACTCCTCCAAATGTTAGTAAGATGGCATCTCAGAGATTTCTCCGTGTATTAAATGACGAGCACATCTCTGCGAGGGAAGACGAGTACAAGCAGCAGTGTGATGTTGAACCAACATTACCTGAAATGCATAAATACTTGAAGAAGACTTGTTTTAGCAAGCTGCTCAGCAAAAATGATTGCAAAGTTAAGGAAATGTTCCAACAACTGAACAAGCTTGTGGAGAAATATCCTGTAAGACCTGCCCTGAAGGTTAAACATGTTAAAAATGGTACAAAGTTCAAGCATGGGCTTGAGCTTTCTAGAGTTGAAATACTAGACAAGAAATTTGAAGTAGAGTACTAATAGCTGAGTAAAACCTGTAGAGTCTTTGTCATATGGGAACAATAGTATAGTGTGCTGTTAACATTATAAAGTTTGGAGACAACTATTACAGAAACAAATAATACTCAAACTAGTAACAGTGTTTTTCTTAATTGTTAATTATATAATACAGTATCCAAATATTGTATATTATTTACAACTAATAAAGTTACATCTATTGTGAGTATTATTATTCTAGCCTTGTTTCCTGATGTAGAGAAATGTACTACTATTCTAGCTAGTTGTATAATACAAAGATAGAACATACTCTGTCTTCTTGAAAATGTTACAGAGTTTTAGTTTATATAATATAATATAAACTTTCTAGTTTTATCTAAATTAGATTATACTAGATTAGTCAAAGATTTTATCAGACTTATAATCTAGTTTAAAAGGTGAGTCAGAGAAAAATCTAATGTGTAATCTAATCTAGGAGTTTATTTAAGTAAAAAAATACTTTATAAAATTTGTAAATTAAATAGTAAGTTAGTTTATATATATTTTGCAAAATTAATTATATAATAAAGATATATAACTTAGAACTAGTAAGTGTATAAAGAATATGAAAGTATATTGTTTATAGCTTAATTTGTAATATTAGAAACATTTTATTATAAATAAACAATATTTTCAAACTGTATGTTTTAAATAAAATAACTAATTGTTTAAAGAAATTTGTCTAATACTTTTGAGAAATCTTAATTAAATACTAATATACTTTTCTCTTTTATTAATTTCTCTTTATTTTATTTTCTTCCTTTAAAACTTTTAATTACTCTTTTATTTTGTTTATTTGTAATGTTTTATTTTTTATTTTACTAAGTTTTTAAATAAAATATTAAATACTTAGTTTAGAAGAGTCTCTCACATTTTTATTATTTATTATACACAACTTGTATACCTGACATGTTATCTGTCCTCTTAACAAGACAACTAGTACCTTTTTAAATATAATAAGCTTTTATTATAGTTCTTTGTAAAGGCTAAAGCCTTACTCAAGAACACAGAACAGGCAAAGACCTGGGATTGGAGAGGTCAACCTAAGTACAGGAGCAAGTATGAAGATGAGATCTAAGTAATCTACAAATAGCCCTTTTATATTTATCTAAAGTCACATGTGTAACCTCAGAGGTTACACTCTTCCCTACTCTGAAGAAATAAAAGGGGGGGTAGGGAAGTAATTAATGAAGAGGGAAAGGAAAGGTATAGAAAGGGGGGAGGGGAAGGAAGAAGGAATAAAAGATGTAAGAACAGGAGACAAGGAACACACAGTCACAAGCTAGAAAAGCCTTGACTTAAGCTTCAACTCATTAATGAAAACACACAGGGACCTTAATAGGAATAGAGGAGATAGTATGACCAAGACAGACACAAGCTTAAGCAAAGCTGTTAATGAGGAACAGTATTGTAAGCAGTCTAGGAAGACTTTGACTTGTTAATGAAAAGGTGTAGGAAGTATGAGTAGAAGTCAGAGTGTATGATAAAGAGAACTCAACAACTCTTTAGTTAAGCCAGCACTTGCTGCTTGAGGGAGGTAAAAAATGATCAAAACACATAGTCAAGAAGTGAACAGCCATCCTCAGGCATGTGTCAGTACTAGGAGGAGTAGAAGGACCAGGTTGACAAAATTGACACACTAATTCTGAGGGTGACAAGAGTATAGGTAGTGTGTGGGTAAAACAGAGTGTGTAGAGGTAACAGGGGGTCTGTTCATGCTAGAAGGACAAAGGGGGACAGGACAGGACAGGATAGGACAGGACAGGACAGGACAGGACAGGACAGGAAAGGAAAGGACTAGATGATACTAGTAGGGGCTTGATACTCTAGCTAGGTCTAGGACTGGAGGTGATGCTAGTAGAGGCTCTAGACATTCAGGACTAGGATTAACACTAGTAGGAGCTTGGTACCCTGACTAGGTCTACAACTGGAAAAGGGACTTTATACCCTAGGAAACAGGAGGTGATACTAGTAGAGGCCCTATATGTTCAGGACTGGAATTGACACTAGCAGGGGCTTGGTACCCTGACTAGGTTCACAACCAGAAAAGGGGCTGTATACTCTAGGAAACAGGAAGGGAAGGGAAAGGGACTTTATACCCTTAGTAAACAGTAGACAATGACAGTAGACACTAGACAGTGACAGAGTAAGAGATAGTATAGTAAAGAATAGACAGTCTTGACAAACACTTTGACAATAGAGAGATACACATTGTAGTAAGTATAACAAGCATACAACAAATACACTATAGTTGACAGCTCAATCATAATGTCTATTGTACTAAAAGTAGACAGTATCTGTTAGTGTGGAATTTGCAGCTCCTGAAGAGAATTACACCACAGTTCTAGATATTAGTAGTAGTATCAAGATAGTGCTTCCTTGTACAATTTCAGGACTAGTATTGTTCTTAGGATTGAGGAGCTTGAGTTTGATTGTTCTCTGGTTTAAGGTTACAATAAGTAGTAGAGGAAGCATGAGTAGAGACAGACATAGATAATCTGCTCAAAGTAGCACAGTAAAAGCATATTCTCAAGTGGCAGAACCTTGATTGTAGACAGCTGACCAGACACACAATAATGTACAATGTATGTAACTCTAGCACAACTACACACACTCTTCTTAACACATTCTCCTAGAATCTAGGGACCAATCTGGCAAGAGTCTGTTGAGAGAGGGTGGCACAGTAAAGGCAGATAACAATGTCCCTATAAGCTCTAATCTGCTCAAAGTGGCACAGTAAAAGCATATTCTTGAGTGGCAGAACCTTGATTGTAGACAGCTGACCAGATGTACAATAATGTACAATGTATACAACTCTAGCACAACCACATACACTCTTCTTGACACATTCTCCTAGAATCCAGGGGCCAATCTGGCAAGGGTCTGTTGGGAGAGGGTGGCACAGTGAAGGCAGATAACAATGTCCCTATAAGCTCTTAAGAGTGAACAGGATATTGAATAGGATCTCAGTGTAGCAATTGTGAAGCTTGTAATTAACTAGGGTCTTACTGTAGAGTACTGTAGATGTGTAGTAGATAGTGGACGTGTGGGGGGAAGCCAGGAGGAGGCTGACAATCTGGTGGCACAAGTGAAAGGCAGTGGATGAGAGGTAATCCCCAAATTTTGCAATGTTCAAAAAAAAGTGTAAAGGCCAGAGCCTCACTCAAGAACATGGAACAGGCAAAGACCTGGGATTGGAGAGGTCAACCTAAGTACAGGAGCAAGTATGAAGATGAGATCTAAGTAATCTACAAATAGCCCTTTTATATTTATCTAAAGTCATGTGTGTAACCTTGGAGGTTACATTCTTTAAGTTTATACAAACTATTTCCAAAGTATTCTTTATTTATATTTTTATTTTTAACTTTTCTATATTTTGTTTATTGTCTTATACTTCTAATATTCTCTTTATCTTACTCTTAAGCCTTCTGACACTCTCTACTCTAACACTTTTAATTTTAAAACTAATTTTAATAAAGAATACTAAATATAAAACTAAAACTTTTTCTACTTTGTAATAATTTTAGAACTATAGTATTAGTACTATTTCTTTTTTTATATTTTAACTTTTATTATTATATGTTTTTAGAAAATAAAAATGTAAAACAAAAATAGTAAGAATGTAAATTTATAATTTAAAGTAAAGATATAATTAAAATAATTATATTACAAATATTATAAGTTAAAGAATTTAATAAAAATGAAAGCTAAATACTTAGACTTCTCTATTAAGGTTTATTAACTAACTTACTTTGTTCTGAGTCTTAGAGTTAGATTTTTCAAGTTAGATTAAGTGTTTTTACAATTCTTAATTAAAATAATACTTCTTTTCAGATTTTAATCTTTTTACTATAATTATTCAGAACAAGTAGTAAATCCTTCAAGAAGAGTACTAGAGTAGTCTCTGTATATAAAGTACACATATATGCTAAAATTATACTATGAAATCTATTAGTAAAATTAATAGAGTTTAATTATAAACTGTTTATATTAAAACAACAAAACTTACAGAATTTAAAATTTTCTTTCATTTTTTTGCAGAAAAATACATACTGTGACTTATATAGTGTAAATACACTTTCCTGTATATTTGGCGGCAATAGTTGTTGTGGTTTGTGTGTAATTGTAAAATCTGAAGAGTAGATCATGCTACAGTAGGTTACACCGTGGGAACGAAGTTGTGAGCCCGTCACGTGCCCGTACAATCCTCTCGAATACAGCAAAGTACTCTGTCTCTCGCTACTATGTAGTGCCTCCACATAACTTGTGCTGGATATTATGACACTTTTCAGAGACTACCTACGTAACCATGCAAAGTTCTACTGTCCACCCGTCGACAGCCATCTGATGGAGTCTGCCTCCCTTACGGATGCCGAACTTGAGCAGGTGTTCTCTCTGTGGAAATCGGATGATACAGTAATAGAAGCCCGCCGTGATATGCAGTTGGTTGATGTACTTATCAGTGTCCTCGACGAGGCGCTTGGTGAGGAGCCTATGCCAAAACATATTACTGGAGAGTTCAAGCGACACTATAAAGCCGAAATGGATGCAGATCGTGACATTGTATCGGAAGCAGATGTAAGCATTGTCTCTCGCTGTGGAGTCGCTTTCCTCATCTTATTATTTTCAGGTCAGGACTTTTATCGACAAAGGGCCTGCGCAGTTTCTCGCACGAATCATGTTATCCTGCGGGAATCGCATTGCGATAAAGACTGAAACCGCAGCTCCAGGTGGCAGATGCACCGTAGACTACGTGTTATCCACAACGGAGGGCAAGAAGGCTTTGCTTGAATTGAAGGCTCCAAGTGTCTTCGATTTGAGTGAAAAAGAGCTCTCTATACTGTCCGATGCCGAAGACGGACCCCACGTACGATTGGATTTGCAAAAACCTGGGATAGGAATGAAAGCCGTCATCAAGGTCTCTGTGGATAACGGATACTCAAATACTTTATTGATGAATTAACTCTCTCAGATGTGTGTGTGCATGATCCTGTACAGAGTAGAGTGGCTCGCGTTGTCGTGCTTCACAAAGTGGGTGTTCCTCCGACTCCATAGACGAGGTACAGATGAAGCACCATACATGACGTATTCGACTATCGAAAGGCAATTGGACAATACCAGACCGTTCCGTGCATTGCTAGGGATGATGCTTGCTATTTCAAGAAATATCGATGTCCCCACAAACGCCGATATGAATGTGCGACTTCAGTCAGTTCCGGCGACTGAGGCACCCACTCCAAGGGAACATCCCAATCTCTTTTTACGAAATCCAGTGCAAGTGACAAGGGGTGAGCAATTAGTCGCCCGTTCTAGTGGAGGATGCAGCAATTCATCGCCGTCGTCTTCTGGCTTCCTCGTAATTTTCAAATATTTATCAATTCGTTACTTCCATTGATTGAGTCATTTCTAGATCACATGGTCGCCAAAATCCATGTCGAATGGGAGGTGGCTTGAATTTCATGGAGTAGACACCGACGCTTTCCCGGCTTTGGGCAATGACGGTGTTCGGCTGTGTGTTCAGCGCAATATCGGAGATGGGTCAACTGGGGTTGTCTTCGAGGCAATCCCTGACGACAATGAACATAATGGAGCTTCAGGACGCCGAAGATACGCGATTAAAACAGTTGGAAAAGGTGAAACACTCAAAGAGCAGAGCTGTGCTCGGCGTCTTTTCAACGAGCTCGATATATACCGCCGTATCGAGCAGACATCCCCAGCATCTGTGAAGATTGTACCGCAGTGTTATGGACTTTTCGAAACAAGCCGAACGTGGGCGTTAGTCATGGATTATGAAGGGAGTGCGCTCAGGCATAACGGGGAGTGGTCAGATCTGTCACCTACCGACAGGTGAGGATAGAATCATCAGTGCCTATGCAGCTTGAATACTATTGAACAACGTCGAAGGCAGGAATTGTTCAATGCAATATCGACATTGCACGGACTTGGAGTCTACCATGATGACTTGGAGCCACGGAATGTTGTCCGAGGCAGCGACGGATCGCTCAGAATTATTGATTTCACATCGAGTACGCTCCACGATTGTCATCCTGAGGTCAGTCTTCAACTCTTCAACTGTTCCTTGTCTAGCCGTGACTCATTACGAATATTTAACAGACATGTGCAGAGCTGGGTGAGATTAGAAGCCTTTTCGGGTTGCAGCTATGGTAATAAATTCCTTGCCCTTTGTTCCTCTTTCATTACCTTTTTTTATCTCTCTATTCTTAACTCGAGCGGATTATTCTACCTCGCGTCCTCCAAGATCATTTAATTTTCTATATCGATGATACTGATATCACGTTTTCCCCCTTAATTGATTGCAGCAGCGAACTACCCCGTGATAGATCCGGACACCAGTGTTGTCCGCCACGGTGGAAACGTCCCTCCGATGGCGCTCTCCTCCCGCAAACCCTTGCCTCTCGCCCTCCTCCACATAGCCAGTCCCTTCATACAAGCCACCAAGCTCCAAAATCCCCTCATATCAAACGACTTTACAGGCTACCAGCCCTTTTCCGACATCTCCCAAGACTTCTACGGTAAGAGTCGATATTCACTGAACATGTATCTGCTATACGTACCAGAGTTTGTGTATTTGGCAAGCTCTCCTGAGTGATTACGCGCGTACAGAGTCTCAAAGATACATAACCAATGGCTGTGTGAAGAGCCCTTGCCAGATTCAGGGAGTTGGCAATTAAAATTGCCAATCCGGCCGCCCAGCATCATATGATTGAAGTCCTTACAGCGAGCCTCGACTCGGTCATTCACCAGGCGGAAGATCGCAACGACTCGTATTGTTCAATAGCTTCTTACTGTAAGGATTTGATTTACTGGTTTGTATTTTATTACTACTACATTGCTGATTGCATCAGATCATCACACAGTGGGACCCACAAGCACATATATTCTCATTGTAGTTAGTTACACTTCCTCCTCATGTATCTACACGTGTATACCCCTATAAAAGACAGTATCAACTGCTGGGTAAAGGGGATTCTTTTCCCCTGACCCCTCACTCAAGTACTAGGTTATCCCAGTCAGTAGTTGAGTGAACTAAGGGTGATTAGAATTCTCTTGTGAGGAACAGTGAGTTTCCTTACATATTTTTGACTGTACCCACCTAGCACTGAAACCCCTTGCTGGATGCTGAGGAACCAAAGGGTCTGATCAACCCTAGGTCTCCCTCATTGTCTAGTACCCATCAGGAATTTTTCATGAGTAAAGTTATGATTTTTGAGTAGAAACAGAGACTACTTACTGGATTGGCCCTTAGTAGGTTCACAATGCTTCAGAACACTGCAGAACACTTCTGGAACACATTATCACATATTGATATGGACCAGCACTAGATACACTGGAGGTTCACATTGATCAGATGGGTTGAGGACCAGGCATCCATAATGGCAAAAAGGAACAAACAGGTGCACATTAAGTTTACAGATAATAGACAACAAGATTATCTATTGGATATGGATTACAATGTAGCTGCCAAGCCTTGACTGACAATTCCTAGAGGGTACCCAAGTCCAGATATCAATACTAATATGCTAGGATGTAAGTCCTTGTCCCTTGTGGGCTGGAGGCAACCTAATGAACCTATACCAGGTGATAAGTCCTTGTCTACACAAGGCTGGAGGCACCCTGATGAACTAGTACATACTAATAATGTAGAATTAAGGTATGTAACTGTACTAGTGCATATAGTTAGTTAAATGTGTACTGTAGAGCAGAAACTAGTGAGTACTCACACTCCTAGGCTTGTAGGAATAGTAAATAGTAGTACAAAGAGTGGAAACACTCAGGCAATTGGATTCAAGGATTCATCCAATCAAGTACAGAAGGTCAAGTTTGAGGATTCAACTTACTGAGTACAGGTGATTGAGCTTGAGGATTTGCTCTATCAATTTCAGGCTACCAAGTTTGAGGATTCACTCAATAGAGAACAGGTGATTTGGTTTGAGGATTCACCAAGTTGACATAGAGAGCTAATGGCAAGCATTAAGGAATTTGCAAGCTAATACAAGGAGTACATTATGTATATAGTTAGTATCAGTGAGAGTGTGGATAAGTATCCAGTGAGCACACTTACTTCAGAACAGAAACACATTGACAACAGTGATGTAGAGGGTAATGAGACACCTAAGACCCTTTTCAGTAGCAAAGAAAGTAGCCAGGACTCAAAGGACAAGAGTAACAAAGGCTAGGAGAGTCAGGCATTGAAACTACAGAGAATTGATGAGGAACAAGATTTCCAGAAGGCAAGTAAGACCTTCAGACACATTGCAAGAGCCAGAGTGATTGAGATAGACATAGAACATGTCAGCCCATTCCACAGTTTGATAGACATCAAAGATTTGAATAAGAGAATGTACAAGTTTGATGGAATGTACCAGGAAGAGGAGAAAGTAACTCCTTCATCAAACAAGAGCAGACTTGATAGTATAGTAACAGAAAAGTGTGAAACACTTCAGGCAGGCTACAGAACGAAAGCCAGACATGCTATAGTGCTAACAGACAGTAGAGATCAGAACTATTGATCTAAGAGTGTAGAAGAAACACTCAAGAGTCCAGACAAACTATTACATTTGTAGAAAGCAAAAGGAAAGTGTAAAGTGAAAGGAAAACACAAAGCACAAGGAACAGAACAAAAACTGGAACTGCCAGGCATTCAATACAATTGTGAAATTGATTCAGACTATCCAAGCAAAACAGACATCACATTGACAGAACAGTACTTTGAGGATAGCAAAAGTGAATGTATATTAGAACTACAAGGATCAGTACTTGATCCAGAGGGCAAAAATCAAGCATACACCTACAAAATCAAGTGTTTAACCTCATACATGGCAGATATTGACTACACATTGTACAGGAGCAATGTACAGGACTACTACAATGGATACAACACCCTAGCCAGGTCCAGGAATAAGAGAGAAAGCAAAATACCTAGATATATACAGTCTCAAATGGAAACATTGAGTTTTTCAGGACATCAGAGTATCCCTTGTGAAAATAAAAGGAACAAACAATCCCATAGCAATACTTTGTGATTGAAAGCAGTACCAGGCAAGGCATACACTAGTAGTATTAGTGAGAACAATATTGATTCAGAGTGTAGCAAACTATACAGTTCAAAGCTACATATCAAGCACAGCAAGCATAAGAATAGCTCAAGCAGTAGTTCAAGAACAAACAATGGACACAGGCATAGCAAAGTACTGAATAATGTTTAGAAAGGCAGATTTGTATCAGTAAGACCTTCAGAGAGCCTAGCAAAGAATAGCTACACATACAGAGCAATACAGAGCTCTAGGATACAGAGAAATGGAAATCTCAACCCAGGATCAGACCCAGACAGTAATAATTTGGATTCCTCTTCATCTAATGACAACAATCAAAGTAATGCTTTATTTGAACTATCAGACATTAATTTGAGTGATACAGAGGCTACTAAGAAGCACAAGAAATGCTTGAGGAAGAAACAGAACAAGAGAGTTCTGTAACAGGACACACGTTCAGGCATGTGAACAATACATTTGAAAGGGCAAATTCAGTATATTCGAGACCCTATGAGACTACAGCACTTAGGCATTGTACTACAGGCATTCAGTACAGGAATAAACATTGTAGGAAGTCTAAACATTGAGATAGACAATTGTATGAAGTATACAATGACATTTTACACTCAAAAGCACAGGCATACAGTGTAGAAAGGATTCTACAAGACTACAGATATGTATAGCACATGGAAAGGACTAGGAAACACACATACAACCATTGTTTCAAGGAATCTAAAATGCTACAGGTATAAGGTAATGTATACATAGACATTTCAGAGACACAACTACTAATTCTTAGAGCCACAAATTGAAACAATACTCTTAAGAAATACAGGCTGTTCACAGACAACAGGAATGTATACTAGGACATCACAAAAGGACCTGAGAATGTTAGACAATCAGAATATAACTAGCCAGATAGTATTATAGTTTACAAGGCAATGCAAATAGTAAACTGTACAAGCAGGACAATCTATCAAGCATTACTAGACTATAAACTATGACTACTCTTGGATACTGAGAAATATTTCAATCCAAACGATTCACACAGGTATTCTATTAAGTTAGAAGGCTACATCATACATTGGAAGACAGAAATCAGTACATTGAGTAAGGCAAAGTGCATATACATTGAGGATAAGATGATACTACTTCAGAATAAGTATCAGGCATGGAGATATATTGACAGCAATAGAAAGACACAGACATATGCATACACAGTTGATTCTATTCAGTACAGGAAGGTATTCAAAAGCAAAGAACTGCTTCAGACAATTTCAGGATCAGGAGAATGTTCAGACATTCAGGTATATTGATTCTACAACATTGGAACAGACATTTCCATCTTCAGGATTGAAGAAACAGTCAGTAATGAGTACAATTGAAGTAATTTGCATAGAGTACTGTTCTATAAGGTACAATTGGATGTTACACTACAAAACCATTCAGTTCATGACGAAGAATTGTTCAGAAACATTGAGACCAGCTTGAAGTACAAGGATCTATAGTATACATTGTATCTACAGCAGAACATAAGGTATTACATTGTGAAATACACCTTCAGACAGTCAGGATTTATTAGAATAGACTCAGGATACTTTATCAGACATATTATAGACATTGCAGGCACTCAAATGGATGCACTAGCATACATATACTTAGGATACATAGTAAGAATCAAGATATTCAAGCTACAGGATGACAATTACAATCTACAGGATGTAAAACCACTACAATCTATGTACTACAATGATAGTAAGACACTACTGAGGTCAGGAAACAATACACTTTGTATGGAACAAAGTACAGAAGTTCAGAGGGCGACTTTAAGCCAGAGAACAGGTTTGGAACCTAGACAATCTGCTCAATCTGCTCAATCTGCTCAAACAGATTATCACACTGCTTCAAGGGAAAGCAAAGGCAATACACATACAGTCAGCAAATATCAGAGCAATAGTGAATTAGAAATGATTAATCAGACTATTCAAGCATTCAGACATGATACTTCAATGCTACAGAAGGAAACAGAGTATTAGGACACTCTAGGACATCTATTGAACAATGATACAGTTCAATCTACTCTAGGAATGAGTAGCTACAATCAGTTTGAAGTATGAAATCATGCAGAAGACCTCTCCAAACACTACAGATATGTTCTAGGACAGTACCAGACATTTTACACCAAAAATGAAGTCATATTTCAATGAGAGGGCAAGAGGCACATGCATTACATTGTATACACACTCTTTGAGCATACAATCATGTTTGAACATACATTTCTCTTACATGGATTACTACAGAACAATTTTGCAAAGGACTTTGCAGTACCAGACAGTATCAGTACTACAGGAAACAGGACACATGATAGGTACACAAGGAAAGAATACATTAGCACAAGGACAAGGACACAGAAAGACAGGAAGTCAATACTAGAGCACATTGATCTACACATGGATTTGCCAAATGAACAGAGAATTGGTAGCATACACTCAGGACTTCAGGTAGTGCTACTGTGCATACAGACAGGACATTTCATTGAGACATACATGGAACAATGTAGCATACAGACAGTTACAGTACTCAGGAAAGTAGAGAACACTACTTAGACATTTTGTGATAGAACATTACACTATGAGACAGTGAAAGTATACTTGGACGATTCAGGAATCAAATCAGTCAACTTACAAAGGCATGAACGAGTTGAGACACAAGGAAACAGTATGAGAATACAGCAGGACATTCATTGCACACAGAGATACCATGCATATACACACATATCTAGTGATATTAGGCTCATACATTATGATTTCATTGAGTTTGAGACAATATTCTCATTCAAGGACAAATATTACACTCTAGGTTGCACTCTGTAATTAGTATTTGAATATTGGGCTCAATAGGATATTCAGTTTTGCATCACAGTTGGTTATTGCAAGCAAAAGAGTACACATTTGGAGATATTCTACCCATACAAGCACAAGGCACTATATTTGCAGGAACTAGTCTATTGGAAAATTCAAGGACATAGCAGAGGAATTTTGGAATACATCTCTGCTATCTATTATTACATTACTATTCTACAGGAACAAGAATTTGCACAAGGACAGCTAGAAGCTGCAATGCTAATACATTCTATTAAGGAAGAAGGCTATAGCTTTGTTGATCAGGGATTTACCTCTGCACTTCCTGAAGATGCAGGAGAAGAGAATATTTGCAATTACTATGCTGCCGGAATTTCCACTTCTGTACATATTGATCTACACTGTGTGTCTCAGAATACTCAAGAGCTGAAACACTATATCTCCCCAGGAACTCTACTGATTCTCTTCAAACAGTGTTGTATTGATAGCAACAATTAAGAGGCAACTTTTCTACTAATTGACTATACAGTAATATTGACTATGTTTAATTCTATTAACGTTTTATCTAGTTTCACATGGTTCAGAACCATGCTACTCACTGTCCAGAACGCCACCACTGTCTCAATACACACTGGATCGACTTCGGATCAGTTCAGAGAGGCAGTACTACATTATGATGATGTTTCCCATATGTATGGGCAAGGTATTTTATTATTTACTTGTTACTAATTGTTACTTTAAGTAAGTTTTCCACCTTTTCTACTGATTTTTAGCATTTAGGACTAAATGCTAGAGGGCAAGTGTAAGGATTTGATTTACTGGTTTGTATTTTATTACTACTACATTGCTGATTGTGTCAGATCATTGTGCAGTGGGACCCACAAGCACATATATTCTCATTGTAGTTAGTTACACTTCCTCCTCATGTATCTACACATGTATACCCCTATAAAAGACAGTATCAACCACTGGGTAAAGGGGATTCTTTTCCCCTGACCC
>NW_006760386.1:7227178-7234936 GCF_000271605.1 Fomitiporia mediterranea MF3/22
AAAATATTATAACTATTTTGAAGTCTTGTAAAGCTCTTATAAAGTATAATAATGTCTAACAATATACATACTACTTTTAAAGCTTTACATAAGATTGTATACATTATAAAACTATATTACTCTTGTTAAAATACAGAGTTCTTTTAATGTCTTTTCATTTTAGGAGGTTGGATATAAGTTCATTTACATATTGCCAACACTTATAAACCTTATTCATATTGACAATATGTACATACCTTTTTGTGTTTTATAAAGCTTTTTATAATTTTCTCATTTTGAGAGGTTGGATATATGGTCTTTTATATTTTTTAGAAGATTTATATAATTTATATGTTTATAAGCTAATATAAGCTATAGTTGCCGTGGTCCGGTTCTGGACCGGTCCACCCCTCCTTTACCTGGACTGTAACCCGGACCTCTTCATACGGTCCGGGTAAAGGAGGGACCTGGACCCGAACCTTTGTGGACCGCTGTTGGACCGGACCTGAGGTCCAGTCCAGGTCCGGTCCAGGTATGACCTGGACCAGTAGAACTTATACTTACAGTCAACTCAAGAGTGCGTCCCTAATGTGAGTAGAGGAGTTCAAGCATCCTACAACAAATAGTGTCTAGAATTCTGTACTTCAGACACCTTGACCTTCTTAACGCTCTCAACAGTAGATGTCTTGACAGGCTTGCGCTTCCTGGCTCCCTTTGGTTCATTACTGTCAGGTGAGTCGTCTCCTCTAAGTCTCTTTTTTCTGCAGCAATAGCCTCCTTGTACTTGGAGGACAGAGAATTTCGACGAATGTTATGGCATGAGTGGCTATCAGCAGTACTACCAGCAGAAGCACTCTTCCGTACTTCCTGCGGATCAGGTGGCAGTGAAACGACATCATCACTTGGAGAATGCGGCCGTTCCATCTCCAAAGCGTCCTTGAGAGTACCGTCTACACAGAGAGCAGGTCTTTCTGGGTCCATAAGTGTAAGAAGAAAGCTTATGCAAAAAGAGCGCAAATTGTAGTTCAACCCAGTCCAAATATGTAAATTGTAATGCTACAGTACATTTTCCCACAGCTTCATAGCTAATTCTACTGTATTTTTAATACTTACTTCTACTACTTTATGTATGTATCAAGTGAGGAGTGAACACCCTGAATTATATGTCAACTCAACTGGGTGTTCTTGTATTAAAATAGAAACATGGGTCCTGGGTCCAGTCCTCAGTCCTTAAGGTCCAGTCCAGTCCAGGAAAATGTAGCATTTCCTGGACCCAGAACTGAACCTGTTCTGGACCTGATTGGACCGGACCTATTGTGACCCGGACCTCAGGTTCGGTCCTAGGGTCGACCCGGGTCCATTAGGTCCAGGACCGAACATCAGCAACTATAATATAAGCTTTAAGACTTTTCCCTGATGCCGCACAGAGGACATCGGTGTAAACACTCCATTAATCCGAAACCAACTGCAAGGCAGAAGGTTTAAGAAGTTGAGTGAGGTTACTGTAATTACATGTATGGGTGCAACTGTCACACGAACTCTTGCTTGGTTGGGTTGGATTGCATCACGCATCATGCTAACATTGCTAAGGGTAGGTTGCTTCCTGCCAGAAGTGTGACGATTTTTCTTATAAATAAGTGTATTATTTATCAGAAAAGTAACTACATTAGCCATATATGAATATTACACAATCACAAAAGACGGAGAGTTTCACAAATATATCCCCATATATCCATACTAGTACAATCTATACAATTATAGGAATCTGATCTAACAACTTTTATTTCAAAAATACTAACTATTTTTTCTTTGCCCCCATTTTTATTGCTTGAAAGTCTTTGTGTCACACAAACTCTTGGCTGGTTGCTTTGTTTCACACAATCATGCTCGAGGCCTGGTTGCACCCATGTAATTACAGTGTTATCGTGAGACGTCATGTGACCTGACGAGTCACGGTCGCTTTGCGTCACAAGCTCCTTCCCCTCCCTCAGACTCTCTTCTGCAGATTTGTGTCCAACTGCTACAACAATTTTTCATCAATATTACGTTGAAATTACTCTCTGCCACCTGATTTCTCCATTTTGTAAGGTCTACGTCTCCATCTGTGGTCTCGCGCTAATAAGGTTACAACACATCTAGTGTACAAGGGACTCCTCCACGTTTAACGGTGATCTTGCTCCACGCAGAAGCTACGAGAAGGTTGGAGTCAAGCTCCTGCAGAGTGCCTTGCACAAGGTCCAATATCATGAAAATGCCAATTCTGAATCAAGACGCTATCAAGGATTCACATACACTAATAAGAAATAAGAATGCCATTTAGGTTCCGTGACTTCAGATAGCCAATCATTGAACATTGTTCTGTGCATCGATAACAATGCTTGGAATCTATTGGATGCAGTAAAACGCCGTGACCAGTGACATACAAAATACCTATTCTCATTCGAAGAAAATGTTGTTTCCTGAATAATCCATTCATAACCTTTCTGCTTTAAAATGAGAAATCATTCATCCGACTCCCAGCCAGCCATCCCAACCAACGACACAACCCTGCTCTCATAAATATGTCTATCAAGTCGTCCAAGCTCTCTGACGGAACTCAAATCCCCTGGATCGCGTTTGGTTCTGGAACAGCGTTCGTCAGAAAAGAGTGTAAGGATGCTGTTGGACTTGCCTTATTCATGGGAATGACGCATATTGACACTGCCGAAAGGTATCAGAATGAGGTGAGCAACGATGCTTTATCCTCCAGTCGAGAACGTCGCTGAGTAAAATGACTGAACTTCTGTGCAGGAAAGCGTCGGCAGTGCCATTGCTTCATCTGGTATCCAGCGTCCCGACCTGTACATAACCACAAAGCTCGCTGTTATTCCATCAGGACAAACAGTAGAAGACTGCCTACGCCAAAGCCTGAAGAAACTTCAACTCGACTATGTTGATTTGTACCTTATTCATGCGCCCGTGTGGCATCTTGATCGTGATGGCGGCCTGAAACAGGTCTGGCATGAGATGGTCGAGGTGAAGAAGAAGGGACTCACACGGAGTATTGGAGTAAGCAACTTCAATATCAAGTACCTCGAAGATATCATCGAGCTTGGACTCGAGAGGCCCACCGTTAATCAGGTACATATCCCGTGTACGCTCTCCTAGCGTAGCAGCTAAGCGTAAATTTCATAGATTGAGTATCATGTATTCAATTGCTTACGTCTCGAACCACTACTTGTCTATTCCCGAAAGCACGATATCATAACGGAAGCTTGGGGCAGTCTCACTCCACTCCTTCCCGACCGCATCAAAGACAACAAGCAACTTGCTGACGCTTGTATCAAGATCAAGTCCATAATTGACGAGATCGCCAAGAAACGCGGGGACTCTGTGACTCAGAATCAAATTCTATTCAAGTGGCTTGAAGCAAACAAATCGTTGCTGTCACAACGTCGACGAAAGAGTCACGTTTGAAGGAATATCTCGAGTCCGAGCAGGTTAAGGATTTGACGCCCGAGGAGATGGAAGCAATTGATAACTCTGCTGGAATACATTATCGTGTTTTGGTGAGTGTGTAGCTTATATTGTTCTATTTGTGTGGAGGAACTGAATCTTCCGTGTCTTCTAGAATATCGCAACTTGGATGGACGATATATAGACCGCGGAGCATTCTGAGTGAAGGGTAGCACAGCACAGATTATTCTTCATCTATTGCGTAAATAGTTGGCTATCCTTAACTAATTCCACGCCCATCAAGAATAACAGAATACTGAAGCTTTCAAGGCCGATCCTAATACAATGCATTATAGCAATACTAATATTTAAGAAAGGCGAACATGGTGTCCAGAGTGTGGACCAGTACATAAACCTCAAAAAAAATAAGAAATATTGCACAATCTCTTCAAGCCACAACCTGTGCATCTCCTTTTCAGAATAAAGCAAATGTCTAACAAATTGCAACAGTACACACCCTCCTTTATACCAATGACTTCAGGAAGTGCCAAAGCGAGGTAAGTCCTGTCGACCTCCGCTTGAGTAAAACTTTTAGATCAACGTCATCATCATTTAGTGTGATGTCTATGCAGGCCTTAAGACTGCATTTCCTGATTTCTTTGGGGGCATGGCAGTCCATTCCCTCAATATGGATTATAAGGAGGTGTTCTATCAGAGTGTCTTTTTTACATCGCGTGTGCGAAGTGTTGCTTTCTTTCGCGGGACCAAAACCTAACGAATTCGGAATTTCACTACAAACATGCCCACACTCCTTCGGGTTTACAGGACGACAATTCCTACTGCGGCCCGGCATCGTAGTAACTGGGCAGTCGACTTCGCTGATAGCAGTGTCAGTATATCTGCTCAGTTTATCTGCGCTAGAGACCGCTTCCGTCTCTTCGTATGCAGGTGGACTAAGAGAGAAAGTCAATAAATAGTAGCAGCATGTTAAACTGGTACTTACCTTGTGGTATGGGAAAGCGTTGAATCCCTTGACAATCGGCGGATCGATGCCATGCTTCCTTCCTGAGGGCTGCAATTGGATAAAGGTATGCCCTTAAGTCAGAACTCGATTAGTTTGCACATATGCAACTAAGAGATGGTCCAAGGAACATACATTGGGTTTATGAACAAGTTGTTCAGAAGTATTCCTATCAATGTTGTGCTGCTGCTGATGGTTTGAAGTGGAAATCGGCTGCATTTTACCATGGATTGTACGCCTCGAGATGGAAGTAGAAGTACTCTTTTCTGTGTAAGCCATAGCATCTGGATTGCACGAAGACGAGTGATTTCTGGTCACGGTTGGTAGTGTAGATCGGCCCATTCGTACTGGTGACGGTAGTCTATTGCAGTGACTTACATTTCGAAAGTTTGAAGCTTTTATAGCAATTTTTTGAATATGCTTCTTCCTAGGCTGAAGGGGTGAACTAGTAAAAGGACCATTTCTAGATTGAGGTGCTGGAGACAGACCATATTTGTTCACGCGTACTTTTGGCATGCGTCACGTGCTAGACTTGTAATCTAAGATGTTGTAAGTGGTTCATGACTCATGGTTTGCACTCTCCAAATCAGCACCAACTTCAAGTTCAAGTACGTGGCTACTACAAACAGAGTCCATATTTTTATCTTATGATTAAATACAGCGCAGGACAGTTTATTATACCTGAAGACCAAGAAATGAAACGACTTTTGTGCCTCGTAGCAGGTCAGAGATAAAAATTCGACTTCTGCTGCGGCTTCCTGGACCATACCTGTCTTCAATCTGACTTGCGTTTTGCACGAGATTCGGCGAGGAATCTGTGCTTTATGCATCTAGAGTATGAAGATGCAAATAGGCAAACCGCGCAAGGAATGCGTACACAATTTCATCGATGTCCATTTTGGGTATAACCTAAATTTGGCTTTTGCTCGGCGAGACAAATGCTATTCTGGGAAGAAACAGCCTACCGCCACGAGATCGCATGGTCGCCCCGTAACTCGACTTCTCACCACATTCGCCGAGTCAGCTAAAACTATCCTGGGTCTCCTTCGAGTCGGTTACCCGCATAACTTTCCGGAGAAACGGCGAACAAGAACGGTTTATCATCGGCGACTTAGGAGCCCGCAAATTCTCACGGATTAATCATCAAGGAGTGAAAGAACCAACTCGAAAGAATGGACGCCCTTTGTACCCATTCGCGTGAGATGCTTCGAACAAAGCTCATGGATAGAAGTGATACCTTCGCGCGACAGCCGGTGGCTTGTACCTAGCTTGCCGCATACTTCGGAGGGTATTTGTGCTGACCGGATTCACATCCCTCACATGGCTGATGTATCTTTACACCATACTGCAGTGCTTCTGGTTGTTAACGCGTGGTTTAAGCTATGTGTTTAAATCACCGTAAACTAGCTCGTAAAACAGAAACAGACGTTAATCTGAAGTGCAGCGCGGTTTAAACGCGCAGGGCGCGGCGAAATTCTCACCCCGACCAAGGTCTAGGCCGACTCCCGTTCACCCAGGGATGAACATACCGATAAGGGCGCAGGATCAAAGGTGTACACATGGAATTCTGTCGTCCAGGACTGCTTTTACATTTAGGTGTGAGCTCGTCCATAGGTTTTTTCCAATTATCTCGGTATTTGTGTGTAACCGGCTCTAGGCAACCGTTCCGACGCAACTGTTCGTCCAAAGCTTCGGCAGGCAATGGACCGGTGCGAGTGTCAGAGGTAACATCTTAATGAACGCCATGTAGTTGGTGATACTTATGAATAGCGGTGTTATCATATAATAATTATGAGCTCGCTTCAGACGGCATGACGTGAATTGCGTAGCTAACAATAGCATTATCTTTCGGTATAATGGAACTTTAATATGCAACCGCGAACTGGGCCTAAGTGGATTTTGACAGGCTCCGAATTAGCGCCAGTACGAGAGTGTAATCAATTAACAATTTAAGATAACAAATACACAAGTAAGCAAATATCATAATCGGGATTTGCCAGACGAGGCCATTTGGACACAGAAAGAAGCTCTGTTTAAGTGCTAGACTCGACAGGGAAAGAAGTTCAGAGCGCTATTATGTCTCCAAATAGAGGATTTCGAGCTACTCGTGAGGAGATAGCATTAATACCATGTATTCGGACAAGGAACGGAGTGAATCCAGGATACGACCATTCAGGATGCTGAAGCCCGAAATAAAACGTTATCCCGCTAGAAAGGAGTTGCCCTCACCTATGATCCGTTCACTCTCAAACTGCAACTAAAATTAGGTCAGATCGTATCGGTGACACCATCGATCTCTGATCGTTCAGCAGACGAAGTACCTATCCACTGAGGTTGGAACTGTTAACTCCGAAACAATCGTTGCTCGGACCAAGCATTAGAGAATTCACTGCTTAAATGCGCCAAGCCACCATCAGTAATTTTAAGTTATCCAGCTCATGCTGAGCGTGTGGATGACTCGAAATTCAGTTCGCAGCTTGGCCGCTCAATATGCATCAAACTCGTTTCATAAGCGTTGTGCTGAGCCGAAGTAGCCTCTCTTTCGGACCGGATAAGACGATTCCATGTTCCCATGGGATAGGATTTCTTTTACACAGTAGTGGTAGATTCAGCAGGGGTTATGCCACATGCATCACGAAAAAGTCTTAAGTATTATACTTGCTTGTAATCTTGTATATTTTGTATATTTTATAAAATTTGTCCAATTGCTTATAATCTTCCTGGGGGGTTAAGTAATGACAGTACAATGTTAGATAAGTAAGTAAGAATACTTTTAAAACTTGGCAATTTCCATTATAATTTTATGAATTGTCAAGTTATAAAAGTGATTATAACACTTTCTAAGATTACAAGACTAAGACATACTTATTTATTTGAGAAAGTATAATATCTGCTTATAATGCTTATAAGTCATTACAAGCATTTGAATGGTTTGCTTTTGCTTAGTATACAATTTTGTATCAAATAATTAATCAAATATAATTATATTTAAATTATAGAATACAAAAATAGTAATTAATACATTATTTCTACAATCCCAACCCCTGCACCACTAGCTGCCTCTGCCTCATTCTTTCGCGAGCGGAATTTGCGTTGGTAAAGGATTAACACGTTCGAAGTAATCTTCGTCACCACGTCTTGGTCGTCACTGAGTCCCTGCAAGTTGAATTGCGTACGCGTGTGAGTTGTGAGGTTGAAGAGGTTGAGCTACACCTGTGAGACAGGTTTAGAGTGATTAGCAAGTGACAATAAGAAAGCAAAGATAGACGCACGGCGACGGCGTGCAGCAAGTGTGAGTGGTACATGCAAATTAAGATCCGGAG
>NW_006760386.1:7236038-7248362 GCF_000271605.1 Fomitiporia mediterranea MF3/22
TCATTATATGCTCTCGATCTTCGGTACTCAATTATGTAAGCACTTCGATATACAGTTTAAAAGTAAAACTAAATTATATTATAAGTCTAACAGGGTGATTGTTAACAATATTAATATATATAATTGCATATTATCTTACTAAAAGTATTATAATCAACTTACAAGCACAATACAATATTTTTATAACTATTATAATCTATCAACTATTATTGTAGATATCTTATAATATAATTTTAACAGATTATAATAAGAGTTGAGTACTTGTACCTCACATGTAATGTTGTAATAATACTATTAGTAAGCTTACTTGCTCTAAAACATGTTTGTAGTTTAATAGAAACTTTGTATATTTCTTACATTTATATACAAGCATTATAATTACATTACAAGTAAAATATAAGTATTATTTTAGAATGTAATGCTTATGAAATAATTTAATTAGTTTACTTTTGCTATTATTAAATACATTTGTTGCGACTTTTTCGTGATGTGGGAGTCGTGTTTCTAATTCAATCCCCTGTATTCATGCTGAAAGATTTTGTATCGCAATTCTGTTGATCAGTCACTTCACACGAAATTTACAATAGAACGAGAAGGAGGATAAACTTAACGAAGGTCACAGGGTCGAGAGACTGAGCCCCGCACCGAGGATAGATTTACGTTACCACGTGTCTTATTGGATGTAATCGATTTGGGCGCTTTCTTGAGTTACGAGTCCTTTGCACGAACAGTACATAACCTAATACCCAACTCCAGCGGCAAGGTTTCCCTAATTCCAGGGGATGTTTTTCCTCAAAGAGGTTTTTTCCTCCTGGAAAAGGGTTTTAGCCCAGCTGCGCTCCGCCATGTATAGTTTTGTGTCTTTTGTTTTTTTCTTTCCTCTTTTCTTTGCAATGGAAGAGTCCTCTTGAGAACGTCAAGGCACTCGGAAGACAAGGCGTATGCAAAGTATCCGTGGGCCGTTTAATATGCATAGCTCCTGTTCAATGTCGCATATAATGTGAATATGTTGAATGACGTTGTTATCGACACCACAGCATCTGGGCATTTGATGAAACGTGACACAATGTGCATATTGCGTTCCTTCCCGAGCTATGAAACTCGGGGTCCTTAGTGGAATCTGTCAGCTGGAATTTCCCGAGAGAGTCAGTGCAGTAATCGCACGAGTGGTTCATTTCGAGAACCCGACATCGCAACCATGAACTGGCGCGAAAGTCGGATAAAACAAGTTTTCCTAGCACCGATTGGACTGCTTCTATCACTAGGTGGGGGTGGAGGTGGTGGAGCGCGCACGGCTGTGCTAGATCATGGTTCTTTCGTGGTGTGGCTGCTTCCTACGAGCTGCATACGGACGTGGCGTGTCGGTTTCATGAACGTGCCCGTAAGCAAAGTTGGTAGGAGTGCAGGTGTTGGAAGCGGAGGCGCAGATAATCATGCGGTCCGGACCGAAGAGTAAATAACCATTCCGATAGTCCGGTACGGATATGTATTTTCGCGGAGACTATAGATTATCTGCAATATGCGATCAGAGCCTAACGCTGCACCTTTCAAAAAGAACGTCTTTCATTCACGATCGGCAATGCTGAGTCAGCCTCAGCAATGTATCCGCGAAGCGGAGTTCATATGGCCTATTCTGATCGGCCATGTTAAGCAACTACTTATTCCACTAAGACGGGAGTCTATTGGAGAAAATTATACACAGTCGCTTACGTTTCTCGGCCCCTATGTCCTCGGACGAGATCTCGACCTCTCCGTAGTACAAGGCAAAGAGCTAGAAGGCCATTCTGACTCCTGACCTCATTCACCGCCGGTAATAGGATCGTTATGCTTGGGAGTTGAGCACGTAGATATCGTGTATTCTTTGAGATTAGGCGAGCTCTAGAGCCGCGATTGTGGGATACAGCACAGTGGAACGGCAATCGGGGCAAATGTATTTGCCTCGGAGCACAGCTCAGGGGTCGGGAAAGACACGGTAGTTTTGCGAGTTGTAAGATTGAAGCGATCCCTGATCGACATGGTTCGACGTCTTGCGGAGAAATGGGCAGGATCTACTTTTAGAGATTGTGGGTAGTGAAATACTATTTCGTAGGCTATCATAGCTGGATGTACGACATAGAGTCGGTCTTGAAGTTATTGCAAAGGCTAAAGATGATTTATATGAGCGATTTATCCATAGAGGACTCAGACCCCGCTCAGTTCAGTAATCGATTGACCTTGATAATATACCTCTTTCACCTCACACCACCGCCCAAGAACCTGCATGCCACAGCCCCGTCAGCATCGTAGGTTCCTGTCGAAGGATTGCGCAAAGTTAATTTCCTTCTGCACTCGATAAGGCTGACTTCAGGGGTCAGTTCTGTACTTCCTCCGCATTATATGATAGACGCTTTCGGTGCCTGGGCATAAGGCTTCTAAGGGTCAATAGTTGAAGACAGCGTAGTATATATCTCCTCCTTTGAAGTCGAATTATCTGGAAACAGAGGCGAGCAAGCAAGCGGCATCACGAGGTATTATTTCAAGCGATGATGCAACGTCTTCAAACAGAGAAAAAAAATAGGTGGATCTTCTTCACCGAAGATCTAAACGCGACATGTTGTGTCATTACCCATCAGAAAGAAAGATGATACGATGTTCTCAACTTGAATCAGGAGGCCCTCTCACCTCGATGCCGGAACCTAGGGAACCAGTTGTTCATCACAATGGATGTAAAAGTTGGACGTACATCGTTTTGCAGACCGACGACAGGCATGCAATCAGTGGACATCAAGTCAGGTCGCACCTTGAGACAATCAGCATACTTAACGTCGGCTGCATCCTTGGATGACATGCTGTGTATCATCAGGGACTCGGACAGCAAAGTCCGTGTCCGTGGGGTCTGTTTGGGACCTTGGTCCTTGTTCTTTGTGTTATGTAATACGGCGGATGACATAAAGCCTCTCCCAAACTCAGGTTAGCACTTAGGTCCTTCTTTGATTCCACACTCGCTGGGCCTGGGGCCGCAAGGGACTCGTTGAAAATGCGAAGACGGTTCGGCATCATCTTCGAAACGTGCCCCCTGGAAGTCTGTACGTAGCATCGGATCATTACACTTCTTCAAACCTTCTTTCGAGCCGGTTTATTCTTCAGAAAAAAATGAATTCCCTTCCAATACGCTCAGGCTTCAGTTCTATACTTATCAGCTAAGTTATAAAAGCATGTGTATGGACCACACCATCCACAAGTACGTCTTCCTCTGCACTGAAGCATCCGAGTTTATCCTCTTCCTGTCCGATGGCTGCGCAATCTGTCTCAAGTGCCTCAGGCTCTCCTCATCATAGCTCTACCGCAAGCTCCGTTGATTCCGTAAAGTCCAAGCGCGCACGCACAAAGCATGCATGCGATGAATGCAGAAGATCTCAGAAAAAGGTTCGATTTGTTGTTCTTTCATGCAGATGTTAAAATTGACTTGATGCCTGTTCGACTTAGTGCGATGGCGACAAGCCGCTCTGCCGACGCTGCTATCTTAATGGGACGCGTTGCACATATACCCCGCATAAAAGCAGGAGTCAGTGTGCTTGCATCGGTCAAAGTGAAGAAACCCATCCAGAAACTTTTACCCCAGACGTGTACATTTTTCCGGATTGTAAGTCTCCACAGATATGATGTTCAATTTCCTTCTCATTATTGTCTGCAGCATCTTTGGGCTCATTTCACACCTGGTCGGCTACGAGCTCACCGGATCAGTCGCCGAGCGCATCAGGATCTGTGCTTGAGACTTCGTCACCCACGAATCTAGGCCAAGATAATCGGTTCGGGACAGCACAGAACGCGGTTATTGAACACAAAGCGACGGCATATGGATCACCAAAGAACATGACCTCATCGAATTCGATACGGCGTGGCCGACATCTATACAGTCATCGTTCCTATTCGCTCCCGAGCTTTTTGAATACGAGCTCCATTTACTCATCTCCCCACGCGACGGAATTCTCGACATACCCGTTATCCGCGTCGCTCCCACATGACCTCGCAAGGCAAATGCCGGGTATGCAGGAGATCGGAGTGATGAGTTCAGCTCACTCTGCGCTACAAGTCGAACAGGACATTGATTTAGTCGCGTTGTCCACATACGACCAATTCCGACTCCGGCACACTCAATTCACACAGGGAAGTGCTGCCCCCACATGCACTTACAGCGCATCATCTCTCCACGACCAAGAAACCTCGGCACGTCTTGACCAAGGACAACTTCGACTCCTCAACGCTGAGGGATCGATTCAACTGAGAGAGCAGCAGCTTTACGAGATGCAGCAGTATGCCGTAGATCAATGCTCTCAGAATTCTTTCACCGCGAACCCGGTTTCTTTCCCAGCCGATTACGCATCAAGTCTTGACCAACCCGCCCACGAATATTCATCCTGGCCCGAGCAAGTGCATACCCGTAATGTTGCTCCAGTACCTTCGCACACACGAACATCACACGAAGTGCCGAGCGCGCCGCAACATATTGAATACGATGACATCGGTAATGCAGGCCACTTTATCTTCGGGCAGCCGTCGGCCACTCCCGGCCACTTCGTCAGTTCTACTCAGCTAAATGGGCATGATCTGACAGATCTTCCTTCACCTGCTGTTGACCGCCGAACCAACGGGACGATGCTACTCCATCTTCCATCTCCACGCTTCTCCCATGTTCATTGGACGAATGAGCCTGTGTCTCCACCTCTCAGCGGAAGCTATCCGTGCTCGGTCAATCCTAGCCCATCTGCTTACGGCACGAGCGATTTTTATGACTGGTCAAATTGATTCAGGCCCTCATTGTCGCATCCCACTACAAATCCCGCTTTCATTTGCGCCACTGGTGATCGAAGCGGCACCGACTCAGAGTGGGTCCATCCTGACAGCTGATGAAACATGACCTTGAGCACGCTCATGCCGAAAAGCAGTGCTGAAACAGCAGAAGTGGCGTAAGAGCTTTTCCTGTAGCAATATGGACCTTTTATAAGGACATGCCTTTCGTACGCTGAGCTGGAGAACTTGACGTTTGTCTAACTGTTTTCTCGTTGTATGTATTCCTAAATCGGTAATCGAAGATCCTTCTTCCTAAAATGGGTGCTATGTAAGCAAATGACGTGTTCAAATATGTTGCGTCGACTTTCCGGGGGGGTTGTACCGCTACTGTCATTCGCTTTTTCACTATGTACCCACCAGCTGCCTGCGTCGCTTTGAGAAGCTCAGGTCACACCATGACTGTTCTCATAAGAAGTAAACATGCACAGTTTTGGCGGTCTGCACACAACACTTGGTGCCAGTCTTCCAAGCAGTCAAGATATTCTACAAGGAGCTCTCATGCATTCAAACTTGCCTTGATTCTCCTTGGGAGCAGTTGACCCGAAGAAATTTCCATTCTTCCATACTATCTGCTCCTGATTAGAACCTCTCCCTGCTGCAAGTTTTTTTGGGCCCATGAAACAAGTGAATGGGTTGGGTTGTACCAGACGTCCAACTGCAACGTATCTCCCTGCCTCATAGCCTGGCACGTAGCCAGATTCACCGTCAGGAAGCGCCTCGCTTAGGCGCTTGCTAATATGGCTTCAGCACTATTTAGCAAGACTCTCTGTTTGTTCGTCTGTGTATTGTTAATCCAGCGGGCGCCGTTTTCCATATGTGTCTTCAGAGGCTATTGCCTCAGGAAGTGCTACTAGCATCCGCTATATATATAAGTTGCAAATGTATAAAAGGCACCACTTTTCTCTGGCCCATGCACATGAAAACCTTAGAGCTCAAGAATTTTTTGTATCATGGGAACCAGCAGACCTGCATTATCCTTGCACAGCTTCCCACCAAAGGCACATTTGAAATCATATCCCAAACAAAGGTGTTTGATATTGCCTCAACACACTTTCCGTGCGTTTTCACAACGTCAATATCAAACTTCGACTCACATAATTTCTCTTCAAGCAAGTGACCGCACAACATCGCCAAACTGTCACTGTCTCCAAGCCACTGATGAATCGGGTTGGTATGCAGTGTTTTTCGTAGGTGTTATCTGGCTTGTCTCGTTATTGGTAGCTGATAGCCAGGTAGGCTGTAATTGCCATTTCGGGTCCTACTTTGTTCTCTATAACGTTGGACAGCTCAACAATAAAGTCGAGCAGAACAGGAGTGGTATCCGTGATGCTGTTCATTGCATTGGAGACATCTATTCTCGGCTTGCGTGTCGCTCATGAAAGAGAGATGGTGTCGAAAGACTCAGGGGATTTAGAGCACGCGCATCGTCGATCCCGTCCGTGTTGTACAGCAGTGGCTCGTCCACAACTTCAAGTATGGTATTCATCCTGTTACCACTCATCATATATTGAGCTGACACCTTATTAAAGATTTCAAAGTGGCTCCCAGGTCCAATCCTCCTTGGACACATAGCCATTCTGTTTCTATTAGGGAGTGTGCTGCTGTCCATGCTCATGATGCTCAGTACTTCTGTTGCTATCGTTACTGCATCCGTCTCCATCGTCTTATTCCCTGTCTATTTTGCTCTGAAGATTGTGGGTTCAAGAGGTTACAGCAGACAAAATGCACAAAGAAGCTAGGCGGGAATTACCAATCGAGTGGCCTGCATGCTCGTTCTTTTCGGATATACATAGCAAAAGATCTCACCTCTCTTCCGATGTACTTGAATTTATTGTTTGTCTAGCTGACATGTCTGTAACGTTATAAACGCCATTTTTTCGTTCCTGCAATTGTTTTTGACAAACTGAATTACAGCTAACAGCCGATACCCATTCTATTGGGAACGTCTCAAACACATCCTTTACCATCATTCGTCGTGGGCTCGCTATAACGAGCATATGGATATTGTATATGGCCATTCTTACCTGTTGCTGATTTAGTTCTGAACATCTCATGCGTGTTGTCAGTTAAAATGGAAATCAACTACATTAGGTTATTGTTAGGCTTCATCGAAGCTAATTCTACCATTGCAAGACAGTCGACCAACTTGATCGTTAACCGTTTTACAAGGACATTAATAGTAATGGTTCATTTCTATCGAAAGTCAGCCTACAATCATATCTTTCTGCATTCTGTCTTTGGTTGTAGAATTGTTGTTTCGGTTTTGTGCCTTAACTGCACGGTTATAAATGATAACTACGAAAACGAGGACCCGAGCGCCGCCTCGCATCTAATCTCTGTCCATATTCCGCCGTAGGGACAGAGCTCTCAGCGTTATCGGAGCTCCTGAGCTGCAATGGGAACACAAAAATCGGACGTGCAGCATGTGGCTTCTGGTAAACGGCGGAATATGGCTTGTCATAATTGTCGGCAAGATAAGGTGAAAGTGAGTGTCTTTGTTCAGAAAGGATTACTTATCAGCTTTCATATTATAAGATTTATATGTCTTTGTAGTGTGTATTCGATGGATCCACAAAAATATGTACTCGATGCTCCCAAAAGAGGCGAACGTGTACTGGACCTATCCCTACAGACCGGAGTAGGTATAGGAAAGCGAGGAAAGAGGGGAAGTCGAAGGCGAACGGTTATGAAATCGACCCGTTCGACATATGGAGTGGAACATCCGACATGAAGCTAGAGAAGTCCTTTGCCAAGGCTGCTGAATATTGTTCAATACCTCCGATAAACACGCAAGATATGCTTCAGTCCCCCGGAGTACTTGTGAGGAGCCACATGAATTCCTTTCATTGCTTCCTTTGGTCTAAATCTCATGGTGGCGGAAGTCACCAAATTCGCACCTTCCTTCCGATAGAGTCGCATATGGCGAAGCCTTTGCAATATGCGACAATGCGTCATACTCCCATCCTGAACCGTGGAACTCATCCAGACGACACGAGTCTTCGTGGACATGGAACGCTGATGGAGCGCTGAGCTACGAAAATCGTCCAGACGTGCGTGGTTCCTACCATCATATTGCTCAAAGCTCGTCAGATCCGAGAGTGCGGGGTAACACGTATGGGATCTAATTATCCAGCTAAACGTATTACTGATCCTATCAATACAGACACGCTTCTTCGATTGGAGATAGAGTTCGTACCTCCTACGGCTGCTCACCATTTCTCGGTTCAAATCATGGGATTTTTCACCATGGCGCACCACCAACGAGCCAAATCCTCCGAGACGTACCTTCGCCACGCGACTCCTTCGCACCTGAGTCCAGTTCGTATGGGTCCATCTCGGGAGCGCTGCAATTCAACTCAAATAGGTTTTGATGACACCTTGTAAATCTTTATTACCCCCGTGTATTGATCGCCGTTGTTGTATTGTAGTGAATGAAGTTCGAGTACGGCCTATAATATGTGTATTGACTGCGTTCCCCTTGCCCCGCCGAACACTTGGCTGGCACGACTCTTCTCAAATACACAAGCGTAAGAAGCGTTCGTCCTGAACAACGTCTTCTCGTGAGTACGATGGAAGTATGTGCCTGATCACTTTTGCTGTAAGTGCGATCAATGCTTTGTGGCGGATGAAAGTGCGACGCGTCCAGAACTCGGACGCGCCCTAAAGGAACTCCGATCTCATCGGAGCTCTCTGAGTTTGAAATCTTCAAAGTTCGGTGCCTAAGGGCGAATCAGTATCAATATCCCGTCCAATGCGTCCTGTTATTTATGTGCAATTAATACTACATTTGGAGTGGAGAAATTGATTTATTACACGAGAAGCATGATTCGGGTTGAAAGAGAGTGAAAACAAAAAGCAAAGCAAAGCACAACAATGAAGATACTACAAACATTTATCTGTGCAAGAAATAAAATGGCTTCGTCGTGTAAAGAAATACGAATATAGAAAACATAGTCCTCAGATTGTGATAAATTCTCCGCAGTGAGATTGATGTAAATTGAAGTCCATGGCTTCGTGGGTATAAGCATCCATTCCTTGCTGTGTGTCACCGGAGTTACTATCGTGGCCTGTGTTAAGGTAGTCCAAACCTGCGTGGCCAAAGACCATTTTCTGACGACTATACAATCAAATGCGATGGTCAGCAGATGGTCATCAAAAACGCAAACTTCTATACTTACTTTTGGAGTGCGTCAGCATATACTTGGTCAGACACGCAGCCGGTGTCCATATGAGCAGACAAGACGCTGAACGTTTGGGAAATGACATCTGGACCGGATAAGAAAGGTCCCTGAGGACCAAAGTAAGGTTGTTCGCCATCGCATTGGCTCGAGGGTGATTGGGATGTGGGCGATGGAGCAATGTGCAGAGAACAATGATATTCCTCGAGGGGTTCAACAGGTGTTCGCCACTGCTCGAAATTATCCAGTATTTGGTCGATTTCGCAAGAGTCATCGGACGAGCCGGAGTCCGAAGGAGCTCCCGAAGAAAGCTGCACATCTGCAAGCATTCTACCGTCGAAGTCGTTCGTATACGAGCTGCAATTCATCAGTTCGTTGTGATACATTGGTTGCACACCATAGGAAAACGGTAGAGGCGGAGGATGATCAAATGATTCCTGATAAGCACTATGAGAAGTGCTTCCATCAGGTGATGTAGATGTGAGAAGGTGCATTTGATAGTCGCCCGCCTGGCACAACATACGTGATGGAATGTCGACGTGCAACTCTGGAACGGCTACCGCAACATCCGAGTTTCCATATTGGACTGGACTGTATAAAGGCTCATTGAAGCCAATCGGATAGGTTTGCTGAAGAGAGGATTCGCTAGTGTTGAGTGTTTCCTCATGACATTGAACTTCTGTCATGGCAGTATCCGTTTGTACGAGTGAAGCACTATCCGGAGTGCTTTGAGAAGTTTCTATGCTCTGAGGAAAACAAAGAATGACCGGTACTTGTCAATTTAATGCTCCAAGAGCGCTAATAAGAAAGCTTACATCTGTTGTACTCATGACACTTAGATATTCGTCAGGAACACCTCTCACGTGTGCGCGAGCGTCGCCCTTAGTGGCCTTCTTTTGGTCATTCGTCTCTATGCGTTTCGGATCTGTGAACGGACGGTACTACATGATAGGAGTATAAGTGATTGAGCATTAGGTCGGAGAAAGCATGGCATACAGTCTGGCCTGTCTCTCGGTAAAATTGAATCTCTTGTATAGTTTCACCATCTTTCCTAGATCCTGAAGCCTGATAAGAGTAAAGAAGTAAGTGAATGAAACAAAGCATATGGATCGCCAAAGATGCAAATCACGGCTAGTTCGTGGGCGCTAACTTAGGCGCCTATTGACGTGTACGGCTCCTTGGCAGACAAAAACATCCGGTAGAAGAAATATAGATCACATACCCGGGAGGTTTTCCTAGGTGCTTTCGACATTGACAAACAGTATGAATACTTCAAAGTCCTGTAGGAAAGGTTAGTAGTGCAGGGTAAGTGAAGGTGGCAGTGGCAATCCTGGAGAGGGTAATAGCTAACTAGACGTTTGCGACAGGAGAGTCGAGTTGGGCTATGGATGGCGACTTCTCAGAATGGGCTTTCTTAAATGCTCCTGGTCTTGCAGCGGGCGATTACCATGTATGCTTGTTTATAGATACTATTCGGCGAAGAAGTAAACCAACGGCGGACTCGTGTCGGCGAACATTTGAAAAACAAGGAACGAAGTGAATACAGGAAGCGAAGGTTCATGTCGACATTGTGCAAGATAGAAAGCAATATAGGATATAGTCCTATCTAGGCAGTGTAAGGCGATACGTGCTAGGAATAAGGCTCAATGTAGGGTAGAAACAGACGTGGACGCGTTCCAAATGAGTAATCGCCAGCCCGACACGCGTTCGCGCAGGGCCCACATGATTATCTCCCGAGTGTTATTACTAATGATCATCCAGCCAGGCTTTTGCTACACTGGGCATGTTGGCTAATATGGCAGTGTGTAGTCTGCTTCCATGTATCCTGACAGTTTTCGGATGATCCGAACGATTTTCTCAAATTAATAGACACCACAGCTGCTGCTGGACCCTGGCGAGAATGCACTGGCTCATCGCATACTCTCTAGCTGCCTGGGAAAGACTTAGTAAGCTACCCAAAATAGATTACAGTCAGATCGCAAGTGTGAGTAACTCGCCGAGTTATCTGATCTTCTTTCTTTCTCGGCGGGAAATTTGTGGAGAAGGAAGGCAACGCAAGTGAATTTAGACAAAGTAACATCGTTCACTCCCTTGGCATCCGATGGATATGGAAGCGCGTCGCTTCACTATGTCCTTGACAGGTAGAAAGCCACAAAAAGAACACTAACTAAATCGTTCAGAAGGGCCCCTGCAGGCTGCGGGAGCTCCTTACTATATGCATGCTAAAATGTGTCAGTGGCACGATGTCTCCGTTTCTCCGTTTCTGCCGCAAAGTACACTCAAAGCAATTCCTGAATATTACAGTGTACAATGTAGAAGACATAAGCAGTTATGATGGCCATCACGAGAGATTTTGCATATTGGATTGTGTAAAGGCATATGCATGCACATTGGTAACCATAGCAAAATACATTACTTAAATGAAGCTTACCAGTGTACACACTTCAAATTGTCTTTCTGTATTCACTTAGCTTGGAATGTAAATGAAAGAGTACAGTATCACTGGCCTGAATCACTGTGTATTAGCATCCTGCTGGGAACTCAGTCATTCTGGAGGCCTGAGATGTATGGGTGGTCATACCTCTGTGTAGAACTCGGTGATCCCGGCAGCTTGAAATTTATTACGTCGACACTGAAGAAGATGGTCGTATGACTAGTGATACACAAGGTCGGGTCAGGTCGGGTCAGGAGGGTTTTTAGTCTGACCCATGACCTGACCCAGGTCAGAATTTTCCAAAAATCCTGACCTGTGACCTGACCTTGTCTGACCCAGCTGGGTCAGGTCAAAGTGGGTCAGGTCAGGTCAGGTCAGGGGTCAACCTGGGTCAATGTGTACTTATACTAGTCTCTTGCTACAGATTTTCTTATGCAGCCCTTGTTGTAGACAGAGACTATTACTATCTGAGTTAATAGGTTTGTTAATAAGCTCAGTTATTGTAGGATAAAACTCTGTCTGTTAAAGTAATCCAAATTTACACTTGAAACACTTACAGTTAATCATTAAGGTACAGTTATGGAATGTATACTTGAGTAGTCAACAATTGTTATGCTTGCATTACAAACTGTGTTTGATACAGATGAAGGAGGAAAGTAGCCATGCTTTGTTTGAGCTGAAGATAAGAACAGATTATACATACTACATAGTGTGTAATATCAATCTTAAGTCTGTCCAGACAGACAAACCTTGTACATTTTCCAAACAATTGGATACATACTACTCCTGGGTAGAGTGGCTGAGAAGCTAAGACCACTCGTCTGTGTCCCAGTCGGTAGATGCATTCTCGCTGTCGTTCACATAAACCATACGTTCCTTGTC
>NW_006760386.1:7252777-7260971 GCF_000271605.1 Fomitiporia mediterranea MF3/22
CTACTCAATTGAAAACTAGTATGTACTAAGGTATAGTATCTCACAACAGTACTCTACAATGGTTGTCATGACTGTACTCTTTCTGGACCCTACTACACTGTACAAATAGGATACTTTGTTCTGCTTCTGATAAAAGCCAATCCATGATTTCGTCCCAGACCTCTATTCTGGCATCTGCCATCAACTTATACTTAAATGTGTTCATGTCATTCAGACAGAATATATACTTGAAGTCTAATAGAAGTTCCTTAAAATATAGATCTCTAATTGTAAGGAAAGTATATTTCTGCTATTAGCTTGATTTTCAGTTACAATCCTCTGATATTATATCAAATGTACCTTAATATATTATATTTGTCTATTATAAATAAGTGTATTTTAATAACATTATTTACATATAGGTTACAGGTCAGGTCAAGGTCAGGTCGGGTCAAAGTGGGTCAGGAAAATTTGGGAGAAGGCTGACCCATGACCTGACCCAAATTTGACCTGGCCTGACCTAGCATACTGGGTCAGGTCAAAATGGGTCAGGTCGGGGTCAGGTCAGGGTCAAAACAGGTCACGACCTGACCGTGTGTATCACTACGTATGACTGTTTTTTAAGTCTATTTAGGGCTTCCGTTTCCCGTTAAGTCCACCAATCGCCGCCCATCTGTGCAGTAGCTGATTTCTCATCTTCCGTCCATCCCTCAATCCCGTGCTTGAGCTAAGTTGATATCTCTACACAAATGTGGAAGAAAAGCAAACCAGGAATCTGCCTAAAAATGGTGAAGTAAGTAATTCCCACGCATTTACGGACAAAAATAGTAGTAATTGACTCCGTCTGATGTTCCTTCCGACTCCTGATGATGTCCAGCTTATCACCTGAACCTACCTCTGCGGATGATATAGACAAGAGTATGATACGATTTCAGATTACGATGCTTCACTGCATTTGCATCCGCTCCTTGTGCGGCCTTTCCTCGATCTTGTGATTCACCCTAGCTTGGGTCTGTCCTAGAAGGCATTGTTCCTCTTTTCATGAAAGTTATCTCTTGATCAATTGGTCCCCTCTTACTGGGACAGCCTTGATAGGATTCGGAACAATAGCCAGCCATGTACTATCGGTGTTTGTACGTTCTGTGGCAACATGATGGGTGATATTCATTGCATTGCCATGAATCGCTTTCCAGTGCAGTCGTTAGGTATATAACCTTTCTTTCCTGTACGATCATATGTATCACAGAAGGTACTTTTTTCCAATGCGTATACGTGAGTCTCTGGTCATTTGTAACTTACCAGCAACTGATGTCAAGCCAACTTCGTTTTGTATATTGTATCAACCTCAACTACGTTTTCCTATCTAGCTCCGATGCTCGTCTTTGGATTCACAATGAGATGAGAACGAGTCATGCTCGTAATTTGATCCGAAGGAAGGATTGGTGGTGCAGCAATTGCAGAAAGTTGGCTTTTCACCAAGGGGTGTACAATGATTCATTCCTATGTTGTTATGGTACATAGTGGCCCATCATGTGGATTGTGTGTATACATCCTAGCTTCTCAGTCAATCACACTCTTACCTTGCCACTGTATTCCCATACAGTATGCACAGGTTAAAACACTGTTCTGTCTGTCCGGGAAAAAGGCCACCAATCCAGTGGTTATTGAGACGGATGTCTTTCAGACATCTGGAAGGAATGATCATTGTTGCATGATCCCCGTTCGATTTCACTTCACTGTACTCAATTGTGAGAATACGAACTATACAGCAAGAGCAGTAATGTTGACTGATTGGCTTGTGATCTAACTAATCATTTTGCTGCAGTTCCAATCAAAAATGCCGGAAAGGACTCCACATTGAGATCTCAAATGACGGACTAAGCTTGAACGTGAAAACGGATGAGAATGGCGTGCCACCGAAGGAAGGTTAGAACTGACTATTTTTCACTTTCACAGGGAAACGTTCAGTAAGTTACTGTGCTTACTCCAGCAGTATTTGTCTGGCCTTTCTGGCTCACAAACTCATTTAGAAAGCGCCTCAGCCACGCCATTACCACGACCGTACTGCAGAGTCTGACTGCGCTCCTCGCATATCGCGCACCATAATGCAGCTTCCGCCGATCGTCGAATCATAAGGCTACTACCCGACTAGGCTATAGGCATGTGACGCATGTCTGTGTTTAAGTCGCGGTCGAGCCGCGTAAAGCATGGAGACAGACAGCCGAACTTTCCGCTCTCGCCGATTTGCTTCGCATATTTCTCCTTCGATCCGCCCGATACAGTTTTGTTCGGCGCGCGTGTCGCGGAGTTCTGTTTGTTATTTTCTACTAGTAGATATCCAGAGGCGACCTGGGAGAACCTACTGCCTGGTTGTATCTCAAATGAAGCAGGCTAGTGCAGCTTAGAATGGATCTCGCCTTGCACAATGACAATCTTAAAAGCACGACTGTGAGCATTATGTTCAACAAGCTCTCAAGCTAAATATCCAAAGCTTTACCTCAGCTCACACTGTTACTATCAGCGCTTTTGATTCAATATGAGTAGTTGGGCACGACCTCACACTCCAGACACACTTCGAGGAACAGACGGCCGCCCAGCTCGTCAGCCAGCATGTAATGCATGTGCTAAGGCACGCTGCAAGGTATGAGTGCTTTTGTCTAATCCAGACATTTTAACCAACTTGTATTGATATTGCATAGTGCATTCGTAAAGATGCACGACAGCGCTGCGAGAGCTGTATCTCAAAGGGTATTCCATGTGTTGTGAGTTATCGTCCTTAGTCTGATATTGTATCATGGCTTAATTGCAGCAATTTTCAAGGCACAGCCACCAAAGGAACGTGTTGCACGGAGTAATAATAATTGATTCAAGTGACGGACTGGGTAGTAAGTCCTAAATCTTGTTCTGCTGCTAGTGCAAAATAGTAAAATCTAATATTATATTTCAGAAGAAACTATGAAACCAATCTTTGATGAGTGCTTGCAGATGAGCCAGACTGAGTTAAGAGGTGAAGGTATAGGGGTGCTAAGATAGAAGTGTACAAGAGTAGACTTTTGCCAAACCAAGTCCTTGAATAAATAGGTTGAATGAAAGTAATGTTTACTTTTGACTTCCAGAAGTATAGTAACAATTGCTACTACTAAGAATGTTGAGTTACAGATTGAATAAAATGCCTTAATGACAGCTTACTCCTAAAAATGCCTCAAATGTCTTTCTTACACTAGCATACTGTAGGAATACACTGGGAGTATATACAATAAGTTAAATTGTGTATGTTACTTATTTTTTCAGCTATTCTTTACAACATACAGAGGGACGTTTTCTTTGTCCCAAAAATAGTATATTTGTAACAAAAGTTTCACAGCATAAAGAGCAGTTTATAGCAACACAGATTCATCTATAGAAATACATTAGGGTATAACAATTCCTTTGTCCATACAAGTCTACAAAGCTATATACAGAATTTCCAAAAAAAAAAATACTACTCCCTCGAACGTCTAAAGAGGAGCCTCCTTCATTCACGTTATATTACCCAACATATCTTCTACCCATCTAATAGAAAGTCAGATAGGCCTAAGAAGCATAGATAATATTACACACTGCATAAGGTCAAGATCCTTATCAGCCTTAGCTTCTTGTATCTGATTGGAAGAGAACCCTATTGTACGAAAATTTACAGGAGTGAAACACTGCATGATTGCTATCATATAACATACTACTGTTGAGACCCAAGTTGCCAACTTTGTACTGGGGATCGATGGAATCGTTGAAAACTTTATCCGAGAAGAAATCCTTTAATGCAATATTGAGAATGGAAACCAAAGAGTAATACAAGGCTCACCAATCCACCGGACAATGAACTAACTGTAGGTGCGATACCAGCGCCAGTCGAGGATCCCACGACAGGTTGATCGTACGTTTCTCGAGGAATAGGTCGCTGGATGTGCGAGTAGTCGCCAGATCCATCGAACAGGCCATTCCAGTATATTTCGGCCGTTGTGTTAACCTCTCCCTCTTGATAAGTCATTGGCAATGACATGTATTCCGACCCGAGGGATCCTGACGCGTCACTTGATGCATGTACACCAAACCCTGATGTGGACGCAGATGAGTTCTATGTGGTATAATTAGCGATGGACAAGATATAAGGAAGCGATTAGCGTACAGTATCGGCACACGCCATATTCCCGGCCAAAGGCGCTTGATCATGCCGGGAAAAGTGCTGACTTCGAATTATGGATCTCTCCGCTATCGGAACAGAATCATCAGCGCTTGAAGTTGCCTCGCCTTCACCGAAACTCATCGAGCCGAAAGTTGCAGATAACTACGTGAAATAATGGTCAGCTAGATATGATGACGGATGGATCTTGAATTTACTTGAGTAGTTGGTGAAACACAGTTGTAGGACGGAGAACCGGACAAGAGGGGACCCGCAGGTGACATCGGAGATAAAAGTGTCTGCAATGATGCACAGTTAGCATTTACCAGTAAAGATATGATATAGAAATAAAATGCAAACAATCGCTTCATCTAAAGGACTGATGACGGAAGAGGCCGTCGATTTGGCGGTGTTGCTTCGGTGGCGGGTCCGCGTGGAGCTTTGTCACGGCAGAATAAGCAGCTCGCTAATCACCGAGATGTGTTGTCCTACCTTCTTCCATCTTCGAAAATGAATTCGGTTTCCATCTGTTCCGTCTGTGTCATGAAAGAGATTCCAGATGTCTGTGGAGAAATGAGATTTGGAAAAGGCCTACGTTAATTCTGAGTGTTTCGGCAGGCCGACTTCCTGGCTTGCAAACGATACCTTTCGTTTCACATCGAGAACAAACGTTGGGAGGACCACCGGAACACTGGCAAAAGAGTGAGCTAAATGCTTCGTGGAACGGTAGTCAAATCTACTCACAGCCTGTCTGCTGTTCTTACATCCCTCGCATGGGTCCTTGTTCCTGCTTCGAGCGGCAATCGAGCGTGGATTTGTTGGATCCGTTTTTCGTTTGCGACGTGCCGCTGCTGATTTGGAGCATCCCTTACTTACAGCCATGCTAACCCATGTGGAGGACCGTGGGCCACGACATTCGAGCACGCGGTTTAAATGACGACTCGGCCATTTTTTATCGGGTCGACACAGCTAATTTCAATCTCTAGACAAATTAAGCAAGTTTCTCTTTCTGCAAATAGCTCTTCAGAGGGCTGCACCGTATATACGCAAGATATCTTAGAAAGGAAGAATGCGTCGCCGGTATCAGGGCGAAGGCTGCGGGATGTGTCGCCGCCCTGGACGACGAGCATGTCGATATTGATGGACGGTACAGAGAAACCAGTTTACTGCCTTCTTGTAGGAAGGATCAAGAAGACCCTGTGACAATACTGAAACGGTCTACACTTGCGGAATATCGGAATGATCCGGTACATACATAAAATACCGTTATTCAGGAGTACATTTTGTCGTGTAGTCAGAAAACACACGCACCGTTACACCTTCCACTCCAACTTACAACTAACAATCAACCAAAATCTGAAACGTACTGAATAACTTCAGGCTGCTTGAAGTATGGTATGCATTAGAGAAAAAGCAACCCAATGAGGGGGACCTTAGATGCTGTTTTGAATCGGCGACGATGAATATTTGCGTAATTGGCGGGGAGGAAATACAGTAACTCTGTGTCTGAGTGCCATTACTGCACTACTAAATGCCTCATCTGCTGGAATGTTGCGTGCAGCATCTTGGAAGGAGGGATGGTATTCGCTCGGGGGACACATGATTACATTTGGCGCAATGTCGATGCGTTCATTGACTCTCTCGTTCTACAGTAGACGACCTCGACCATCATTCCTGCGTACTGGGACGTTAAAATCGGAAGTATTCAAAAAAATAACGATTAAATGCGAACTTGTCACACAGATGGCTGAGAGATCGTCGGTGGTAGGTAAGAGGGAAACGGCATCTCCTTGCACATCGGAACCCTCAGATCACGTGCACAAGTAGAGAATCCAGCCGAACGAGCGTAACAGTCTTGTCCGATTGTTGTCGTTTCCGATCTATGTACTCCATCTCCGACCCTAGACCACAACCAAGTCTTCACGTCATCTCTTCGCTCTTCTATCGAAAAATTCATACGGAGTATGGAATATTTTCACCCGCCACAAACTCCTGAATCGCTGGGACCCTTAGGTGGTCGAGGGGCTAGGGTCAAACAGCTGATAGCTTGTCAATCGTGCAAGGAAGCACGCTGCAAGGTTCAATACATGTTCACTTATTCTGATAAATTACTGCATCTAATATTTCGCTATATTCAGTGTGAACGCGAGAATATAAATCAGATCTGTAAACGGTGTATTTCAAAAGGCACTAACTGTTGGGTGAGTAGGTTAAAATTCATTTTGGCAGGGACTACTTATTGTCTATACTCATCATCTAACTGTCATAACAAGACTCCTCCAAGTAGGACAACGCGTCGATAATGGTTGCATAGTGGTTACTGAACCTCTGCCCTGAGGTGCAGCTGTAAGTAAAATGTTTCAGAACACTTACAAATGCAGAGATTGTCAATTCTAATTTTACCTTTAAAGCCCATTCTCTATGATTGACTCGTATATACAGAGCCAGCTGGAATCTGTGGCATGCTGGAGGGCAAGTATAACAGAATTCTGGTGGCGGAAGTATTGAAGAGAGCAGAGAGTCGTGACTCAAGTTTATGCATTGAGATTCTATAGAGAATATATAGAGAATATTCAACTTCCATGTAACATTTGGCTAATACTGGAGAACACGGACCACTCGTACTTGCAGACTGAGTTTCTGCTCCTGCTCGAACACTGGTCTTGTATGGAATTTTTTCGTCTCTTGTATTGCATATGTTGGTAAGTCCAGGAGATACTTCGACTGGACTCCCAGGAATGGTATGTCTCAATTCTCTGAGATGACGCATGTGATGTAGTCCTGGCAGCCAACGCTTCATATGATACCCAACTGTATATACTAAGAGTACTACAAACAAGGATGGGGTCCTCATTATCTAGTATTTCAAACATGTCTGTTTGAAGATTTGAATGTTTAACTATTAATGTCTGCAGATCGAGATGGGATGCAGTCGTGAGAGACAAGACGTGGATTACTTGCATTTTGCCAAGCTGTTTCAAGAGCAATGCAACAAACTGGTTTGAAGCTGCCTGCAACAAGCTGCTTGTAAAACCCTCTATATACACTAGCTGATTGTCTTCATCATTTTGTTCCTCTTCAGTAATTGTAGATGGAATATTGTGAATCAATAAATTTGTGATCGTTTGGCAACAGTAATGTTGAGGAGACAGGAGTGGGCAAGCATGACTTTTCAGGCCTGAATGAATAATAGGAACCGTGCACAGGCAGCCTTGGAGGTGTCTGGAACTTGGTGTGACTCAAAGGATCTGGTGCCACAACTTGGAACACTAACTGTGAGGGTCTGCTTTTTGGTTATGAGACACAGTCGAGCAGACTTTGAAAATTTCCCTTTTTCAGTCGAAATGTGGTGAACAGAGTGTCCACCCTCCTTGTATTTAATGTAGAAAATACAACAGAGCAAATCTAGACTAAAATTTTGTATATTTCACTAGTTTAGATACTATTTACTATTATGTATGCCTTTTTTGAAAAAAAAATATATCAAATTTGTGTGAAAACAGACAGATTCAAGTGTATATATATAGTGTGTTGCATACATATCTTACTACACTCATAATTAATTAAATAGAGAGGATTTGAAGATTTAAAATTGATATTATATAGCTGTTTTCTTGTGTGAATATGAATATGTAGTTTGTTTTTTGTTATATTGAACGAGTGAGTTAATTTATACATTACAATTCTTGTATCTACCAAGTGCATCTAGTAATACCTTAAGCCTCTCGTCCTTTCTCCCTATGTCTTTCTCCTTCAGAATATCTCTGTTGAACCTTCATAATTTGTCAAGTTGTTCCTTTAGCTGAGGCACCTTGAGCTGTTACACTCAATCTTTGTCCAATTCAAGTGTTAATTCTTCAAGATACTCTGACTGTCTGCTTTGCTTGTCCTTCTGCTCCTGGATCCTCTGCTGCTTTACTGTAACTTCTGCTTTGTGCTGCTTGGAAATGTCGACTCTTTGTTTTTTATCTTGTTTCCCAAGAAGTCTATCCTGTACAACCTGGCAAAGATAAGCTTGTTCTTTGTCTCTGGCAAGCTTAGCTTCAATGAAGTCCT
>NW_006760386.1:7261927-7270579 GCF_000271605.1 Fomitiporia mediterranea MF3/22
TATTCCTTACTAAATCTCTTCCAAATTGTCAGAGACACCTCCAAGAATGCCACAAAAGCATTGCAAAGATGGGGGAGATGCTCTGCCATTACCTATACTGCCTTTATTGTGTCTGGCCTCTTCTACTCAACAGATGACAGTGTGTTGATGTCCACTAGTCTATTAAGGAGCTCATGACCTGAGACGATTTCAATGTTGTGTTACTGTTGCTTAGCCTTGTCTGTAAGAAATATTACCTCTAAGGGATTCAAGTCTGAGTTCAGGATTAGCTCAGGTAAGTTAATAAGTTTTTTAATGTGAGACTTCAGTTTTGCAAGAAGTGGACTACATTCTATCACATTCATATCCTCCAATCCAGACTTACAAAGCTCCCAGATGTATGGATACAACATGCTTTCCAGGTATAAGGCTGTTAACATGTATTATGATTAATGATACAATTACAGACGCTACAGTAATGATAAGATGATTAATACACATATAAACGGAACGGACACAGAACAATGAGACATGTATTGGATACATGATACAAGACATGTATCGGATACACAATAAGTATCAGATACAAGATAATGATACATTGGATGTCTAAGACATACAGACAAATGAATAACATAAAAGCGAGCAACTTAGTAACTAAATATATATCATTATCAGGGTCTATGCCCTCATTACTTGTGTGATAACCTAAGAATACACATTCTAACAGGTTATGAGCCTTGTACTCTCTGCTTAACACCTCACATTACTACTATGAGACTATGCTACACTACTTTGCATTGATACTATGAATCTATGATAGACTCACTAAGTACCTGCAATCTCTATACACTAAACGAAACTGTACCAAACTCATCTACACCTTTAAATAACTTGCAAAGGATGAATACAAGTCATTACAAACCTGCCAATGTACCTAAACACTTTGGACACAACATTGCACAACTAAAAGACACATCCAGATTCAAGATATAGAAGTATTGGATTAACTCTGCTATTGTGGCAACAGGCTATATGCACTTGTTCACAAATGAACCAAAGCCTGAAGACATCAAGGTTGTGCACACAATCTACACATCAATAATTGATAAAGTAGTGGATCATATAATGGCTAACTTTATGCATACTAGAATGTTGATTAAAACTCTTATGAGCAGATTAGAAGAACGTTTCAACCCTCATACAGTTACACATAAAGTATACAATGAGTCTTTGCTATTTAAATGTAATGACCATGTTAAAAACTTTGGACAAGTACTTGATAAACTAGAGCAGATATATGTACAGCTAGTAGCAGACGATTTAAAACCTACAGACACTACGTATCAAGCAGCTATCTATGCTGCAACCCCTCCTGAATATAGTAGTACTATTACAGTTATGGAACAAGCTTGAGACATGTTTTACAATAGAAAACCCAAATCCAAGTATCAACCTATCAAGCTGTAAAGACTTATTACAGTACTGCACCAAGCATTTAATGATTTTTGCATCAAAAACCCTACACAATACATAAACAACAAGCCTACAATACGTGGACAGGCAAATATGTTTTGTACAAAAGATAAAAAGTATGGAAAGAAGGGAAACAACAAAAATATGAGCAAACCAACCCCTGCATTGAAATGCTTCAATTGCAGCAAATCAGAGCACTTCTCCTATGATTGCTGGAAGTCACTGACTCAATCAATGCTAGATGCCTGAGCCAAAAAGGCTAATCCTTCAGCTAACACAATAGAAGCAATGGAAGCAAAATCTGTACCAGCAGCAACTACACTACACATGAACACATACATTGAACAGGTGCCAGACATCGAAATGACAGATGTACCAGCCTCTCAGCAGGCAAATACTATTGCAAACACAGACACAAACGACCCATTTACTAACTGGGTATGTTATAATAATATCTTAGACAAAAATAACATGCTAATAAATAAATATATCCCTAATACAATTGATATAATTGATTCTGGTGTAACAATTCATACTACACCATATTACTTTCACCTTACAAATGTACGAAACGTATCCCCAGTAACAGTTACACTTACAAACAAATTAACAGTGACTCTTACAAAGGCTAGAGATATGATTATTGAAATTAAAAGGGGAAATTCAGGAAATACACACAATCCTGTAATTAGCAAAATAATGTTAATACATGTTTATTATCATTCAGATTTGAACTTTTCACTTATAAGTCAAGTGTTATTATGTAACAACGGTTTCACATTCATGTTCAAACAAGTAGAATGTATTATTTATTGTGGACAACACAAAATAGGAACGATTAAACTTGAAAACAACCTATATGTGTTAAGAAACACTCATTACATGAATTCCATGAGTGGAATCAGTATTTACAATCTACATAAACGTCTCGGTCATATCAGTTATGATTATATTAAACGTTTATTATGGAACAATATGATGATATTATCTCAAAAGATAACAAACTTTGATGAAAAACAATGTGTTGATTGTATAAAAGTAAACATTGAACAAACAGCACATTCAAAAACAAGATCTTCAGAAATAAGTGTAAACTACAGTAATATAATACATATGGATATAATAGGTCCAATATCCCATGAAGGATATAAGAATATATGATATCTATTAACATTAGTTGATGATGCAACATGTTGGGTATCTTTATTAAAATTACGAACGAAAGATGACACATATACTCAGTATGTTTAATGGAGCACAAACATATTTACACAACACAGTATACAAATAAAACAATTGTAAAGCAATAATGATAGAGTATTCTGCAGGAAATTCTTCCAAGAATACTTAATTAGTTAAGGAACAAAATCCAGACTAACAGTAAAGTATACACCACAACAGAATAGAGTAGCAGAACAAATGCATAAAACAATATTTAATCAAATATGTGCCTCTATTACTTTGCAAAACATTCTATTATGTTTATAGGCAGAAGCAGCAATGTTACAAGTATATATTCACAATAGAACTCCTTGAAGAGTAATAGGATATGTAACTCCTTATTATAAACAATACAGACACAATGCTAGTATTGACAACATACACAAATTCAGTCAATACATTATAATACAGAATGAAAACCTATCTAAAATTACAGATAGAGGTTATTACAGATGATGGATAGGTTTCGACAATAATTCAAAAGGTCACATTACATGGCATGATAGAAAAATAACTATTGAACATAATATACAATTCCTTGACACAAAACCTTCACAAATTGAAGGGGACTTGGAAGACATCCAAGAAAACGAGTTAGATATTAAGGAAAACAATGACAAATCCGAGTCCAAAGGACCTAGCAACAGAGATGAATACTACTGCCAAGTACACAAACAAGGACAGACACACATTGAAACAAAATCCAAAGGAAACAAGATAGGATTGGATACTCTGGAAACTCAAATGAAAACTCCCTGAGTAATCAAACGTCTTCAACATGTTTCTCCTGGATGTAACAACCCAAACTATTGCTCTGAAACGGTTCCTCATTTACAACAGGACCTTAGTGCATCCATAGAGGATGAAGCAACACTCTCAGAGAAAGCAAATCACTAACAGAAAATACAAAATATGTGGAAGTTAGTAGAAAACATACAATACAATGAATCTGATTAAGAATCAGACAAAACTACACAACTAAAACACTCTACTCGAAAGTGCAAAATTATGGAACGTTTGGGTGAAACGAATTTACCTAGTAAATGCTCAAAAGGTCTATCATACATTGACGAAACGAATATTATGATTTATCTTAACAAATTTAACAAACTACATACAGAAATAATGACAGATCCATTATCATATAAAGAAGCAATCAATAGAAGTGATTGTGAGCTTTAGAATAAAGCTATAGACAATGAAGTACAACAATTAATACAATCCAATACTTAGGAGACAGTATATCCTCCTAATAACACAAATGTTATTGGAACACAATTTGTATATAAAACAAAACGTCTAGCAAATAATTCTATCAAAAAACAAAAAGCTAGATTAGTTGTACAGGGAATATTTCAACAAGACAGCAAAGATTATTATAATAATAATCTATTTGCACCCACTACACACATATCTTCAATAAGACTTGCTATTGTATAGGGATGTTTAAAGAACTACAAGATACATCAAATAGATGTTAAATCTGCATACTTAAATGGAGAACTAGATAATGACAAAATAATATTTATTAAACCTCCACTGAGTGATTTAATAAAGTTAAAACCTAGACAAGTATTATGATTGCACAAAGCATTATACGGTTTAAAACAAGCTAGACGACAATAGTATAAAACTCTATACTGAATACTTAATACGATTGGTTTTACATGATCAGAATATGACTTTGTAGTATTCTATGTAAAGAAGAATGAACATACAGTTGTAATACTATTAGTTCACGTCAATGATATAACTATTGTTGTACAGAGTAATAATATTATCAATATGATTAAAAACTCTCTACAATCACATATAGAAATTACAGACAGAAGCAAATTACATTGGTTACTAAGCATAGAAATCAAACATAATAGAAACAAACGAATGATAATGATAAGACAAAGACATTATATCGAAAACGTATTACTTCAATATAACTTGCAAAACAATAGGAATTTACAAACACCTATGCAACCAAATACTCAATTAGTTACAGATGATAATCTACCAGAGGATGAACATGCATTTATGTCCAAGATACTGTATATGAATATGGTTGGATCCTTATAATATATTGTAGATTGTACACAACCAGACATAGTGTTTATAACATCCCAACTTGTAAAACATTTAAAACACCCAAGCATGTTACATTACAATGCTGTAGTGCATTACATACAATACTTGAAGGGGACCAAAGACAAATGGTTAATCTTCAGACAAGGAAATCATAATAATATCACTGGTTATACAGATGCAGACAGAATGATGTAAGAAAATAATAAAGCAATATCCAGATACACATTCTTCTTAGGAGAATCACTCATATCTTAGTCAAGTAAAGGACAGAAACTAGTATCCTTATCTATGTACAAAGTGGAAATAATAGTGCTATCAAATAGAATACAAGAAGCTATAACATTACAATACCTAGCAGATGAGATACTGTAGATCTCTGATACACTTACAAATATTTATTACAATAACCAAGTAGTAATTAAATCTATAGAAGTGGACAAAACGAAATACTCAACAAGAACCAAGCATATTGGCTTACAATACAATTTTATTAAGTGTTATGTTGAGGAACAACTTATTAATATTAAGTATGTTCAAACGGACGATCAAAGGGCAGATATCTTAACTAAATCATTACATGTTCCAAAGATCAAACACCTTACAGACTTAATAGGTCTTGTAAATGTTTGAAGGGGACTGTTAACATGTATTACAATCAATGATACAATTACAGACACTACAGTAATAATAAGATGATTAATATGCATATAAACAGAACAGACACAGAACAATGAGACATGTATCAGATACACAATACAAGACATGTATCAGATACACAATAAGTATCAGATACAAGATAATGATACATCGGATGTCTAAAACATACAGACAAATGAATAACATAAAAGCAAGCAACTTAGTAACTAAATATATATCATTATCAGGGTCTACACCCTTATTACTTGTGTGATAACCTAAGAATACACATTCTAACAAAGGCAAATATGGCCAGCTCAGTATGTGTAGGTAAGTCATTTAATCCCTTTAGGATATTTGACTTGAGATGATTGAGGCCAGGTTTTTCTTTCAAATCACAAATAAAGTGTATATAGTTAACATAGAAATTGAGTCAAGAGATAACCTCCTCTACTGCCTTAAGATTTGACAAATATTGTGTATTTAAAGTATTAGGGAACATAAAAATACAGTTCTCCTTCTGTAATACATAGCTCTAGAAGGTATCATACTGTCCCTTTTTATTGTCTTTGTGATTTAATAGTACACCCATCAGAGAGACAAGTTTTGCTACACTGCCAGTTGATACCTTGACTACTTGATTTACTGCTGGATCTTCTGTGTCACTATCCACTAATTGGTGAGCTATATTGTTTTCTTTATTTATAAGCTGAACAGGCCTAAATCTTATTATCTCCCACATTTTCTTCAAGCCTGTAGATCCCCCTTTTAATGTGTTCAAATCTTTATACATACTACATCCTGCACAAACCCAGAGATTGTAAGTTATACTATCCTCCTCTAGAAGATTTAGGTATGTCTCACTGTTTAGCTCATACAAAATTGTGTTCTTATACTTGATTTTGTGCTCCTCTTTCTTCTTCTCTACAAGAGCCTCCCAGACCTTCTCTCTGCCAAGCTCCTTGATTTTTTCCTTCAAGGCTTTAGTAAGAATATCTTTGTGTTCTTCCTCAGATAAGTTATAAAATGTTCTTTCTCCCAAGGCAAGTCCTACTCTTTCTTTTTTCCACTCACTAAGCTGACAATGTTTTGCTTTCTAGTCTTCTACATGGTCTCTATGTGTACCAACTAGTTTCAACACAAAAATTTTTTCATTAAGATGTTCCTTTAGGATGTCTCTATTCTCAGCAAGTAGAGAATCTCAATATACAATAAGCACTTCTTTTATTACTGTTAAGTCTCTGTTTTTTTGCATTTTGGCTTAATGATTTACTAACATCCTTACACCTACTAGACAAACTTTCTGCTTAAGGGTAGAAGAAGTTTCATTACTGTACAATTGTAGGGCTTTCAAATTAATGTGTAGAGCCTTAAAGTTTTGATTTCAGTGAGTAGTACTGTCAGAACCCATTATACAAGCTATTAAAGTAGGTATATACACTTGATTTCAGTATCCTAAATACAAATCATGTGTTCAATTACCTGGTGATACACTTATTTCATAACCTAACTGTATATTAGCTACTATACTGCCTTCTTCAACAATCTGAGAGACTATTTTCTTGTGTATAAGTCCTCTGGATTTTGCTCAGGAAGACTAGACTAGAGAGAAAAAAAGCTATATAAAGGTATGTATTACTTTTCCAATCTTTGTCATTGGACACTCATAGCTAACAAGTTTGCACACAAGTGTACAAACTTTTGGGGTATACCAGCCCTTTTCTACAAGGTTTGAGGTGTGTTTCATTTTGTTTTTGAATTTTTTGTTTTCTTTAATCTTTGCTAGAGCCTACTAAAGATGTTTCTAATACACATTACACTACTTACAAATTATTGCAACCTCAGTATGTAGCTTTTCTTTGCTCAAGCATAATGTATCCAAAATTGATGATTGTATGTCCAGGGACAGTTGTATTCTCTCTAGACAGGAGTATACTACCTAAAGTTTGTCTTACACTTGTAAAAGAGTAGTTTTGCACATTTCAGCCCTAGAATTTGTAGCAAGGAGCTCCTTACTTGTGAGTACCAGCCTATTATCCCTTTCTCTCAGTTTCTGACCTAATCTTGCTAAAGAATTCTTCAAACAGTGAAGGGATTGTGTATATGTCTCCAAACAAGCCTTTAGACAACTGTAATGTTCTATAGTGTGCTCTGAGTCCAGACAATTTGATTCCAGTAATATTAGTAAGTCCTGCTTCTCTTTAAGTTTGATGTGCAGTTTTCTGACCACTTTTGTAAGAGTACTGGAACTATCTCTACTTTCAGTGACACACTTGCAAAGGTTACTAATCACCTGTAAATAATTACAGGTGAGTTTTTCTCAACACTCAAACAGTTTTGTTGTGTGTTCTAAGCTCTTTCTTGTGTCTTCCAACTCTTTCATTGTAGCCAAACAGGCTACAGACCTTGTTCTGTACAATTCTAGCATAGGAGGAGGCAGAGGGCCTAAAGTATTGAGGCAAAGGTGATTTCTTACTCTGTTTAATTGTTTTTTACATGATCTTAAAGCTACCATGGCTATTATTTAGTAGTTAGTTTCATGTAGTTTATTTTAGTTATTTTTTTAAGAATTACCAGTGGGTGTACAAATTAAAATTGCAAATTCTGTCATTTTAATCCTTCAGGCTACATTGAAATCTGCTGTGTCCAGACACACAAGACTGTATGCCCTTAGGTAAATCTTCTGCTTCTACTTCCCACAGATCCAATCAAGGTTAATACTTTTAAAGTTAATCATAATTCATGTAAATCTATTCTAAGAAGAATTACAGAAGGAAATTAGCTATAAAAATTATTCACAAAGATATTAGTAGTTTTGTGTGTAATTTTAATGTTTCTCACTCAATTTTTAATAAATTTTAATTTCCCTCTGTAAAAAGTTTCTTTACTATCTTGAAATTATTATTATTATTATTTTACTATTTTAAATTACATGTGGAGAGTGGAAAACGCTCTTACAGCAAGGTATCTAGAGGCCAGACACACTACACACTGACCTAATTGATGGATCACTTACTTTGAAACCGTGGGAACGACCGTGTTGTACAACTGAAAAGCAGACCCCTACTAACTGTGTGACAACTGTATCACTGGAAACTCTGCCCTAAGTCTCATGCTTTATACTGTATGCAACTCTCACACACCTGAGGCACAGGCTATCTCCACTCTAATTAGAGGGGTTACACAGCCCTTGTAGTCCCTCTAATTAGAAGGGAGTTCAGTCTTTTCCCCATACTGTACTTAATACTGAGCACAATACTT
>NW_006760386.1:7271985-7278230 GCF_000271605.1 Fomitiporia mediterranea MF3/22
GTACAGCTAATAGATTGTGTGGTGTATTTGTATCATGTAAGAATAATCAAACTCTAACAGATTGACAGGTTGCACATCATACTTCCACCCTCTCCCCCTCTGTCAAGCAAGATACAGCATGCCCAGAAAAAGGCCTGGTGGCTCACAATCAGCCAGGATTTTGTACCTCAATCTTAGTGAGGATTTTGGTTCTATCACTAGAAAGACAAAGCAGATCCGAACAACTAAAGACAACAAAGATGAGATTAAGGAGGAACAGAGGCAAAAATTACAGGGTAAGTATTTATTGCTTTATTTATGAAGTTATATAGTTTTTGAACAGTCTGATAGAGCTATGCAAGGAAATTCTGAAGAAACAGGCTGAACAGATGAGTCAAATCAACACACTGGGTGGGTTAGAGTATCAAGACAACTGTAGCAATTATGAGGGCCTGTTAGGTTGGATAGAGGATGCACTGGCACAAAATGATGGCTGGTCAACAGAGCAAGTTATTGTTGCTGGAGAGGAGGATGATTACAAGGACATAGAAGATGCAGAAGAGGAGAGTGAAGAGTGCTGCATGAAAGCATATTTGAGACAGTTTTGAACAAAGTGTGTACTAGAATCAGATATTAGCTCTCTTAATACATACTAACGTCTTTAAGGCACAGACAATATCACTCAAAGGTGGCAGAGCATGAGTGTATAGAAACATCAAACAAACACTGGGAGAGTCTATACGAGCAATTATTTCATGCTTATTTGGAGTGGGATGCAAATGGTGCTCCAGAATCAACTGTAGACAATGATTTGCATGATCCTATAATCTGTATTGATATGTTCAGTGAGTTTCCAGGTCTTAAGGATTTCAAAGTACATCTAATCTTTGGAATAAAGATAGGAACAGTCTTTCCTTCCCATACAACTCAGAGAGACCATTAACAGAAACAATGGTTTGTCATAGGTACATACCAAATGCTCCATTAAACCTGAACTTAGGTATTTCAATGTGTGTCCTTGAGGCCTACCAGGTGATAAGTAGTAGATGCCCAAGTCTTGGAATCCAGCCCTTCATGCATAGTTTGTGTGAACTCTATAATGTATTGTTTCTTATATCTTCTTCCTATGTATTCTAACTGTTTAATTAGATATTGTTTCAAACCTCATATGTAAAGATGTTTTTTCATGCTTTTGATATCTATCTGGAGATTTTGCAGTGTATTGAAGAAGCACTTGACAGGAGGAAGTATCCCACACTCATATCTTGGTACAAGGACATGTGTCCCTGTTGTGTAGCAGAACAACCAGACAAAGAAAAATTGGATTTCAAAATGTTGGTTTGTATGGATGGAAACGAGTCACTGAAACGAAATACTGTACAGTACTGTATGCTAGATTCTATAGGCAACACAACACAGATAGTCAACATTGAGAGGCCAGATAATTGTACAATACACTCAGACATTTTTGTAGAGGCATCTACTGTTAATAAATACCAATATGAGGTAAAGAAACATTCAGAAAGGGTGAGTTTATTATATTATTCTGTTAAACTATAGGGGAAGCAAGGATGGAAGTAGTGTTTATGAAATTCATTAAACTTTTCCAGCATGTTTCAGTAATACTGATCTCCTTCATAGATTCTAGAACCAATACAGAACAGAAGCAGTACTGTTGACTTGGGTACTACAGATAGAATAGAACATACAGGACTCTCTGCATCTGGTTCAACAATTGATGAAGAAGGCTCTCCAGTTGATAGTGTTACTGAGAAAACTCTATGTACAGATTGCTAGACAAATCTATCAGCAGACTCTAAAAAAAAGATGTGGGGGACCTTTTCTGAAACTGGGATTTTTATTACTGTATGTTGTCATAGTATAGTCCTTCTTATCTGTGACATGATTCAAAGTGGGGAACTGTGAGTAATCAATTATTTATTTCATATTTGTGAATTTGAACTGACAGCTACTATTAATAGTGCCAAATATCTGCTTGCATTGACAGGCCAGTTGATAGAAGTGTTTGGTGACAATCTTATGGTTGGCTATGACATTGGTTACAGATTCTCCACAACAGCCAACAATAGCAAGTTGCTTGGCCCAAAAATTCAAGCAAACAATTGTCACTTTTGCTGTAGGGCATTTCATGGTCATACACATTGTTGAGAGTGCCAATTACAGTGGCACCTGCAATACATTGATGGTACTGGCTTAGAGGATTTTGAGGGCTGTGAACAAGTCTTTTCCAAGTCGAATCGAGTAGCATCAATTACTCGTTACACTTTAAAGTTTCATTGCAAGCAGACAATATTGCAACATTTTACTCAGTGGAATTCTGATAAGTTTGCAGAACTTTGTAAGTACATATACTTAATTTTATCTTATATACATTCAGTCTAATTACATTTAGCTTGATTCATTATGAACAATTATAGACAGGCTCTTTACAATACTGAGAGCTTGACAATTGAGCTTACTAGAGCAAAAACAGAGCTTAGGATTGATTCAGACAATGATTTTCTGAAATGGCATACTAAAGAAGAGATGTATTTGAAGGCCCTGAAGTCTGGTAAACCAAGTGAAACTGAAGAATTGGAGCAACAGTATGTAAGTCTACTTAAGAGACATTCTGATGCAAAGTAAGTATTTGATTAACTTTTACACATATTACTCTCTAAATAATTTAATTAGAGCTTTTTACAATGCTCAATTGACTGAATGGGTTCATCTGAGCCCTGAGGACTTTAGAGCAGGCAACAGCCATATTGCAAGAGCTGAACAAGATACAAGGAATGCAGAAAGAGCAAATATGAGGGGACTAGACACTCTCCTTACAATTCAGAACACATTACAAGCCATTGAGGGTAAACTTTGTATTACAGACTAGTGGACTCCTGATTCATCAGACTGGAAACGAGTAGACAAAAGTCTTGCCAAGCACTTATATGATAAGGCTATTGACAAGCTTGAAGGAGAGGTTATGGCACAACTTTTTGAACTTGCAAAAATGAATCAAGCTGGGACTAGTATGTAACATTTTTATTTATTTTCTTCAAATAACTAACACACTTATAGGGTATAAGCAGAGGCACTACATTAGCAAGGGGATCAAGGCACAATCAAAAACTGTGATGGCTGCTGTCAAGTCATATAATGATGCTGCTACACAATTGGGCCTGCCATCTCTCAAAGTCAGTACAGTACTGAAATACATCTTTATTGGCCAATTTGACGTTCTTTGCTTAGGTTGCCTTCAAGTAGATCAAAAGCCTTGGATACAAGAAGCTGAACATAATGCTGCACTAAAGTTTTTCAAACTCAAACAATCCTATGAAGAACTTTGGCAATTAAACATAGAGATTTGAAGGCTATATATGTACATCATCCAATCAGAAGTGAAGATGGAACAGGAGATCATTGATCTTGAGTGTTGTGATCCACTCCTTGCTATACAATTGAAGAAACAACATGCACTTTGCTGGGCTACAAACTGATTGTATATTACTTGTCTCCAAGAAATCAAGGCCTGGGATGTGTTTACCAGGAATAGGGAGCCACTGAAAGGGCTTATTAGCACTAGGGACACTGTAGGAAATAAAGAGAAGGTATATTCAAGTTTAGACTGCTTGGATACAGAACTACATGAGGAAGACATTGATGAGGATGATACAGACAAGATTACAGAACTTTCTACAGCTCTAGACGTTTTGTCAGTTTTTGAACATTAATTTAGCTTACTAATAATGTATATACATAAAATCACATATTTATGAAATCAGAAGGTTTTGCTGAATGATTATGAAGCTTAGTCTCTTTCTGTGAAATCTGTTACAATTCTCTACTCTCTTACCTTCAGTTCCAAGGGTTCTGCACCCTTCTGTACCAGAACTCAGGACTTCTGTCCCTCAGAGGTGCTGTCTATAGACTATATGCATGCTAACTCTTACCACTACCCTTCCTTACTTCATCATTCCATTCCTTTGACCACTCCTTCATTCTCTGTTCATTCTATAGTCTCTTACCCTTTGTCCATCCCTTCATTCTTTGTACCTTTATCTTTGACATTCCTTTCTTTCATTCTTTGTAGCTTATCATTCTTAGTAGCTCATGCTCCCTGAGTGCTCTTGTGTAGTTTAGTATATATAGGCATACAAGATCAGACTAGTCCTGTAGTCTTGATCTTGTCTACTCTAGGTAGTCCTGTACTCTTAGGCTCACTCTATATACTCTACTCTTGTCTCACTCTCTCTCTCTGCCTGTTCTGCAAGTTCTGACTACATTCTGGTGCTTGTGTTCTGTATTTCTATTGTGTAGGATAGTTGTAGCCTGGGTCCCCTCACTGAGCCTTCAGGTCCCCTCTATACTATTGCTGACATCAGATCAAGACTACCCATTACTACCCTACAACTCTCCTACATTTCAGGCATTGGTACACACTGTTACATCAATCTATTTCCTTTGTCCTGACCCTTTTACATTTTTAAATTTTAAACTTTCTAAACCCTTTTAAACTTTTGCCACTCTTCTTCTATTCATTACCCCTTTTAGTTTAGTGTTGATTCCTTTGTAGTGTAAACATGGACCCTACTATACTAACTGCCACCCCTACTGTCCTACTGGATCAGCAGTTACAAGCAGAACTAGCTTAATATGTGTAGACCTCCATCTAAGAGGCCTTTACCAACCACATGCCCTCAGCCCCTTCAGAACCTGTTCCAATCATTCTGGAAGTCACAACCTGTTCTAGAAAGAAAGTGTATGTAGCCTGCCCTTTAGACTTTAATGGGCAGCACTTTAAGGACTTCTAGCACCAAGTCAAACTATATGTGGTTACTACTTTGACCAATCTATCCTCAGATCTCAATTGTGTCCTATTTGTCCTCTCCTTCATGAAGGAAGGCAACACAGCCACCTGGGCCCAGAACTGGATTGAAGGTCATCAGATTGGAAGCCTGATCTGACTTTAGAACAATGAGTTGTACTCAGAATTCATAGGGCAGCTCTGTGCTTCCTTCATTGATCTGAATGAGAAGCACAATGTGTAGAACAAGCTTGTGTCTCTGTGACAGGGCAAACGTTCTACTGATGCCTTCTTTCAGGAGTTTGATATCCTAGCCTGGAAGGCAGGATTCATACTTGGGTTCAATAATGTCCTTATCAGAATGCTTGAAAAAGCTCTTTACCTAGAACTAGTCAATAAGATTCTTAGAATGACACTGGAACTAGTCACCTACACTAAGTGGAAGACACACACCATCTTCTTCAACCAAGCCACAGCTTGAATGTATCAAGTCTGTACAGAATGCTTACACATGTGTCTGGCTCTGACAGTTCTGAGCCCTCAGATCAATCTGCCTGTAATTCACAATCAATCTGTTCTGATAGACATTAGAGAAGCCTGAAAGTAAGGAGCATGCTTTGCCTGCAGAAAGTCAGAGCACCAAATTAAAGACTGCCTGCAGAAGCAACAGTATATCTGTCAGGTCATTAGAGTGATGACAAGTGATGAGCAGGATTTGTGGCAAGAAGCCTTTTCTGCAAATCCAGAAGTCACCTCAGAACTCTCAGACCCTGACTATGTACCCTAGGATTTTGTAGAGGCCTAACAGTGAATGCAGTACTGAAGGGCTATGACTCAGATTTTTTAATGGCCACTTTTGATTCAATGGACACTGTAGGATTAGAAGTAAATAAAGTAAGAAAAGTAGAAAAAGTAGAAAAAGTAGAAAAAATAAATTAACAAAATTATTTATTAGAAAGAAAAAAGTTGAAAACAAAAGTAGATAGTTCTCCTATTTCTTCTGATTCTTTTGATTCTTCTCTTTGTACTTTATCCAAGTCTAAATCTGCACAATCTGACCTGCTACTTCTGTGTTCTAAGATCTTAGAATGTTCAGAACATTACCCAGCCCTATTCACTACTCAGTAGTTTGTCTGTAGTATCAAGTAGGGATAGCCTCAGCTGAGTTCACAGCTGAGGACATGAGTCTGTCCTTGTTGAAAGAGAGAGGTTAATGAGGAAATGTTAGTACATATACTCACCCTCTCAGACAATGAGACTGTACAAGCTGTATGTTCCCTTCAGAACAAGTAGCAGTTCATCTGAGGACATTCTAGACACTAGCTCTAAGTCTCTGTCCTCTTAGCTCTCTTCTCAGGATCCCCCCAGATCCAAACAACAGCTCTAGTAGACAGTGGATGTACTGGTTTGTGTATTAATGAGGCCTTTGTGTAGGAACACCACCTCCCTACTTGACACATTC
>NW_006760386.1:7283034-7288745 GCF_000271605.1 Fomitiporia mediterranea MF3/22
CTGTCTTCTCCTTCTACAATCAGGGTAGGATCTAACAAGAACTCTACTTCTTCCTCTTTGTAGTCATACTCACTGTCTGATCACTAGATTAACTATTAAGCTTTTAGTATAAAATCACTTATCTCACTTAATGATCAAAGTTGATCCACCAAAATTAGAGAATTACTGAGTAGTGATATTTGGACAGAGATATTGTACATTGAATCCAAAAGCACACAGATAAACATCTATAATAAATTGTTCAAATTAATTAATTACACAGAGAGGGTTTGCAAATCTTGTATACTTATAACTTATCTAATTGAACAATTCAGACTGTTAAGTGGTATGTCTGGTTATACAAAAGATATGCATTCTAATTGACTTAATTCTGTGGCATATCTCATAAATTCCTTTTGACCAAATATAGTATGCCTTTCCTGAGTGAGAAATAGGCAAGAATGTATCCTATTACAATGCTTAAGCAAATAAAACCAAACATAGCTACTTGTGTTGATATTAGACAACTGTGTGCAAGTTCTTGTCTTACAATCACACTACAATCACCCCCTGCCCCTCCTACTTTGATGTTCACAATGATCCAGACCATCTCAGCTGTCTCTAGCATATCAAACACTGTCTTGGCAGCAAATGCAACAGAGAACAATGTCTATGTATCTGTCAACAGTAAGCCAGTTCAAAACACCCTTAATATTATGTACAAGTTTGTAGATCCTTCTGTGCCCCCTGTCTCATATATAGTGTCCTTAGTATACATTCAAGAATGTCTGACACCTGTTAACAAATTCTAAGATGCCCAAAAAATTGCATTTTACAATCTTGCCAAAGCCTACCTGTCTGCCAACCCATCACTTAGTTCTTCCTATGTCCCCAACTCTATAGCTATTACACAATCAGTACCAGGTTTTATTACAAATAGAGACCTTTGAGCCCTTGCCTGCAAGCACAACAAAAAGGTGTAGGAAGGAATGGTGAATTCTTGTTTCACTTCATAGATATCAATTCATACTTATTTTTTGTTTCAGTGTATTTTGCATGCTTGTACTGAGGAGCATCTTGAATTTGTCTTTTTAGTAAGTATTGACTGTCTTGTAACAGCCAGACATGGCTCTTTGTCTGTGGACCTTGCAAGTCTCATTAACATTTGCCTCCCTAATGTTATTCTGTTCAAGGGAGCTTTTGCTACTACAACCTACTGTTACAAGGAACATATTGTAGCAGCTATTACAGATTACCTTAATGATTCCTCAAGAAGGCATGGATACTCTACTGTAATCATAAAACAGGTGAGTACAACTTTTGGGCAGCTTCAAGCAGGACAATCTTCATTCCTAGTTACTGTAAGGAGTAGTAGGTTGAGATTAGACTGACACAATCTACTTAGGCAAAGGTCTTCAACTGTAGTGACCTTGATCCTCTCCCACATACTGAGACCCATTATCTGGACATTGACATTGAGGACATTACAGATGACAAGTCTGAGACTTGTATGGTTTCAGATGGTCCTTCTGGCTTACAGGCTACTGTGACACTAGACAAGGAGTACTAGGGGAATAATAACCCCCCAACACTTGAAGTTCTCTAAGCACTTGAGCAAGCTGAGTCAGAATATATGTCTACAACAGTTCAGGCAGGTAGTACAGTTGGTACTCAGGTTGTCAGGGATGAGGGTCCTGGTTGTTGTTAAACCATCTCAAACCACTACACAGATGAGGTCAGATTAGATAGTACTCAGGCTCAAATTGTCTAGTCTCATAGTATGATTGTGATTCCAGCTGGGTACAGTATTATTATTGCCTCTCCACCTATGTCTAACAGTCCAGATACTCCTTACTGCCTCAGTTCACCTCAGTCACCTCAGTCATCTCAATCATCTTAGCCATACATTATAATTGTATCTCCTAAAGCTTCTTCTAAGGTGTGTATAGAGAATTTTACTTGTATTCAAGTATCTTTAACAAATACTAATGTATTCTCTACAGTCCAACCTTTCCAGTAAGGCAGTACCCACTGAAGCAGCACCTACTGAAGTAGTACCCACTGAAGTAGCACTCACTAAAACAGTACCCACAGCCTCTTGTATCAGATGCTCCCTCAGACACACACTATGTACTGTGTGTTCAGAAGCTGTTTCTAATAATACCTTCAGAGTTTGAGTGTACAAAAAAAAATTCTGTTGACATGTTAAGTATGCTTGAATGCTACTCTGACTTACTTCCATGAATGTGCCTTATTTCTATTTGCATTTGTTGTTCTTCTGTGCTTCAAAATGTTTCTGAATTTTTTTTGTCTGTATGTTCAATTACTATACATTTTGTTGTTTACTATCTTGTGTATCTTGTCCCCTATCTTCTTGTTGTGTTATTACAATATTATGAATAACTTGAGTTTTCATACAAGTCAAATGCCTTAAAAAATAATAATTCAAATGTATAGTATAGTATAGTATATGTATATTTGTGTTTGATGTACTTCTATTCAATTTCTGACAGAATGGATGTGTACTGAAGTGCCACATGAATGTTATTGAAAATACAAGCAATCTGTCAAGTCAAAATAACTCTTCCTTTACTGATTCTCCAATTCAAGGTGTCAACTGACATGTTATCTTGTTAATATGTTACTATACAATATCCCCTAGTATGCCTCAGAAATGTCAATTGTAACTAATATTTTGTAGAATTACACTCAACTTCACACTCTCCTCCTTCATAGATTCTACACTGATTGATCCTATACTACTTGATCCTGCACTACTTGATCCTACACTACTTGATCCTACACTACTTGATCTGGTACCAGATATTTCTGTACCTATTGATCCTGCACTTATTAAAGCAATGGTTGCATACAAGTTAAGCAAGAATACAGTCAAACCTTGAAGGTCTACAGTAAAAAACATCCCTGCTTCAGAACAGAAGCTTCAGGCAGACAAGAGGGCTGAGAAGGCAGCTGCTGTTTGGTCAGATGTTGTACAAGAAGTTGCTTGCCATTACCAAGCACTTGATGCAATTGCTGCTCAGCATGGTGTTAATCCTGAACAACTGAAGGAGAAGGTATTTGCTAGGGCATCTCTCAAGAATGAACAGAAAGTGAATCCTTTCAATGCCTTTGTACATTTCAAGGCTGTCCAATACAAGGAAGGTAGTGTGTAGCCTGAATTATGAATCATATTGTATAAGCTTATTTATTTTTTAGATCTATCATTAAATGTTAGTACAGACACAAGAGCAAGACTCTGAGAGATTCATAATCTGCCAGACAACAAAGGTTACACAACATGGCAGTCCTTAGACAAGGAGTCAAAAGATAGTATACTGAAGATGCTGGAGGACCACTGTATGAAGAAGTCTACTTCATCTCAGGCTAGGCCATTGAAGAAGTCTATTGGTCAAACAGTACAGCACACAGGTGAATGTATCATTAAAGAGGTGAGTACACATTACATTGTATTATAAATGTATATCCATATCTAACTCTTTTATACTCAGTTATCAAACCTTTCTAAACGAGCAGGAACCTCTTCATTATGCATTATAGTCCATACATCACCAAATGGCTCACATACACTAGTTATACACTGTGACAACATATTAAAACAATTCTTACAGAGTGGACTTGGCAAGTCCCTTACTGAGTTTGCTAGCTTGTTTGAAGGATTTGCAATCTCTGAGTTGGAAGGACTTGCACATGCTAATGCTACAGCAAACCACACAAAGCAATACATTGGCACAAAAGGTGAAATACAATCAATTATTCACAATAATCTATGTGAGTAATCAGCTCTATTACATACACATATTTTAATACATTATAGGTGAAATCACTAGTATTGAAGATATTGTAATGAGTTGGTTGTACTACAAAGAAAAGATTGTCAAGGTACACAAAGTCAAACTTGTAGGATGGCCTAGCAACCTTTCATTCAAACTTGATAGTATGGGCAAAACAAACTTGAAACATATCCTTACTACAATTCAAGATGGGTCTTGTCATTGGAAACATCTTACAATAGCAGAAATACAAGAGATCAATGAGACAGACAAGCCCCCAAGCAAGAAAGCAAGGACTCGATCTGATAAAGGAGTACCTAGGGGCCCTTACTGAAAGTCATCTGTACTGTGTCACTACAAAGTAAACAAAGGAGGGGCCAAAATAACTGTTCACTCTGACAGTAAGGAGTCTAACAATTCTAGCAAGACTACTAGCATGAGTGATTCTGATAGTGACTCTGACAGTGCATCAGATAGCTCTTCTGTAGCTTTGAGCAGGGCATTTTAGTTGTTTCAATGATACTCAATCATTATTGTTACATAAGCATACTAGTGCAGAATGTTGCTTCTTGATGCATTGCTAATGTCTTCAAAGTGTTTACTGTAGTCTATTAATGTATAATACAATAGGGTTATACAGGTCATTCAATACAATTTGATGTGTCTACCAGCTATTTATTAATTGGATTGTCTTGTGCATTTTGATTTCCAGCCTTTCTCTTAAGTCTATGTGACATAAAATAAGGCACTCACACTTTGAAGTCTCCTGCTCCACCCCTGCCAACCACTGTTCTTTCTACTGCTACTGAAGACCACTCTACCACACTGTCACCTTCACAGGATTGGAAGGCAACTCTGAGTCTGACACAATATAGATTTTGTGTGTCAACAGTATGCAAGTTATGTAAGCTTAAGGATGCAACACCCTTTCTTAATCCTGTTGATCTGGTGGCATTTAACATCCCTCATTATCTGAGTATTGTAAAACATCCTGTGGACTCTGTAATCCTTTATTACAAACTCATTGCTTCTAATCCTGTGTAGCCTGATATTAATCCAGCAAACCCTCAATACCTTACTGTGGACAAGTTCATTACTAGCATGTGCCAGTGCAAAGCTTGTACATTACATAAAGTAGCAAAGACTACTACTGACAAAGGCATGCAGCCTTGACAGCTCAGGGGACCTTAATTGAATTTATAAACAACATGATTCAGTATTAAAGGCAAACTTAATTTTGCCATTATTAAATTGTCCAAAGAAAATACCATTTATAGCATTTTTGTTATATTAATATGTATATGTTAACATCATAAATGAATATTAAATGATTTTATATGGACTTTAAAAAAATATGGGTAAGAAAGGTGGAGAAATGAGGGAGATAAGTGAGCTCACTGTTTGAGACAGTGAGCTTAACATGTGCCATGTTGAGCATGAGTATATCACAACATGTATGATGACAAAGACATGTAGGTAATGCATGTGTGATGTGTCAGCTCATTACTTGCAGGAAAGAAATAAGTAAGGCTTTTTTTATAATTCAGTACAGTATTAAGCACAGTATAGGGAAAAGACTGAACTCCCTTCTAATTAGAGGGACTACAAGGGCTGTGTAACCCCTCTAATTAGAGTGGAGATAGCCCATGCCTCAGGTGCTCTTACATGGGGCATTTCACAATTCCTTACCTTAAAAAATAACTTACATAATGATAAACATTATTTGAAATTTATTTTCCCATTTTTGACCAGCAAAAATTATAAACAAAATTTGTAATTTTCTTAAGACAAAAACTATAAATTATTTTTAATATTTATCTATTTGTGAAATCTTAAAATAAATGGAAATAATAATCTAAAACATAATTTCAAAACAAAATTAGAAATTTTCTTTTAAATTTCTTCATTACTAGTACAGAGGAATAACAAAAAATTCAA
>NW_006760386.1:7289110-7294518 GCF_000271605.1 Fomitiporia mediterranea MF3/22
TGTGAAATGCCCCCATGTGTCTGCAACACTCATATTCTCTAATTCACTCGAGTTCGTCATATCGGCCTCTTCAACACTTTCTTCATTCTAATCGTCAAAAGGTATGTCAAGATGTCTGCAGATACAGAAACCAAACCTACTCGAAGGAACGAGTATGCTGCCCGCTTTCGTTGCCGGGTAATCCACTTCTATAACCAAATCTCTCACAAACGGTGTCGTCCAATCGCCATCAACGTAATGTACGGTAGTATGTGCACACGCACGTGCTACAGAAATACCCATTCATATGTCGCCAACCGTGCTCAGCAGCCTTAAGAAAGGTCGAGGCATTCGTCATCCTACACAGTACCGTTCATTACATAAACTTGCACGTGAACATATCTGTGTTGCCAACGGACACGAGGAAGAGACTTTAGAGAAGGAAGACGGATGAAGTGCAAAGGTCGTAGTGTTGCACTGGCTTATGATCAATGATCATCATCCGATTGATCAAATCTCATCCACCGTGCGACAACACTGCCTACTCTGAGAATCAATGCATTCATATTGGAAGAACACGTTTCTTTCTGTTCCTCGCCTCGAGGACAACAATCGAGCTGATAAACTAATCCATGGCTGATGCTAAACACACCCGTAGTCCGGACTATAGTTGCTGATGTCCGGTCCCGGACCCAGCGGACTCGGTCCGGACGCAGGACTGGACCTGAGGACCGGTCCTCTACATCTCGAGTCGACTCTTGCTCGTATTAGGCAGCTTGATATCACGGACCGTCTATCATACGACAAAAACGCACATCCTTTCGCTGGAGGAAGCTACGGCGACATTCGTATAGGTGCATACAATCATCCTGATCGTGGCAAGCTCAAGGTCGCTGTAAAATGTATCCGCATATTCCATGCACAAAATCCTGGGATCACGAAGGTAGCCTTCTCATTTGAGATCATCGTAACACAACACCGGCATGCTTACTTCCACTTCCGATAAGCTAATCAAGCGAGAAGTACAAGTATGGTCAAGTCTGGATCACGCTAACATCCTTCCACTTCTTGGATACATCTTGGAGGAGAAGAACTTCCCGACACTCGTATCTGAATTTATGGAAAACGGAACTGCGCTACGGTACGTTTTGCAGCATCCTGAGCTCGATGCTATTGGACTTGTAAGTGGCCCTGGATTTAGCATGCTAAGGTTCTTGTTATAAGCTGTCTAACTGTGTTGCAATTAGATCCTCTATTCGACACGCTGCGTTTTACGTCTCATTTACTAGTATAGCACAATGTATCTAGTATATAAGGGCGCGCATATATGCACATATACCTATGTACCATTCCAAAACTCTCTGTTCCAACAGGTTATGAGCCTTGCTGGCTTGTGAATAGCACCATCAACACGAACAACACCACAAACGCCACCTCTACCTCAGACATCTACCCCCCCTCCTAGTAATAGTGCTCCACCTACAAACACAACACCTCTAACAATGGCACAATCTATGTTAACATTCGAGTCTCCAAAGATCAATAACAATCAACTTGCTACATTCTTTAAAGACACAGAGAAGCTTACAGGTGTAAAGAACTATAAGATATGGCAACTACACATTACAAATGCACTAGCAGTAATGCTGCTCAGTAACCATCTTACAAACAATCCCCCTAGCACAGATGCAGACAGTATACACACAGGGAAACTATTGTATCATTTTATAACAAAGACAATATCAGATACAGTGTATACTAACATTACAACATACAAAACAACAAAAGACCTCATACAGGCACTAGCTGATTAATATGATGTGCAAACCATGTTGACTCACACAGTTGATATTGTTAGGAACACATTATTCAGTATATATAGTGTGGACCAGGTATCAAGCCAAGCTTGACATTGTACCCTTTTGTGTGAAGAGGTTCTATGTATGGTCTACTATATATAGTAATCCCTCACATAATGTCAAGCTTAGAGTAGTCAGGAGTTCAATTCCAGTATAGGGCTGGTAGGCTAAAGGTATTAGGCTGGGAATAAGTTTCCTAATTGAGTAGCAGATTGGTTATAGAAATGAATTTCCTGGTTGCTTAGAATACTATGCCCAGTTTCTATATTAGGAAGCCTCTGTTGAATGCCTACAGGACTGTTAAGGTTAAGCCAGAAATAGTAACTCTTAGAGTTAAGCTCTATATACTGAGCACATAAGAACATGTGTCTTAAGAGGAGGGTAATATTAGGAACACATTATTCAGTATATATAGTGTGGACCAAGTGTTGAGCCAAGCTTAACATTACACCCTTTTAGTGAAGAGGTTTTATGTATAGTCTACTATATATGATAATCCCTCACAAATATATTAGTACTGTTCACAGTTAGAGGACACATTTTACAGTTTGACAAGATGCTAGACCAAATAGAACAAGTCTATGTGTAACTGGTAGCTTACAGTAAAGTACTAGATAATAATACTTATGTCTTAGTAATAAATCTTACTACTCTAAGAGAGTACAAGTAGGTTGTAACAATGATTAATAGACAGAACATGTATTATAATAGTCTACCTACAGTTACTACAGCTCAGTATTAAGTGTTCACACTAGCAAAATTAATTCATGAATTATACAATATATTTACTAAGTGGCAAACAAAGAACTACTAGAATAAACACAGTATACTAAATAATAATAATAAAATAACAAATAATCATCCTCTATCCCTAGGGCCTACACAAGGACAAACAAGAGAACAAGAACATAGTAGAGGCAATATAAAGCTTTACAAAACAACAAAATGTTACAATTTAACAAATATAAACATATGTTCAAAGAATACTATAGTTTAGTAATAAACACTATAAAGGAAGCACAAAAAAAGTAAACAATAATAATGACAAATGTATCCACATTACAACAAATTACAGCTTAAACAATGAGTGCTACACTTACAGACCTAGTAGTGTTTATTAATAAAGTAAACAAAATACTAATGCTAGACAATGTAAACAACAAACAAATGCAAGAAATACATAGGGAATTCATGCTTGACAAATTCCTTAACAACTACAATACAAACATATGTATTAACACATTTAATCATGAAACAACAAAACTTACACATTATATTAACATACTTGATTCAGGTACTAATATTCATTCTACACCCTATCTCTTTCAATTAACAAACATACAATATATGAACCCTATAAACATTACAATTGTAAACAAAACAATAATCATACTCAGACAAAGTAGAGTGATAATAATTAGAATACAACAAGATGCAAACAATGAACACAGAATGAACAAAACAAATGTAAGTAGTATTATACTACATAATGTATACTATCATCCCAATCTAAACTTCACATTAATCAGTAAAGTATTACTATATGAAGCAGGACACAAATTAGTAAAAACAAATAATACATGTACTATCTATTCACCTACAAATAAAAAGATTAGAGAAATACAAGTATATAATAAGTTATATATAATAATTGTTACAGTTCTCTACTCTTGTACCTTCAGTTCTGAGGGTTCTACACCCTTCTGTACTAGAACTCAGGACTTCTGTCCCTCAGGAGCACTGTCTATAGACTATATGTATGCTGACTCTTACTACTACCCCTCCTTACTTTATCATTCTATTCCTTTGACCACCCTTTCATTCTTTGTTCATTCTATAGTCTCTTACCCTTTGTCCATCCCTTCATTCTTTGTACCTTTATCTTTGACCTTCCTTTCTTTCATTCTTTATAGCTTATCATTCTTAGTAGCTCATACTCTCTGAGTACTCTTGTATAGTTTAGTATATATAGGTATACAAGATCAGACTAGTTCTGTAGTCTTGATCTTATCTACCCTAGGTAGTCCTGTACTCTTAGGCTCACTCTATATACTCTACTCTTGTCTCACTCTCTCTCTCTGTCCATTCTGTGAGTTCTGACTACATTCTAGTTCTTACATTCTGTATTTCTGTTGTGTAGGATAGTTGTAGCCTAGGTCCCCTTACTAAGCCTTTAGGTCCCCTCTACACTGTTGCTGACATCAGATCAAGACTACCTATTACTACCTTATAACTCTCTTATGTTTTAGGCATTAGTACTTACTATTGTATTAATCTCTTTTCTTTGTCCTAACCCTTTTACATTTTTAAATTTTAAACTTTCCAAACCCTTTTAAACTTTTGCCACCCTTCTTCTATTCATTACCCCTTTTAGTTTAGTACCAATTCCTTTGTAGTGTAAACATAGACCCTCCTATACTAACTGTCACCCCTACTGTCCTACCAGATTAGTAGTTACAAGCAGACCTAGCTTAATATGTGTAGATCTCTATCTAAGAGGCCTTTACTAACTATGTGCCTCCAGCCCTCTTAGAATCTGTTCCAATTGTTCCAGAAGTTACAACCTGTTCTAGAAAGAAAGTACATGTAGCCTACCCTTTAGACTTTAATAAGTAACACTTTAAGGACTTCTAACACTAAGTCAAACTATATGTAGCTACTACTTTGACTGATCTATCCTCAGATCTTGATTGTATCCTATTTGTCCTCTCCTTCATAAAGGAAGGCAACACAGCCACCTAGGCCCAGAACTGGATTGAAGGCTATTAGATTAGAAGCCTGATCTGACTTTAGAACAATGAGTCATATTCAGAATTTATAAGGCAGCTCTATACTTCCTTCATTAATTCAAATAAGAAGTACAATACACAGAACAAGCTTGTGTCTCTGTGACAGGGCAAACATTCTACTAATGCCTTCTTTCAGGAGTTTAATATCCTGGCCTAGAAGGTAGGATTTATACTCAGATTCAATAATGTCCTTATTAGAATACTTGAGAAGGCTCTTCACCTAGAACTGGTTAATAACATTCTTAGAATAATACTAGAACTGATTACTTACACTAAGTAGAAGATGTGTACTATTTCCTTCAACCAAGCTACAGCTCAGATGTATCAAGTCTGTATAGAATGCCTGTACATGTGTCCAGCTCTAACAGTTCTAAGCCTTCAGATCAATCTGTCTATGATTTGTAATTAATCTGTTCTGATAAACATTAGAGAAGCCTGAAAGTAAGGAGTATACTTTACCTACAGAAAGTTAGAGTACTAAATTAAGGACTGCCTACAGAAGTAATAGTATATCTGTCAGGTCATTAGAGCAATAATGAGTAACAAGTAGGATTTATAGTAAGAAGCCTTTTCTACAAATCCAGAAGTCACCTCAGAACTCTTAGACCCTGACTATGTACTCTAGGATTTTGTAAAGGCCTAACAGTAAATATAGTACTGAAGGGCTATGACTCAGATTTTTTAACAGCCACTTTTGATTCAATAGACACTGTAGGATTAGAAGTAAATAAAGTAAGAAAAGTAGAAAAAGTAGAAAAAGTAAATACAAACAAAATTATTT
>NW_006760386.1:7294896-7307046 GCF_000271605.1 Fomitiporia mediterranea MF3/22
CTCAGATTCAATAATGTACCTATTAGAATACTTGAGAGGACTCTTCACCTAGAACTGGTTAATAACATCTTAGATAATACTAGAACTGATTACTTACACTAAGTAGAAGATGTGTACTATTTCCTTCAACCAAGCTACAGCTCAGATGTATCAAGTCTGTATAGAATGCCTGTACATGTGTCCAGCTCTAACAGTTCTAAGCCTTCAGATCAATCTGTCTATGATTTGTAATTAATCTGTTCTGATAAACATTAGAGAAGCCTGAAAGTAAGGAGTATACTTTACCTACAGAAAGTTAGAGTACTAAATTAAGGACTGCCTACAGAAGTAATAGTATATCTGTCAGGTCATTAGAGCAATAATGAGTAACAAGTAGGATTTATAGTAAGAAGCCTTTTCTACAAATCCAGAAGTCACCTCAGAACTCTTAGACCCTGACTATGTACTCTAGGATTTTGTAAAGGCCTAACAGTAAATATAGTACTGAAGGGCTATGACTCAGATTTTTTAACAGCCACTTTTGATTCAATAGACACTGTAGGATTAGAAGTAAATAAAGTAAGAAAAGTAGAAAAAGTAGAAAAAGTAAATCAACAAAATTATTTATTAAAAAGAAAAAAGTTGAAAACAAAAGTAGATAGTTCTCTTAGTTCTTTTGATTCTTTTGATTCTTCTCTTCACACTTTATCTGAGTCTAAATCCACACAATCTAACCTACTACTTCTATGTTCTAAAATCTTAGAATGTTCAGAACACTACTCAGCCCTATTTACTACTTAGTAGTTTGTCTATAGTATTAAGTAAGGATAGCCTCAGCTGAGTTTACAGTTAAGGACATGAGTCTGTCCTTGTCAAAAGAGAGAGGTTAATAAGGAAATGTTAGTACATATACTTACCCTCTCAGATGACAAGACTGTACAAGCTGTACATTCCCTTCAGAACAAGTAGTAATTTATTAGAGGACATTCTAGACACTAGCTCTAGGTCCCTATCCTCTTAGCTCCCTTCTTAGGATCCCCCCAGATCTAAATAATGGTTCTAGTAGATAGTAGATACACTAGTTTGTACATTAATAAGACCTTTGTGTAGGAACACTACCTCCCTACTTAACACATTCTACTTCTAATCCTAGTATACAATACAGACAGAACCCTAAACCAGAATAGTTAGATTACTGAGTTTGTCCAACTATGGATGACTATTTAGAATTATAAGGAAAGTATTAAGTTCAGAGTCACTAACCTTAGAAAGACAGACATCTTTATTAGATTCAAATGGCTTAAGGCTCACAACCCTACTATTAACTAGTTAGAGTAGACACTTGTGTTTGATTAGTGTTCTAAGTCTTACAGTTATCTTGTACTACTGTTCTGAGTAGATACAGACACTTCTAATGTTACTAACAGTTCTGATAAAGGTGACCAGTTGTTCTTCTTTGACTAGGATAGATATGTGGACACATATTCTAGTCAAGTCAGAACAGAGTCAATCTAAAGAATGTCTGAGACAGAACCAGTTCAGAACCCTCTCAGAACAACTCTACTCCAGAACACATGTAGACCCAGCCTGCTAGATTTTGTCCAAGAGTTCTCTAAAGTCTTTAGTAAAGAGGAATTCAACTAGCTTCCTAAACACTGTTCCTAGAACTATGTAATCAAATTGACTAAAAGTTTCCAACCTAAGGATTGTAAGGTCTACCTACTCAACAGAGACAAGTAGGAGGCACTTAATAAGTTCCTTTAGGAAAATCTTCAGAATAGCTAGATCCAACCCTTAAAGTCCTCTATAGCCTCCTCTTTCTTCTTTGTCAAAAAGAAAGATAGGAAGCTCTGTCTAGTTTAGGATTATTATTGTCTTAATAAGGGTACTATCAAAAACAAGTACCTACTCCCCCTGATTCAGGAGCTCATTGATAAGATGTATACATCTAGGGTTTTTACTAAGTTGGACATTTGGTAGGGGTACAATAATATTCAGATCTAAGACAGAGATGAGTAGAAGACTGTGTTCTAAACTAATTATAGATTGTATAAACCAACTATAATGTTCTTCAGACTAACTAACTTGTTTACAACATTCTAGTCATTCATGAATCACATCCTCACAGATCTGATTGACTCAGAGTATGTTAGTGTGTATCTGGACAACATTCTGATCTTTACTCAGACAGTTGAGTACTATTACTAACTAATCTGAGTAGTTCTATAGTAGCTCTAAGATAATAAACTGTTCCTCTGAGAAGTAAAGTGTTCTTTTGTATAAGAGTCAGTGGATTATCTAGACTTTGTAATTAGTAGAGGAGAGATCTGTATGAATCTAGCAAAGGTAACTACAGTTTGGAACTAGCTACAACCTTAGAACCTGAAACAGGTTCAAGCATTCCTTAGGTTTGTGAACTACTACTAATGCTTCATTTAAGGCTTTAGTACTATTACCTAGCCCTTTTATGATCTCACCAGTAAAGATGTCTCTTAGTAATAGAGTGATTAGCAGCAGTCTGTATTTGAGTCTCTCAAGCAGGCTATTACTAACAAGCCTGTATTAGTAGTTCTAATAGTTACAGACAAGTTCTGAGTCAAAGCCAACTCTTCCAACTTTATAAATAGAGTAGTACTGTCTCAGTTCATTAATAGAAAGTAGTGTCCAATAGCATTCTGATTAGAATCCCTCTCTGTAACAGAACAGAACTACTCTATCTATAACAAGAAACTCCTTACAATTGTCTGTTCCCTAGAGGAGTAGTGTTAATATCTTCTTAGTACTATATAAAAGTTTGAGATTTAGAGTAATCACCTTAATTTCTAGTACTTCTGAGTGCCTCAGAAGCTCAACCACTACCAGGCCTACTGGATGTTAGAACTGTAGGACTATGACTTTGTACTAACCTACAAACCTAGAACACAAATAACAAAAGCTAATTTACTCTTAAGACAAGTAGGCTATAAAAGGAGGGAGAATAATAACAAAAATCTTGTTCTCTTAAACAATTCCTGTTTCACATCCAAGACAATCCAAGAGATCCAACTTGAATCTAAGAATGTCAACTTTGTCACCTACATACAATAAGCTTTAAGACACATACAGGACTAAGTCATAGTAAAGTAGTTAGAGAAGTAAGCTAGAGACTAGGAGAAGGATGAGAATGGATAGGTTTACTAGGAAGGCTGACTGTACATCCTAAAGGATCAGAAGCTGTAGGAGGACATTGTCTAAGCTTATTACAACAATCTGACTATAGAACATTCAGACTGATATAAAATGTAGGAACTGATTACTTAGAACTACTAGTAGTTAGGAATGTAGAGGGAAATCCTGAAGTACATGACTGGTTGTAATATGTGCTAACAGACTAAGACCTACTAGACAAGGGTTCAGACTCCCTTACATTTGTATTAAATCCTAGATCACTCTTAAGAGAAAGTCTTAGTAGACCTGATTAGTAAGTTACTTAAGTCTTAGGGTTACAACACTATCTGTATGATTGTCAACTGATTCTCTAAGCAAGTCTATACAGTTCCAACCTGAACAGAACTTACTTCTGAAGGTATGACACACATTTATTAGGATCACATCTTTCAGTTATACAGACTCCCTTAGAAGCTCATTCACAATTGTAGACTGTAATTTGAGTCAAAATTCATATAGGACTTGTATACACTTCTCAGAATTTAAGGGAACCCTTCTACTACATATTACTTACAGACTAATAGTTAAACTGAGTGAGTTAATTAGGAGATTGAGCTCTATCTCTAAATGTTCATTAATTATTAGTAATTAGATTAGTCTGAATAGATAGTTCTGACAGAATTTATACACAATAACTAGCAACACTCTACAATAGGACAGTCCCTGTTCTTCCTCAATCATAGGAGACATCTATACTAGGGAACAGTTCTAAACCAGAACAGTAGTTCTGAATCTGTAACAGACTTTGTAGAACAGATACATAAGACTAGGGAAGACACACAAGCTCTTTTAGAGAAGACAGTATAAGTTATAAAGTAGAACTATAATCAGAAGAGATCTACAGCTAAGGATTACTAGCCTAGGGACAAAGTTATACTAGAAGCTACTAATCTGACTATAGATCACTTAATGAAGAAGTTGGACAACAAGTACTTCAGACCCTTTGTCATTAAAAAGAAGGTTAGTACCTCTGTCTACAAACTCTAACTTCTGACAATATAGAAGTACATACACCTAGTGTTTAACAAGGTTCTGTTGTCTCAGTACTATGATCCAGGTTTTCCTTTATAACAAAGACTCCTGCCACCTCTACTGAAACTCATCAGTTCTGAACCAGAATACAAAGTAGAGTATATAGTGAATACTAAGCTAGTGTGTAGAAAGCTTAAGTTCCTTATTTACTAGAAGGGATACTCAGTTAAAGAACACACTTGAGAACCTGCTGAGAATCTCACCTATACTACTAAGGTAATCTAAGACTTCTATCAACTTCATCTGGGTGCTCTACATTAACTCTGCCTTATAGATTTCTAAACTCTACTATTCTAACTTATACCTAAGCTACTAACCAAGCCTAATGTTCACTAATCAGGGTGATTGGTTTTAGAGGGGGGGTAATGTTACAGTTCTCTACTCTTGTACCTTCAGTTCTAAGGGTTCTACACCCTTCTGTACCAGAACTCAGGACTTCCATCCTTCAGAGATACTGTCTATAAACTATATGTATACTGACTCTTACTACTACCCCTCCTTACTTTATCATTCCATTCCTTTGACCACCCTTTCATTCTTTGTTCATTCTATAGTCTCTTACCCTTTGTCCATCCCTTTATTCTTTGTACCTTTATCTTTGACCTTCCTTTCTTTCATTCTTTGTAGCTTATCATTCTTAGTAGCTTATACTCCCTGAGTACTCTTGTGTAGTTTAGTATATATAGGTGTACAAGATCAGACTGGTTCTGTAGTCTTGATCTCATCTACCCTAGGTAGTCCTGTACTCTTAGGCTCACTCTATATACTCTACTCTTGTCTCACTCTCTCTCTCTGTCTGTTCTATAAGTTCTAACTATGTTCTAGTGCTTACATTCTGTATTTCTGTTATGTAGGATAGTTGTAGCCTAGGTCCCCTTGCTGAGCCTTTGGGTCCCCTCTACACTGTTGCTGACAATAATATTGTATCATTATTACTAACAGAACATTAACACAATAACTATAATTGACTTACACAAACAAATGGGTCATATTAACTTTGAGTATTTATACAAACTCATACAAAATCATTCTGAAATAATACAACAAAAAGTAACAGACAATAAGAATGTATAATGTAATGATTGTATGTATGCAAATATACAACATAACAATATACCTAAAATACAAATGTCTGCAATTTCTAAAACATACAGAGAATGTCTACATATTAATATATAGGGTCTAGCACCTATACAAGTATACAGTAAATACAAATACATACTTACAATTGTTGATAATACTACATGATAGGCAGATATGGTACTCATGTGTTATAAAAGTAATACATTTACTGAATACATTAAATACACTATAAAATTATTTACACAATACAGTGCAAAAGTAAAAACACTATAAAGTAATAACAATACTGTCTTCCTAAGTAATGACTTTACAGTGTACATAGAAAGTCAAGGAACTATACAACAATTAACAGTACATGATACTCTACAACAAAACAGAGTTGCAGAATGTATACACAAAATAATATTTAACAGAGTACAAATGTGTTTATTAATGTCTAAATTACTTACAAAATTATAGGTATATACTACACAATACTAAACATTTATTCACAATTGAACACTACACACTATAATAAATTTTACAATGTCATATTACAAACAGTTTAACAAACAATACACTATTAATAACATACAAGAATTTGGAGCATATTGTGTCATACAGAACAAAAATACACACAAACTAGAGTCTAGAGGTAAATACACACAATGGTTAGGCAACAATAACAAAAGTAAAGGCTATATAACATGGTACAATAATAAAATAACAATTGAACAAAACCTACAATTCATAGATGTATAATTATCTAGAATTGAAGAGGAGAATAATAATAATAATAATAATAATAACAGAACAAACAGAACAAACAGAACTAATAATAATAATAACAATAATAACAAAACAAATCACAGAACAAACAGAACAAATAATAATGATAACAATAACAAGTTATAATGATCAACTTGTGAAAAACAAGTAACAAAACATGCTAGAGGATTAAACTACAACAATGAAATAAATCTAGCAATATATCTAACAGAATTTAACAAACTACTTAACAAAGTATATAACAATCTATTAATGTATTACAACACTATAACAAATAACAATAAAGCACAATGGATCAAAGCTATGAATGAAGAAATAATAGTATTACAATTATGTAATACATGAGAATATGCATACCTACTAACAGATGCAAATATAATTGGAATAAGATTTGTCTACAAATTAAAATGACTAGCTAACAGTAATATAGACAAATACAAAGTACAACTAGTAGTACAGGGTTACACCAAAAAAGACAGAATATATTTCTATTCAGATGACCTATTTGCTCCAGTTACAAAATTAACTATAGTATGATTATTATTAAGCTGGGCAGTGTCTAAAGACTACAAAATACATTAAATAAATGTAAAATCTGCATACCTTTACAGAGAATTAAACAAAGACAAACATATCTATGTGAGACCTCCACCAGGTAAATTACTAAATGATATCAAACCTGGTCAAGTGCTAAAATTAAATAAAGCACTATATAGACTAAAACAAGTAGGACAACAATAGTATAAGAAAATTACAGATATACTGTATAAAATAGGATTGTAACAAGCAAACTATAATAACACTGTATTCTATAAGAAGAGGCATAATGAAACAATATTAATAACATTCATGCATGTTGACAATATCACTATTATTGGTGAAAACATTACTATAGTGAATGCATTCAAAGAAGTGTTAAAACAATATGTTACATTTACAGACAGAAACAAAATACACTAGCTTCTAGGAATTGAAATCTAAAGAAATAGACAACAGAGAACAATCTGCTTACAGTAAAGACATTATATCTAGAGTATAATACAACACTTTAAGCTTGAGAATGAAAAACCACTACAAACTCCTATAATGCCTGGAACATACTTAACAAGTATGAATAATACAATTGATGACAAATGATTTATGCAAACAATACTGTACATGAATATGGTAGGAATTGTAGGATTATTATACTACACAGCAGATTGTACTCAGTCAGACATTGTATACATTACAGGCCAATTAGCACACTATCTACAACAACCAAATATAGGCCACTATAAAGTAGCAAAACATTACTTCCAGTACCTAAAAGGAACTACAAACTACTGGCTTCATCTTGGAGGCACAAATACACTGACCATACAAGGGTACTGTAATACTGACAGACAAATGACAGAAGGACACTAATCAATCAACAGATACATATTCCAGTTAGGAAAGCAAACAATATCTTGGTCAAGCAAACAACAGAACCTGGTACTACTATTGACTTACAAAGTAGAGTTGTAAGCACTAGTATATGTGACTCAGGAGGCTATTTGGCTCAAACAACTTGCTGAGGAAGTACTATAGACAGAATTAGTACCTATTACAGTCTATTACAACAATCAGAGAGTAATACAAACTGTCAAATCTGAGGAGATCACTTTCAACACTTGAACAAAACACCTTGATTTACAAAAGGACTTTGTCTGCTGTTACATTCAGAACAACTTTGTTGACATACATTAGGCAACTTTAATTAATTAGTAGAGGGACTTGCAGAGAGAGATCAGTATCAGAAAAGTAAGATCCTGTGTGTAGTACAAGTCCCTCAAAATTGAAGTGACAACTTGCAGAGGATCTGCAAGTACTTAGATAATAATGTTTATATAATTAAATATAATTATTTTAATCTCAAAATGGAAATTTTGGATTCAGATGTGAGACATAAGTACTGTTACACAAAAAAATACAGAAATTGTCCCCCTGTTATTCTCAGACGTTTAAGATGGACCCAAATAACCTTCAGGATCCTTCTCAGCATCAAAATCAGCTACAGACACTAGTAACAGTTCTACTAGGCATACAAATGCATGTATTTAACTAGCCAACTTCTATACTGTCAGTAACAGTGTAAAGGGGACCTGAAGGCTTAGTAAGGGGACCTAGGCTACAACTATCCTACACAACAGAAATACAGAATGTAAGCACTAGAACATAGTTGGAACTTGTAGAACAGACAGAGAGAGAGAGTAAGACAAGAGTAGAGTATATAGAGTAAGCTTAAGAGTACAGGACTACCTAGAGTAGACAAGATTAAGACTATAGGACTAGTCTGATCTTGTACACCTATATATACTAAACTACATAAGAGTACTCAGAGAGTATGAGCCACTAAGAATGATAAGCTATGAAGAATGAAAGAAAGGAAGGTCAAAGATAAAGGTACAAAGAATGAAGGGATGGACAAAGGGTAAGAGACTGTAGAATGAACAAAGAATGAAAGGGTAGTCAAAGGAACAGAATGATGAAGTAAGGAAGGGTAGTAGTAAGAGTCAGTATACATATAGTCTATAGATGACACTCCTGAGGGACAGAAGTCCTGAGTTCCAGTATGGAAGAGTGTAGAATCCTTAGAACTGAAGGTACAAGAGTAGAGAACTGTAACATCACCCTCCCTCTAAAACTAATTGTCCTGATTGGTGAACATTAGGTTTGGTTAGTAGTTTAGACATAGGTCAGAACAGTAGGGTTTGGAAATCTGTAAGGTAGAGTTGACACAGAGCACCTGGATAAAGTTGATAGAAGTCTTAGATTGCCTTAGTAGTATAGGTGAGATTCTCAGCAGGTTCCTAAGTGTGTTCTTCAACTAGGTATCCTTTCTAGTAAATAAGAAACTTGAGTTTTCTATATACTAGCTTAGTATCTACTACATACTCTACTTTGTATTCTGGTTCAGAACTGATGAGTTCTAGTAGAGACAGTAGAGGTCTTTGTTGTGAAGGAAAACTTAGATTGTAGTACTGAGACAATAGAACCTTGTTAAACACTGAGTGTATGTGCTTCTATATTGCTAGAAGTTGGAGTTTGTAGGCAGAGGTACTAACCTTCTTTTCAATAACAAAGGGTTTAAAGCACTTGTTGTCCAACTTCTTCATTAGACAATCTGTGGTCAGATTAGTGGCTTCTAGTATAACTTTGTCACTAGGCTAGTAATCCTTGACTACAGACCTCTTCCAATCATAGTTCTGCTTTATAACCTACACTACCTTCTCTAAAAGAGTTTGTGTGTCCTCCCTAGTCTTGTGTATCTATTCTACAAAGTCTGTTACAGATTCAGAACTACTCTTTCAGTTTAGAACTGTCCTCTAGTACAGATGTCTCTCATAGTTGAGAAAGAACAGAGACTGTCCTGTTGTAGAGTGTTACTAGTTATTGTGTACAAATTCTGCTAGTACTAACTATTTAGACCAGTCTGACTGTTGATAATTGATAAACATTCAGAGATAGAGCTTGATCTCCTGATTGACTTACTCAGTTTGACTATCAGTCTGTAAGTAATATACAGTAGAAGGGTTCCCTTGAATTCTGAGAAGTACATACAAGTCCTATATGAATTTCAACTTGAATTATAGTCTATGATTGTGAATGAGCTTCTGAGAGAGTCTGTACAACTAGAAGATGTGATCCTGATAGATACATACTATACTTTCAGAAGTGAGTTCTGTTCAGGTTAGAACTATATAGACTTGCTTAGAGAATTGGTTGACAATCATACAGATAGTGTTGTAACTCTAAGACTTGGGTAACTTACTGATTAGGTCCACCAAGACTTCCTCCTAAGAGTGATCTAGAATCTAATACAGATGTAGGAGAGTCTGAACCCTTGTCTAGTAGGCCTTAGTCTATTAGTATGTATTAGATTGTGCTCTGGATTAGGAAATCCCCTATTGCCTTATGTAGAGTTACTACACAACAATGACACATACTATAGACATATTTACATTGTTTACAGTAAAAGGGTATGTATTACAGTTTGATAAAATGTTAGACAACATTGAACAAATCTACAAACAGTTGTCTACACATAATAAAGCCCCTAATAACAATACATACATCTCAGTGATTAACCTTGCTACTCCTTGTGAGTATAGATGGGTAGCAACAATGCTAGACAGGCAGATTACTTATTATAATCAACTACTAACAGTTACAGCAGCTCAGAAAGACATTCTGATGCCAGCTAAGTTGATACACAAATTACAAAATGTATATACTGAGTATCATTCTCAGTACTCTCAAACGAAACAAGATACTGAACAAGACAGCCTACAAACAAAAGGCAAAAGTGTAGCTAAAGGCAAAACAAAGCCTTATAATAAAGTCAAATGCTACAACTGTAATAAGTACAGGCATATGTCAAAAGACTGCTGAAATCCTCCAACAAGCAAAACAATAGAAGCTTGAAAGAAAAAGCATAAGTAAACAGCTACTACTTCTACTACTACTACTATGCTGTCTCAACCTACACTTAATACAGTAGTATTCATTGGAGACAATAATGAAACAGTATTCATTAAAGATGTTAATGAAACACTAATGCTAGAGTCTGCAATTGTAGAAGCCTCAGTATTAAGTTCTAGTGGCTTACCTGTTCAATCTGCTCTATCTGCTAAATCTGCTCTATCTACTGAATCCAACATATTTTCAGCATTCAAAGTAAAAGAGGATAGTGTCATACAAGTAGACAACTTCATGAACTCATTTGACAATATGAAAGAAGTCATTAAGGAGTTCAATTATGATCCAAATGTATGTATCAATGTAATACATTACAATGATACTGAACTAATACATTGTATTGATATATTAGACTCTGGTACAAATGTACACACTACTCCATACTTGTTCTGTCTTACAAACGTTCAGAACTCGACCCTAATAAACATTATGATTACAAATAAATTGTCATTCACACTTAGCAAAAGTGGAGTGATGACATTTAATGTAAAACTATGAGACAAAGCTAATGAGCATACTAAGGTGAATACAATTTCACTACAAAACATATACTATCATCCTAATCTGAACTTCACACTTGTTAGTGAAGCACTATTATACAAAGCAGGATATGTTTTAACAAAAACAAATGATGAATGTATTATTTATTCTCCTACTCACACAAAGATTGGTGAAATACATGTACAAAATAACTTGTATATGATAGTTTCTCATCATAATAAATGATCTATTAATGTAATCACTATTGTTGATTTACATTGACAAATGAGTCATGTTAATTTTGATTACTTGCACAAACTCATATGAGAGTATCCTGAGATTATAAGTCAAAGGATAACAGATGATAAAAATGTGTAGTGTACAGATTGTATCAAAGCAAACATACAATACAATGAAATACCAAAAATACAAACAACACCTCTTACACAATCTTATGGAGATCATCTCCATATTGATATTTGGGGACCTGCCCTAGTACAAGCTTACAGCAAGTACGAATATCTTTTTACTATTATAGATGACACTACATGATGGGTAACTATACTACCTATGTAGCATAAAAGCAATGCTTTCACTGAATATGTAAAGCATACAATGAGACTCTTTACACAGTACAGTATAAGAGTTAAAACTCTCTAAAGTGATAACAATACAGTGTTCCTAAGTAAAGACTTTACTATGTATATTGAAAGTCAAGGAATAATATGTAGATTAACAGTACACAATACACTGCAGCAGAACAGAGTTGTAGAACGTATGTATAAGACTATCTTTAATAGTGTATGTATGTGTCTGTTATCAGCAAAGTTACCTAACAAATTCTGGGTATATGTGGTACAATATCAAATGTTTATTCATAACAGAACACCAAGAGTTGCTATTAATTTTGTAACACTATATTACAAACAGTATAATGAACATTATTAAATAGATAATATATGAGAATTCAGTACATATTGTATCATACAGAACGAACAAATAGCATAAACTACAACCTAGAGGCTAACATGCACAATGGCTAGGTTATGATAACAACAGTAAAGGTCACTTAGTGTGTAATGATAATAAAGTTACTAT
>NW_006760386.1:7308116-7323989 GCF_000271605.1 Fomitiporia mediterranea MF3/22
GAATATGGTAGGATCATTAAGATATGTTGCAGATTGTACACAGCCAGACATATCTTATATTACTGGGCAATTAGCACACTACTTACAAAAGCTCTAAACACATTACTACAAAGTAGTGAAACATTACTTTGCATATTTAAAATATACAACAAATTGTTGGCTTCAACTTGGAAGCATGAACACCTTAAAACTATGAGGCTATTATGATGCAGACAGACAAATGACAGAAGGATATAAAGCAATAAATAGCTATGTCTTTCAATTAGCTAAATTGACCATATCTTGGTCAAGCAAACAGCAAAACCTGGTACCACTATCTGTTTACAAAGCAGAGTTGCAAGCACTAGCATATGCTACTCAAGAAGCCATTTGGCTCAAACGATTTGCTGAAGAAGTACTGCAGACTGAATCAGCACCTATTACAATTTATTACAATAATCAAGGTGTAATAAAGACTGTAAAGTCTGACAAAATAATGTACAACACTCACACTAAACATCTTGATTTACAAAAAGACTTTGTGCAATGTTATATTCAAAATGATTACATTGATGTATACTACAGTGAAACCTCTCATTAAGCATTGCCCTTGGTGGACATAAAAAGTAATGCTTATTAAGAGGTTATGCTTGTTAACAAGTAAAATTCTAATGTCTATAAGAGTAATGGTAGACCTGAAATGTCATGCTTAATGAGAGGTTATGCTTAACAAGAGTAATGCTTAATGAGAGGTTTCACTGTATGTTTAATCACAGAACCAATTAGCAGACATTCTTACAAAAGCTCTCCACATCCTGCAGATCAAGCATCTAAACAAACTATTGGGCATACAGTCCTAGTTCTTAATTAATGCTTGAAGGGGAGTATTAGATTGTGCTCTAGATTAGGAAATCCCTAATTGCCTTATGTAGAGTTACTACACTTGGAATGTCTTGGATTATCAGACTTTACTATGTAGTATATAAGGTAGACACTTGCTTAATGTCTCAATAAGAGAGAGTACTTAGGGCACTCCTACTATGCTTGTTAAAAGTATGTATTGTAACCAGTCATATACTTCAGGATTTCCCTCTGTATTCCTAGCTACTAGTAGTTCCAAGTAATGAGTTCCTGTGTTTTGTGTTAGCCTAGATGTCCTACAGTCAGATTGTTGTAATAAGCTTAGACAATGTCCTCTCACAGCTTCTGATCCTTTAAAATGTATAGTTGACCTTCCTAGTAAACCTGTCCATCCTTATCCTCCTCCTAGTCTCTAACCTACTTCTCTAACTACTTTACTATAACTCAGTCCTGTGTGTGTCTTAAAGCTTACTATATACAGGTGACAAAGTTAGCATCCTTGGATTTGAGTCAGATCTCTTAGATTGTCTCAGACACAAAACAGGAATTGTCTAGGAGAATAAGATTTTTGTTATCATTCTCCCTCCTTTCATAACTTACTTGTTTTGAGAGTAAATCAGCTTTCATCATTTGTGTTCTAGGTTTGTAGGTTAGTATAAAGTCATAGTTCTACAGTTCTAACATCTAGTAGGTCTAACAGTAGTTAAGCTTCTAAGGTGCCTGGAAGTACTAGAGATTAAGGTGATCACTCTAAATCTTAAACTTCTATACTGTACTAAGGAGATATTAACACTACTCCTCTAGAGAATAGACAATTGTAAAGAGTTCCTTATTATAGATAGAGTAGTTCTGTTCTGTTACAAAGAGGGATTCCAATTAGAACACTATCAGACACTACTTTCTGTCAATGAACTAGGACAGTACTACTCTATTAGTAAAGTCAGAAGAGTCAGCTTTGACTCAGAACTTGTCTACAACTGTCAGAACTACTAATACAGGCTTACTAGTAATAGCCTACTTGAGGGACTCAAACACAGACTGTTACTAATCACCCTATTACTAAGGAACATCTTTACTAGTAAGATTGTGAAGGGGCTAGGTAATAGTACTAAAGTCTTGAATAAAGTATTAGTAGTAGTTCACAAACCTAAGGAATACTTAGACCTGTTTTAGGTTCTAAGGTTGTAGCCAGTTTTAAACTGTAGTTACCTTTGCTGAATCTATACAGACCTCTCCTCCACCAATTACAAAGCTCAGATAATCTACTGACTCCTGTGTAAAAGAACACTTTACTTCTTAGAGGAACAGTTTATTATCTTAGAGCTACTGTAAAACTGTTTAGATTAGTCAGTAATAATACTCAACTGTTTAGGTGAAGATCAGAATGTTGTCTAGATACACACTAACATACTCTAAGTTAATCAGATCCATAAGAATGTGATTCATAAATGATTAGAACATTGTGAGTAAGTTAGTTAATCTGAAGAACATTATAGTCAGTTTGTACAATCTATAATTAGTTTAGAATACAGTCTTCTACTCATTTCTGTCTCAGATCTAAATATTATTGTATCCTTATTGAATGTCCAACTTAGTGAAAACCCTAGATGTATGTGTCTTATCAATGAGCTCCTGAATCAGGGGGAGTAGGTACTTGTTTTTAATAGTACCCTTATTAAGACAATAATAATCCTAAACTAGGTAGAGCTTCCTATCTTTCTTTTTGACAAAGAAGAAAGGGGAGACTATAGGGAACTTTAAGAGTTAGATCTGACTATTCTAAAGATTTTCCTGAAGAAACTTGTTGAGCACCTCCTACTTGTCTCTGTTAAGTAGGTAGACCTTACAATCCTTAGGTTGGAAACCCTTAGTCAATTCAATTGTATAGTCTTAGAGACAGTATTTAGGAAGCTGGTTGAATTCCTCTTTACTAAAGACTTTGAGGAACTCTTGGACAAAATCTAGCAGGCTGGGTCTACATGTGTTCTGGAGTAGAGTTGTTCTGAGAGGGTTCTGAACTGGTTCTGTCTCAGACATTCTTTAGATTGACTCTGTTCTATCTTGACTAGAATATGTGTCCACATATTTATCCTAGTTGAAGAAGAACAACTGGTCACCTTTATTAAAACTGTTAGTAACATTAGAAGTGTTTATATTTACTTAGGACAGTAGTATAATATAGCTGTAAGACTTAAAATACTGATTAAACATGAGTGTCTACTCTAACTAGTCAATAGTAGGGTTGTGAGTCTTAAGCCATTTGAATCTAATAAAGATGTCTGTCTTTCTAAGGCTAGTAACTCTGAACTCAATACTTTCCTTATAATCCTAAATAGTCATCTATAGTTAGACAAACTCAGTAATCTAACTATTCTGGTTTAAGGTTCTGTCTGTATTATATACTAGGATTGGAAGTAGAATGTGTCAAGTAGGGAGGTAGTGTTCCTACACAAAGGCCTTATTAATGTACAAACTAGTATATCTACTATCTACTAGAACTATTGTTTAGATCTGGGAGGATCCTGAGAAGGGAGCTAAGAGGACAGGGACTTAGAGCTAGTGTCTAGAACATTCTCTGATAAACTACTACTTGTTCTGAAGGGAACATACAGCTTGTACAGTCTTGTTGTCTAAGAGGGTAAGTATATGTACTAACATTTCCTTATTAACCTCTCTCTTTCAATAAGGACAGACTTATGTTCTTAGCTGTGAACTTAACTGAGACTATCCCTACTTAATACTACAGACAAACTACTGAGTAGTAAATAGGGCTAGGTAGTGTTCTGAACATTCTGAGATCTTAGAATGTGAAAGTTGTAGGTCAGATTGTACAGATTTAGACTTGGATAAAGTGTGAAGAGAAGAATCAAAAGAATCAGAAGGAATAAGAGAACTATCTACTTTTGTTTTCAACTTTTTTCTTTCTAATAAATAATTTTGTTGATTTACTTTTTCTACTTTTTCTACTTTTCTTACTTTATTTACTTCTAATCCTACAGTGTCTATTGAATCAAAAGTAACTGTTAAAAAATCTGAGTCATAACCCTTCAGTACTGTATTTACTGTTAGGCCTCTACAAAATCCTAGAGTATGTAGTCAGAGTCTAAGAGTTCTAAGGTGACTTCTAAATTTATAGAAAAGGCTTCTTACTACAAATCCTACTTATTCCTTGTTATCACTCTAATGACCTGACAGATATACTATTACTTCTGTAAGTAGTCCTTAATTTAGTACTCTGACTTTCTACAGGTGAAGCATGCTTCTTACTTTCAGGCTTCTCTAATGTCTATTAGAACAGATTGATTACAAATTATAGGTAGATTAATCTGAGGGCTTGAAACTGTCAGAGCTAGACACATGTGTGAGTATTCTGTACAGACTTAATGTATCCAAACTGTAGCTTAGTCAAAGGAAATAGTGTGTGTCTTCTACTCAGTGTAAGTGACTAGTTCTAGTATTATTCTGAGAATCTTATTAACCAGTTCTAGGTGAAGTGTCAGTAACAGTATAGAGGGGATCCAAAGGCTTAGTAAGGGGACCCAGGCTACAACTATCCTACACAACAGAAATACAGAACACAAGCACTAGAACATAGTTGAAACTTGTAGAACAGACAGAGAGAGAGAGTGAGACAAGAGTAGAGTATATAGAGTGAGTCTAAGAGTACAGGACTATCTAGAGTAGACAAGATCAAGACTACAGGACTAGTCTGATCTTGTACACCTATATATACTAAACTATACAAGAGTACTCAGAGAGTATGAGCTACTAAGAATGATAAGCTACAAAAAATGAAAGAAAGGAAGGTCAAAGATAAAGGTACAAAGAATGAAGGGATGGACAAAGGGTAAGAGACTATAGAATGAACAAAGAATGAAAGGGTGGTTAAAGGAATGGAATGATAAAGTAAGGAGGGGTAGTAGTAAGAGTCAGTATGTATATAGTCTATAGACAGTACTCTTAAGGGACAGAAGTCCTGAGTTCTAGTACAAAAGAGTGCAGAACCCTCAGAACTAAGAGTATGAGAGTAGAGAACTGTAACATCACCCTCCCTCTAAAACCAATTGTCCTAATTAGTGAACATTAGGCTCAGTTAGTAACTTAAGTATAGGTCAGAATAGTAGGGCTTGGAAATCTGTAAGGCTAAGTTTGTACAGAGTACTAGGATGAAGCTGATAGAAGTCTCAGATTGTCTTAGGAGTATAGGTAAGGTTCTTGGCAGGTTCCTAAGTGTGCTCCTCAACTAGGTACCCTTTCTAGTAAACAAGGAATTTGAGTTTTCCATGTAGTAGTTTAGTATCTACTATGTACTCTACTTTGTATTCTAGTTCAGAACTGATGAGTTCTGGTAGAGGCAGTAGGGGTCTTTATTGTAAAGGAAAACCTGGATTGTAGTACTAAGACAACAGAACCTTGTTAAACACTGAGTGTATACACTTTCATATTACTAGAAGTTAGAGTTTGTAAGTAGAGGTACTGACCTTCTTTTTAATAATAAAGGGTCTGAAGTGCTTATTGTCCAACTTCTTTATTAGGTGATCCAAGGTCAGATTAGTGGCTTCCAGTATAACTTTGTCACCAGGCTAGTAATCCTTAGCTACAGACCTCTTCCAATCATAGTTCTACTTTATAACCTGTACTACCTTCTCTAAAAGAGCTTGTATGTCCTCCCTAGTCCTGTGTATCTATTCTACAAAGTCTGTTACAGATTCAGAACTACTGTTCTAGTTTAGAACTGTCCTCTAGTATGAATGTCTCTCATGATTGAGAAAGAACAAGGACTGTCCTGTTGTAGAGTGTTACTAGTTATTGTACACAAATTCTGTTAGAGCTAACTATTCAGACTAGTCTGACTGTTGATGATTAATGAACATCTGGAGATAGAGCTCAATCTCCTGATTGACTCACTCAGTTTGACTATCAGTCTGTGAGTAATATGTAGTAGAAGGGTTCCCTTGAATTCTGAGAAGTATATACAAGTCCTGTATGAATTTTGACTCAAATTGTAGTCTACAGTCATGAATGAGCTTCTGTAAGGAAACTCACTGTTCCTCACAAGAGAATTCTAATCGCCCTTAGTTTACTCAACTACTGACTGGGATAACCTAGTACTCGAGCAAGGGGTCAGGGGAAAAGAATCCCCTTTACCTAGTGGTCAATACTGTCTTTTATAAGGGTATACACATGTAGATACATGAGGAGAAAGTGTAACTAACTATAATGAGAATATATGTGCTTGTGAGTCCTACTGTACAATGATCTGACATAATCAGCAATGTAGTAATAATAAAATACAAACCAGTAAATCAAATCCTTACACTTGCCCTCTAGCATTTAGTCCTAAATACTAAAAATCAGTAGAAAAGGCAGAGAACTTACTTAAAGTAACAGTTAGTAACAAGTAAATAATAAAATACCTTGCCCATGTGTGTGGGAAACATCCTCATAATGTAGTACTACCTCTCTGAACTGATCCAAAGTCAATCCAGTGTGTATTGAGATGGTGGTAGTGTTCTGGACAGTGGGTAGCATGGTTCCAAACTATGTAAAACTAGATAAAACGTTAATAGAATTAAACATAGTCAATATTACTGTATAGTCAATTAGTAGAAAAGTTGCCTCTTGATTGTTGCTATCAATACAACACTTTTCAAAGAGAATTGGTGGAGTTCCTAGGGAGATATAGTGTTTTGGCTCTTGAGTATTCTGAGACACACAGTGTAGATCAATATGTATGGAAGTGGAAATTCTGGCAGTATAGTAATTACAAATATTCTCTTCTCCTGTGTCTTTAGGAAGTGTAGAGGTAAATCCCTGATTGACAAAGCTATAACCTTCTTCCTTAATAGAATGTATTAGTGTTACAGCTTCTAGCTGACCTTGCACGTTTCTCTGCTCCTGTAGAATAGTCATACAATAATAGGTAGTAGAGATGTATTCCAAAATTCCTCTGCTATGTCCTTGATTTTTCCAATAGACTAGTTCCTGCAAATGTAGTGCCTTGTACTTGTATGGGTAGAATATCTCCAAATGTGTACTCTTTTACTTGTAATAACCAACTGTGATGCAAAACTGGATATCCTGTTGAGCTCAATGTTCAAATACTAATTGTAGAGTATAACATAGAGTGTAATATCTGTCTTCAAATGAAAATATTGTCTTGAATTCAATGAGATTGTGAGGTATGAGCCTAATATCACTAGATATGTGTCTATATGTATGGTATCTCAGTGTGCAATGAATGTCCTACTGTGTTCTCATACTGTTTCCTTGTGTCTCAACTTGTTTGTGTCTTTGTAAGTCGACTGATTCGATTCCTGAATCGTCTGAGTATACTTTCAATGTCTCATAGTGTAATGTTCTATCACACTGTATCCAAGTAGTGTTCTCTACTTTCCTGAATACTGTAACTGTCTGTATACTGTATTGTTCCATGTATGTCTCAATGAAATGTCCTGTCTGTATGTGTAGTAGTGCTGCCTAAAGTCCTGAGTATATGCTGCCAATTCCTTGTTCATTTAGCAAATCCATGTATGGATCAATACACTTTAGCACTGACTTCCTGTCTTTCTGTGTCCTTGTCCTTGTACTGATATATTCTTTCCTTATGTACCTATTGTGTGTCCTGTTTCCTGTAGTACTGATACTGTCTGGTCCTACAAAGTCCTTTGCAAAATTGTTCTGTAGCAATCCATGTAAGAGAAATGTGTGTTCAAACATGATTGTATGTTCAAAGAGTGTGTATGTAATGTAATGTATGTGCCTCTTGCCCTCTTGTCAAAATATGACTTCATTTTCAATGTAAAACATCTGGTATAGTCCTGAAACCTGTCTAGAGTGTCTAGAGAGGTCTTCTACATGATTTTGTACTTCAAACTGATTGTAACTACTCATTCCTAGAGTAGATTGAACTGTATCATTGTTCAATAGATGTCCTAGAGCATCCTGATACTCTATTTCCTTCTGTAGCATTGAAGTATCATACTTGAATGCTCAAATAGTCTGATCAATCATTCCTAATTCACTATTGCTCTAATCTCTGCTAGCTGTATACATATTGCCTTTGCTTTCCCTTGAAACAGTGTGATAATCTGTTTGAGCAGATTGAGCAGATTGAGCAGATTGTCTAGGTTCTGAACCTGTTCTCTGGCTTGAAGTCACCCTCTAAACTTCTGTACTTTGTTCCATACAAAGTGTATCCATTCCTAGTCTCAGTAGTGTCTTACTATCCTTGTAGTACATAGATTGTAGTGGTTTTACATCCTGTAGATTGTAATTGTCATTCTGTAGCTTGAATAACATGATTCTTACTATGTATCCTAAGTATATGTACACTAGTGCATCCATTTGAGTGCCTGCAATGTCTATAATACATCTAATAAAGTATCCTGAGTCTATTTCCATGAATCCTAACTGTCTGAAAGTGTATTTCACAATGTAATACCTTATGTTCTTCTGAAACTGTGTTCTGTACAATATATCCTTGTAGTCTGAGCTGGTTCTAACGTTTCTGAACAATTCTTCATCATGAACTGAATAGTTTTGTAGTGTAACATCCAATTGTACCTTATAGAACATTGTTCTATGCAAATTACTTTGATCATACTCATTACTGATTGTTTCTCCAATCCTGAAGAATAAACACTTCAGAGCTACTATTACCAATTCTTAGAGCCACAAATCAAAACGACACTCTTAAGAAATATAGGCTGTTCACAGACAACAGGAATGCATACTAGGACATTAGGAAAGGACCTGAGAATGTTAGACGATTAGAATATAACCAGCCAGATAGTATTATGGTTTATAAGGCAATGCAAATAGTAAACTGTGTAAGCAGGACAATCTATCAAGCATTACTAGACTATAAACTATGACTACTCTTGGATACTGAGAAATATTTCAATCTAAACGATTCACACAGGTATTCTATTAAGTTAGAAGGCTACATTACACATTAGAAGACAGAAATCAGCACATTGAGTAAGGCAAAGTGTATATACATCAGGAATAAGATGATACTGCTTTAGAGTAAGTATCAGGCATGGAGATACATTGACAGTAACAGAAAGTCACAGACATACACATACACAGTTGATTATATTCAGTACAGGAAGGTATTCAAGAGTGAAGAACTGCTACAGACAATTTCAGGATCAGGAGAATATTCAGACATTCAGGTATATTGATTCTACAATATTGGAACAGACATTTCCAGTATGTATTGCCTTGTGTCTGTAACGTCTTAGATTCCTTGAAACAATAGTTGTATGTGTGTTTCCTAGTCCTTTCCATGTGCTATATGTATCTGTAGTCTTGTAGAATCCTTTCTACACTGTATGTCTGTGCTTTCAAGTGTAAAATGTTATTGTATACTTCATACAGTTGTCTATGCCTCAATGTACCTGTCTAGTACTGTTTCATACAGTCCTGAACGTTTACTGTACTATTCCTTAGTCCTGTAGTCTCATAGGGTCTTGAATATACTGAATTTGCTCTTTCAAATGTGTTGTTTGTATGCCTGAACTTGTGTTCTGTTGTAGAACTCTCTTGTTCTGTTACTAAATCCTTAGTAGTACTTTCACAAAGTATCCAAATCAATAAAACATGTATATTGCTGCTAGATATGTCTGAATCTGTGTCATAGTCTGTAATTGACTCTAATTCTATGTAGTTCTTACTGTCCAAGTTGTCTACTAACTTGTCTAAAGTAGTGTAACTGATACTGACATTACTAGATGATGAACAATCATCCTACACATTGTTCAATGTGATTGTATTACGAGTAGGACAATTCCTGGCTAAGTGGTCATCTTGTTTACAAATGAAACATAGTCCTTTTACTCTCATTTTGTCCAATTTCGATTGGGAATAATGTTTGAAACCTGTAGCATATGTTCTCTAATGGTTTCCTGTCTTGCTTTCATGCTAGTCATTGTTCCTTAATGGATAATACAATTGCCTAGCCTTTCCTTTGGTGTTTACACTGCTTGTATGTATAGTATCCTGACTAGAGTCACTATGGTCTGAATCATCACTTTCACTATCCTGTAGAGTGAATTGATTGTTTCCTGAATTATCAGAACTGTCTGTATACAAATAATCACTCTGAGAATCATTGCTACATCCTTGCAGATGGAATTGATGTCTAGAATCTATGTGCCATTTGATTCCTATGGATTCATTTGCTTTCTTAATACTCTCAAGCCTATCCTTGAAGATTGAGTAATCTACAGTGTCTGGATTTAAGCAATCTAATTGTAATTGCCTCTGGTACTTGGAATTCAATCCATACCATGCCTGTCTAGTCAAATCTTGCTGAGAAATGTTTCCTAGATTTGTAGCTTTCATCTCTAAGTCATACAAATAATCCTGAATGTTCCTATTACCTTGTTTCAAAGTATTGAACTCTTTCTGCAGTATTTCAGTAAAGTTGGAAGGGAAACAAAAGTCCATAAGTCCTCTAAAGAATTGAGCAAGTGTCCATCTATGCTCATGGTTCACAATCTTTTACAAATAGAAATTCATTACTTTTCCCTTGATAAAACCTAGCATTATCCCTACTTGGCTCTTAGGGAAATGATAAAGTCCTGATTGTTTCATATACTGATTGACTTCAATAACAAACTTTGTATACTTCTGTAAGTCTGGTTCACCTGAGTATGCTGTAGGAGCTATTAGTTCTACACTGTACATCTGTATCTTCAATTTGAGGAGTTCTTTGTTCTGTTTCTTCCTCAAGCATTTCTTACACTTCTTAGTAGCCTCAGTATTACTTGAATCGATGTCTGACAGTTCGAATAAAGCATTACTTTGATTATTGTCATTGGATGAAGAGGAATCCGAATTATTGCTGTCTGGGTCTGATCCTGGGTCGAAATTTCCCTTTCTCTGTATCCTAGAGCTCTGTATCACTCTGTATGTGTAGCTATTCTTTGCTAGGCTCTCTGAAGGTCTTACTGATGCAAATCTGCCTTTATGAACATTATTTAGTACTTTGCTATGCTTGTGTCCATTGTTCATTCTTGAACTACTGCTTGAGCTATTCTTATACTTACTGTGCTTGATATGTAGCTTTGAACTGTGTAGTTTGCTGCACTCTGAATTGATATTGTTCTCACTAATACTACTAGTGTATGCCTTGCCTGGGACTGCTTTCAATTGCAAAGTATTGCTATGGGATTGTTTGTTCCTTTTATTTTTGTGAGGGATACTCTGATGTCCTGAAAAACTTGATGTTTCTATTTGAGACTGTATATATCCAGGTATTTCACTTTCTCTCTTATTCCTGGACCTGGCTAGGGTGTTGTATCCATTGTAGTACTCCTGTACATTGCTCCTGTACAATGTGTAGTTGATATCTGCCATGTATGAGGTTAAACACTTGATTTTGTGGGTGTATACTTGGTTTTTGCCCTCTGGATCAAGTACTGATCCTTGTAGTTCTAATTTGTGTTCACTTTTACTATCCTCAAAGTACTGTTCTGTAAATGCAATGTCTGTTTTGCTAGGATAGTCTGAATCGATTTCACAATTGTATTGAATGCTTAGCAGTTCCAGTTTTTGTTCTGTTCCTTGTACTTTGTGTTTTCCTTTCACTTTGCACTTTCCTTTTGCTTTCTGTGAATACAATTGTTTGTCTGAACTCTTGAGTGTTTCTTCTACACTCTTAGATTGATAGTTCTGATCTCTATTGTCTGTGAGTACTATAGCATGTCTGGCTTTCGTTCTGTAGCCTGCCTGAAGCGTTTCATGCTTTTCTGTTACTATACTATTGAGTCTACTCTTGTTTGATGAAGGAGTTGCTTTCTCCTCTTCCTGATACATTCTATTGAACTTGTATGTTCTCTTATTCAAATCTTCAATGTCTATCAAACTGTGGAATAGGCTGACATGTCCTATGTCTATCTCAATTGCTCTAGCTCTTACAATGTGTCTGAAGGTCTTACTTGCCTTCTGGAAGTCTTGTTCCTTATCAAATCTCTGTGGTTTTGATGCCTGACTCTCCTAACCTTGTCTGTTACTCTTGTTCTTCGAGTCCTGGCTACTTTCTTTACTGCCTAAAAGGGTCTTAGGTGTCTTATTGCCCTCTATATTACTGTTGTCAATGTGTTTCCATTCTGAAGTAAGTGTGCTCACTAGATACTTATCCATACTCTCACTAATACTGACTATATACACTATGTACTCCTTGTATTGGCTGGCAAATTTCTTGATGCTCACTGTTAGCTCTCTATATCAACTTGGTGAATCCTCAAACCAAATTGCTTGTTCTCTATCAAGTGAATCCTCAAACTTGATAGCCTGAAATTGATTGAGTAAATCCTCAAGCTCAATTGTCTGTACTTGGTGAGTTGAATCCTCAAACTTGACCTTCTGTACTCGATTGGACGAATCCTCAAATTCAATTGCCTGTTCATTCTGAACTCAACTGTCTGAATCCTCAAGAACAATTGCCTGAGTGTTTCTACTCTCTGTACCTTTGTTTACTATTTCTTTGAGCCTAGTAGTGTGAATACTTACTAGTGTCTACTCTACATTACATGTCTGCCTAACTATATGTACTGGTATAGTTACATGCCTTAATTCTACATTACTAGTATGTACTAGTTCATTAGAGTGCCTCCAGCCTTGTGTAAACAAGGACTTATTACTTGGAATAAGTTCATTAGGTTGCCTCCAGTCTATAAGGGATGAGGACTTACATCCTAGCATGTTAGTATTGATATCCAGACTTGGGTACCCTCCAGGAATTGTCTGTCAAGGCTTGGCAGCCACATTGTAATCAATATCTAATGGATAATCTTGTTGTCTATTATCTGTAAACTTAATACACACCTGTTTGTTCCTTTTCACTGTCATGGATGCCTGGTCCTCAACCTATCCAATCAATGTGAACCTCCAGTGTATCCAGTACTAGTCCATATCAATATGTGATAATGTGTTCCAGAAGTGTTCTGTAGTGTTCCAAAGCATTGTGAACCTACTAGGGGCCAATCTAGTAAGTAGTCTCTGTTTCTACTCAAAAATCATAACTTTACTCACTAAAAATTCCTGATGGGTACTAGACAATGAGGGAGACCTAGGGTTGATCAGACCTTTTGGTTCCTCAGCATCCAGCAAGGGGTTTCAGTGCTAGGTGGGTACAGTCAAAAATATGTAAGGAAACTCACTGTTCCTTACAAGAGAATTCTAATTGCTCTTAGTTCACTCAACTACTGACTAGGATAACCTAGTACTTGAGTAAGGGGTCAGGGGAAAAGAATCCCCTTTACCTAGTAGTCAATACTGTCTTTTATAGGGGTATACACATGTAGATACATGAGGAGAAAGTGTAACTAACTACAATGAGAATATATGTACTTGTGGGTCCTACTGTACAATGATCTGATACAATCAGTAATATAGTAATAATAAAATACAAACTAGTAAATCAAATCCTTACAGCTTCTAAGGGAGTCTGTACAACCAGAAGATATAATCCTAATAGATACACACTATACCTTCAGAAGTGAGTTCTGTTTGAGTCAGAACTGTATAGACTTGCTTAGAGAATTAGTTGACAATTATGTAGATAGTATTGTAACCCTAAGACTCAGGTAGCTTACTGATCAGGTCTACTAAGACTTCTTCCTAAGAGTGATCCAGGATTCAATACAAATGTAGGGGAGCCTAAACCCTTATCTAGTAGGCCTTAGTCTGTTAGTACATATTGTAACCAGTTACATACTTTAGGATTTCCCTCTACATTTCTGGCCACTAGTAGTTCTGAGTAATGAGTTCCTGTGTTTTGTGTTAGCCCAGATGTTCTACAGTCAGATTGTTGTAATGAGCTCAGACAATGTCCTCCTACAGTTTCTAATTCTTTAGAATGTACAGTTGGCCTTCTTAGTAAACTCATTCATCCTTATCCTCCTTCTAGTCTCTAGCCTGCTTCTCTAGCTACTTTACTACAACCCAGTCCTGTGTGTGTCTTAGAGCTTACTGTATGTGAGTAATAAAGTCAACATCCTTGGATTTGAGTCAGATCTCTTAGATTGTCTTGGACACAAAACAGGAATTGTCTAGGAGAACAAGATTTTTGTTATTATTCTCCCCCCTTTTATAGCCTACTTGTCTCAAGAGTAAATCAGCTTTTGTTATTTGTATTCTAGGTTTGTGAGTCAGTACAAAGTTATAGTCTTACAGTTCTAACATCTAGTAGGCCTGATGACAGTTGAGCTTCTGAAGCACCTAGAAGTACTAGAGATTAAGGTAATTACTCTAAATCTTAAACTTCTGTATAGTACTAAGAAGATATTGACACTACTCCTCTAGGGAACAGACAATTGTAAGGAGTTCCTTGTCATAGATAGGGTAGTTCCATTCTGTTACAGAGAGGGATTCTAATCAGAACACTATCAGACACTACTTTCTGTCAATAAACTAGAACAGTACTACTCTATTCACAAAGTTAGAAGAGTTGGCTTCAACTCAGAACTTGTCTACAACTGTCAGAACTACTAATATGAGCTTACTAATAATAGTCTACTTGAGGGACTCAAACACAGACTGCTACTAATCACTCTATTACTAAGGAACATCTTTACTAGTAAGATTGTGAAGGGGCTAGACAATAGTACTAAAGCCTTGAATAAAGTATTAGTAGTAGTTTGCAAACCTAAGGAACACTTGGACCTGTTTCAGGTTCTGAGGTTGTGGCTAGTTCCAAACTGTAGTTACCTTTACTGGATCCATACAGACCTCTCCTCTACTGATTACAAAGCCTAGATAATCTACTGACTCTTGTGTAAAAGAGTCCTTTGCTTCTCAGAGAAACAGTTTATTATCTTAGAGCTACTGTAGAACTGCTCAGATCAGTTAGTAATAGTGCTCAACTGTTTGAGTAAAGATCAGAATGTTGTCTAGATACACACTAACATGTCTCAAGTTAATCAGATCTGTAAGAATGTGATTCATGAATGACTAGAATGTTGTAAGCAAGTTAGTTAGTCTAAAGAACATTATAGTTAGTTTGTACAATCTGTAATTAGTTTAGAATACAGTCTTCTACTCATCTCTGTCTTGGATCTGAATATTATTGTACTCTTACCAAACATTCAACTTAGTAAAAACTCTGAATGTATGTGTCTTATTAATGAGCTCCTGAATCAGAGGGAGTAGGTACTTGTTTTTGACAGTACCCTTATTAAGACAATAATAATCCTGAACTAGGTAGAGCTTCCTATCTTTCTTTTTAATAAAGAAGAAAGAGGAGACTATAGAGGACTTTAAGGGTTAGATCCAGCTGTTCTAAAGATTTTCCCAAAGGAACTCATTAAGTGCCTCCTACTTGTCTCTGTTGAGTAGGTAGACCTTACAATACTTAGGTTGGAAACCCTTAGTCAATTCAATTATATAGTCCTAGAGACAGTGTTCAGGAAGCTGGTTGAATTCCTCTTTACTAAAGACTTTGAGGAACTCTCAGACAAAATCCAGCAGGCTGAGTCTATGTGTGTTCTAGAGTAGAGTTGTTTTAAGAGGGTTCTAGACTGGTTCTGTCTCAGACATTCTTTAGATTGACTCTGTTCTGCCTTGACTAGAATATGTGTCCATATATCTACCCTAGTCAAAGAAGAACAACTAGTCACCTTTATTAGAACTGTCAGTAACATTAGAAGTGTCTGTATCTACTTAGAACAGTAGTGTAAGATAGTTACAAGACTTAGGACACTGATTAAACACAAGTGTCTACTCTAACCAGTCAATAGTAGGGTTGTGAGCCTTAAGTCATTTGAATCTGATAAAGACATCTGTCTTTCTGAGGTTAGTAACTCTGAACTCAATACTTTCCTTATAATCCTGAATAGTCATCCATAGTTGGACAAACTTAGTAATCCAACCATTCTGGTTTAGGGTTCTGTCTGTATTGTATACTAGGATTGAAAGTGGAACACATTGAGTAGGGAGATAGTATTCTTACACAAAGGCCTTATTAATATATGAACTAGTACATTCACTGTCTATCAGAGTTCATTGTTTGAGTCTAGGGGG
>NW_006760386.1:7324009-7326216 GCF_000271605.1 Fomitiporia mediterranea MF3/22
AGAGTAGAGTTGTTTTGAAGAGGGTTCTAGACTGGTTCTGTCTCAGACATTCTTTAGATTGACTCTGTTCTGCCTTGACTAGAATATGTGTCCATATATCTACCCTAGTCAAAGAAGAACAACTAGTCACCTTTATTAGAACTGTCAGTAACATTAGAAGTGTCTGTATCTACTTAGAACAGTAGTGTAAGATAGTTACAAGACTTAGGACACTGATTAAACACAAGTGTCTACTCTAACCAGTCAATAGTAGGGTTGTGAGCCTTAAGTCATTTGAATCTGATAAAGACATCTGTCTTTCTGAGGTTAGTAACTCTGAACTCAATACTTTCCTTATAATCCTGAATAGTCATCCATAGTTGGACAAACTTAGTAATCCAACCATTCTGGTTTAGGGTTCTGTCTGTATTGTATACTAGGATTGAAAGTGGAACACATTGAGTAGGGAGATAGTATTCTTACACAAAGGCCTTATTAATATATGAACTAGTACATTCACTGTCTATCAGAGTCATTGTTTGGATCTAGGGGGATCCTAAGAAGGGAGCTAAGAGGACAGAGACCTAGAGCTAGTGTCTGGAATGTCCTCTAATAAACTGTTACTTGTTCTGAAAAGAATGTACAGCTTGTACAGCCTTGTCATCTAAGAGGGTAAGTATATGTACTAACATTTCCTCATTAACCTCTCTCTTTCATCAAGGACAGACTTATGTCCTTAACTGTGAACTCAGCTAAGACTATCCCTACTTAATACTATAGACAAACTACTAAGTAGTGAACAGGGCTAGGTAGCATTCCAAACATTCTGAGATCTCAGAACATAGAAGTAGCAGGTTGGATTGTACAGATTTAGACTCAGATAAAGTATAAAGAGAAGAATCAAAAGAATCAGAAGAAATAAGAGAACTATCTACTTTTGATTTTGACTTTTTTCTTTCTAATAAATAATTTTGTTGATTTACTTTTTCTACTTTTTCTATGTTTTCTACTTTTCTTACTTTATTTACTTCTAATCCTACAGTGTCTATTGAATCAAAAGTGACTGTTAAAAAATCCAAGTTATAGTCCTTTAGTGTTACATTCACTGTTAGGCCTCTACAAAATCCTAGAGTATATAGTCAGAGTCTAGGAGTTCTAAAGTGACTTCCAGATTTGTAGAAAAGGCTTCTTACTATAAATCCTACTTGTCACTTGTCATTACTCTAATAACCTGACAAATATACTGTTGCTTCTATAGACAGTCCTTAATTTAGTGTCCTAACTTTCTACAGGTAAAGCATACTCCTTACTTTTAGACTTCTCTAATGTCTATTAGAACAGATTGATTGTAAATTACAGACAGATCAATCTGAGGACTCAGAACTGTTAGAGCCAGACACATGTGTAAGTGTTCTGTACAGACTTAATGTATCCAAACTGTGGCTTGGTCAAAGGAAATGGCACACATCTTCCACTTAGTGTAAGTGACCAGTTCTAGTGTCATTCTAAGAATCTTATTAACTAGTTCTAGGTGAAGAGCTTTTTCAAGTATTCTAATAAGGACATTATCAAACCTAAGTACAAATCCTGCCTTCCAGGCCAGGATATCAAACTCCTGAAAGAAGGTATTGGCAGAATGTTTGCCCTGTTGTAGAGACACAAGCTTGTTCTATACATTGTGTTTCTCATTTAGATTAATAAAGGAAGCACAGAGCTACTCTATGAATTCTGAATATGACTCATTGTTCCAAAGTTGGATCAGGCTTCTAATCTAATAGCCTTTGATCCAGTTCTGGGCCCAGGTGGCTGTGTTGCCTTCCTTCATGAAGGAGAGGACAAATAGGACACAATTGAGATCTGAGAATAGATTGGTCAAAGTAGTAGCTACATATAGTTTGACTTAGCACTAGAAGTTCTTAAAGTACTACTCATTAAAGTCTAAAGGGCAAGCTACATACACTTTCTTTCTAGAACAGGTTGTAACTTCTGGAACAATTGGAACAGGTTCTAAGGGGGCTAGAGGTATATAGTTAGTAAAGGCCTCTTAGATAGAGGTTTACACATATTAAGCTAGGTCTGCTTGTAACTGCTAATCTGACAGGACAGTAGGGGTGGCAGTCAGTGTAAGAGGGTCCATGTTTACACTATAAAGGAATCAGTACTAAACTAAAAGGGGTAATGAATAGAAGAAGGGTGGCAAAAGTTTAAAAGGGTTTAAAAGTTTAAAA
>NW_006760386.1:7326252-7342787 GCF_000271605.1 Fomitiporia mediterranea MF3/22
AACAGTAAGTACTAATGCCTGAAACATAGGAGAGTTGTAAGGTAGTAATAGGTAGTCTTAATCTAATGTTAGTAACAGTATAGAGGGGATCTGAAGGCTCAGTAAGAGGACCTAGGTTATGACTATTCTACATAATAGAAATACAGAACACAAGTACTAGAATGTAGTCAGAACTTGCAGAACAGACAGAGAGAGAGAGAGAGACAAGAGTAGAGTATATAGAGTGAGCCTAAGAGTACAGGACTACCTAGAGTAGACAAGATCAAGACTACAGGACTAGTCTGATCTTATACACCTATATATACTAAACTATACAAGAGTACTCAGGGAGTATGAGCTACTAAGAATAATAAGCTATGAAAAATGAAAGAAAGGAAGGTCAAAGATAAAGGTATAAAGAATGAAGGGATGGACAAAGGGTAAGAGACTATAGAATGAACAAAGAATGAAAGGGTGGTCAAAGGAATAGAATAATAAAGTAAGGAGGGGTAGTAGTAAGAGTTAGTACACATATAGTCTATAGACAGTACTCTTAAGGGACAGAAGTCCTGAGTTCTAGTATGGAAGGGTGTAGAACCCTTAGAACTGAGGGTACAAGAGTAGAGAACTGTAACATGAAGAGCCTTCTCAAGTATTCTAATAAGAACATTATTAAACCTAAGTATGAATCCTACCTTCTAGGCCAGAATATTGAACTCCTGGAAGAAAGTATTAGTAGAATGTTTACTCTGTCACAGAGACACAAGCTTGTTCTGTGTATTATACTTCTTATTTGGATTAATAAAGGAAGTACAGAGCTACCTTATGAATTCCTATTAGATTGTACTCTGGATTAGGAAATCCCTAATTGCCTTATGTATAATTACTACACTTGGAATGTCTCAGACTATTGGACTTTACTATGTAGTATATAAGGTAGATACTTGCTTAATGTCTCAATAAGAGAGAGTACTTGGGGCACTCCTACTATGCTTGTTAAAAGGTTATGAGCCTTAGTGCCTATTGAATACTCTCACACACTCACTCTTGTAGAATGCCTTTGCCTCCTGCTAGACTACCAAGCCCAAGACCTCCCTCTCCCCCCAAACCCATTATAATGTTGTCTACAATGCATACCTTTGTTAATGCTACAATGAAGGACTCTGACATTACAAAGTTCTTTGAGGGAACAGAAAAGTTGGCTAGTGTAAAGGAATACAAGATATAGTACTTGTACATACACAGTACACTTGCTACCATGATGCTCTTAGACCATCTAGAGCACAATCCCCCTTCCTCTAATGATGCTAGCATACATACAAGCAACATTTTGTATCACTGTATAATGAAAACAATAACTGATACAATTTATACAAACTTTACAATGTATACAAGTGTTAGAAGTCTCATGAAGGCACTTTCTGAACAATACAATGTTCAAACAACAATAACACATGCTGTAAACATATCTACATTGTTTACAGTAAAAGGGCATGTATTACAGTTTGATAAGACGTTAGACAACATTGAACAAATCTACAGGCAGTTGTCTACACATAATAAAGCCCCTAATAACAATACATACATCTCAGTGATTAACCTTGCTACTCCTTGTGAGTATAGATGGGTAGCAACAATGCTAGACAGGCAGATTACCCATTATAATCAACTACCAACAGTTACAGCAGCTCAGAAAGACATTCTGATGCCAGTTAAGTTGATACACAAATTACAAAACATATATACTGAGTATCATTCTCAGTACTCTCAAACAAAACAAGATACTGAACAAGACAGCCTACAAACGAAAGGCAAAAGTGTAGCTAAAGGCAAAACAAAGCCTTATAATAAAGTTACATGCTACAACTGTAATAAGTACAGGCATATGTCAAAAGACTGCTAAAATCCTCCAACAAGCAAAACAACAGAAGCTTGAAAGAAAAAGTATAGGCAAACAGCTACTGCTTCTACTACTACTACTACACTGTCTCAACCTGCACTTAATACAGTAGTATTTATTGGAGACAATAACGAAACAGTATTCATTGAAAACATTAATGAAATGCTGATGCTAGAGTCTACAATTGTAAAAGCCTCAGTATTAAGTTCTAGCAGCTTACCTGTTTAATCTGCTCTATCCACTGAATCCAACATATTTTCAGCATTCAAAGTACAAGAGGATGGTGTCATACAAGTAGACAACTTCATGAACTCATTTGACAATACAAAAGAAGTCATTAAGGAGTTCAATTACAATCCAAACATATGTATCAATGTAATATGTTACAATGATACTAAACTAATACATTGTATTAATATATTGGACTCTGGTGCAAATGTACACACTACTCTATACTTGTTCTGTCTTACAAACGTTTGGAACTCAACCCTAATAAACATTACAATTGTGAATAAATTGTCATTCACACTTAGCAAAAGTGGAGTAATGACATTTAACATAAACCTATGAGACAAAGCCAATGAGCATACTAAGGTGAATATGATTTCACTACAAAACATATACTATCATCCCAATCTGAACTTCACACTTGTTAGTGAAGCACTATTATACAAAGCAGGATATGTTTTAACAAAAACAAACAATGAATGTATTATTTATTCTCCTACTCATACAAAGATTAGTGAAATACATGTATGAAATAACTTGTATATGATAGTTTCTCATCATAATAAACGATCTATTAACACAATCACTATTGTTGATTTACATTGACAAATAGGTCATATTAATTTCAATTACTTACACAAACTCATACAAGAGTATCCTGAGATTATAAGTCAAAGGATAACAGACAATAAAATGCACAGTGTACAGATTGTATCAAAGCAAACATACAATACAATGAAATACCAAAAATACAAACAACACCTCTTGCACAATCTTATGGAGATCATCTCCATATTGATATTTAGGGACCTGCCCTAGTACAAGCTTACAGCAAGTATGAATATCTTTTTACCATTGTAGATGATGCTACACAATGGGTAACTATGCTACCTATGTGGCATAAAAGCAATACTTTTACTAAATATGTAAAGCATACAACAAGACTCTTTACACAGTATAGTATAAGAGTTAAAACTCTCCAAAGTGATAATGATACAGTGTTCCTAAGTAAAGACTTTACTACATATATTAAAAGTCAAGGAACAATATGTAGATTAACAGTACATGATACACTACAGCAGAACAGAGTTGCAGAATGTATACATAAGACTATCTTTAATAGTGTACATATGTGTCTGTTATTAGCAAAGTTACCTATGAAATTCTGGGTATATGTGGTACAATATCAAATGTTTATTCATAACAGAACACTGACAGTTGCTATTAATTTTGCAACACTATATTACAAACAGTATAACAAACATTATCAAATAGATAATATACAAGAATTCAGTACATATTGTATCATACAGAACGAACAAACACATAAACTACAACCTAGAGGCCAACACACATAATGGCTAGGTTATAATAATGACAGTAAAGGTTACTTAGTGTGCTATGATAATAAAATTACTGTCAAACACAACATACAATTCATAGACAAACCAATGTCTAGGATTGAAGGGGAGAATAATCATAACAATGATACATTAAATGATGAAACTCTTCCTAATAACAATAATAAAGATAAAGAACCTGTTATACAACACTCTACATGAGAGCAAAGACTGGTTAAACAAACTATAGGTTTAAATTACAAAGACAATATAAACCTAGCTATGTATCTAACAGAATTTAACAAATTCCTCAACAAAGTCTATAACAATCCATTAACATATTACAATGCTATAACATGTATAGACAAAGAACAGTAGATCAAAGCTATGAAGGATGAAATACAGTCACTTCAACAACAAAACACATAGATATATGCTATCCCCCCTATGAATACAAATGTAATTGGAACAAAATTTGTCTATAAAATCAAAAGACTGGCTAATGGCTGAATAGACAAATACAAAGTATGATTTGTAGTGTAAGGATACACTCAAAAGAATGGAATAGACTTCTATTCTGACAACTTATTTGCTCTAGTAACAAAACTATCAACAGTATGATTATTGTTATCTTGGGCAGCATCTAAGAACTATGAAATACATCAGATAGATGTAAAATCTGCATATCTTTACAGAGAATTAAATAAGGACAAACTCATTTATGTGAAACTGCTGCTAGGCAGGCTACTTACAGATATTAAACCTGGACAGGCATTACACTTAAATAAAGCATTATATGGATTGAAACAAGCAGGTAGACAATAGTATAAGAAGATTACCAAACTACTGCTCAAGATCAGATTAGAACAAGCTAATTACAATCACACTGTATTTTACAAGAAACAAAATAATAAAACGATTCTTGTAACATTTATGTATGTTGACAATATTATGATTATTAGCAAAACTATTGCTATAATAACAGTATTTAAACATGCATTAAGACAACACATTGTATTTACTAACAGTAACAAAATACATTAGTTACTTAGTATTGAAATAAGCTGAGATAGACCTTAACAAACAATTAGCTTATGACAAAAGTATTATATTGAAAGTATAATCAAGCATTACCACTTCGAAAACAAAAAGGCACTACAAACACCTATTACTCCTAGAATAGATCTATCTAACAATACAAACAATATGTACAATACAAACAAAAGTAATAATGAAACAATACTATACATGAATATGGTAGAATTGTTAAGATATGTTGTAGACTGTACACAGCCAGACATATCCTATATTACTGGGCAATTAGTGTGCTACTTACAAAAGCCCCAAATGTATCACTACAAAGTAGTGAAACATTGCTTTGTGTATTTAAAATATACAACAAATTGTTAGCTTCAACTTGGAAGCACAAACACCTTAAAACTATGAGGCTATTGTGATGCAGACAAACAAATGATGGAAGGACATAAAGCAATAAACAGCTATGTCTTTCAATTAGCTAAATTGACCATATCTTAGTCAAGCAAACAGTAAAACCTGGTACTACTATCTGTTTACAAAGCAGAGTTGCAAGTGCTGGTGTATACTACTCAAGAAGCCATTTGGCTCAAACGATTTGCTGAAGAAGTACTGCAGACTGAATCAGCACCCATTACAATTTATTGTGATAATCAAGGTGTAATAAAGACTGTAAAGTCTGACAAAATAATGTACAATGCTCACACTAAACATCTTGATTTACAAAAAGACTTTGTGTAATGTTACATTCAAAGCAAATACATCAATGTATACTATGTTCAATCACAGAACCAATTAGCAGACATCCTTACAAAGGCTCTCTACATCCTACAGATCAAGCATCTAAACAAACTATTAGGCATACAGTCTTAGTTCTTAATTAATGCTTGAAGGGGAGTATTAGATTGTGCTCTGGATTAGAAAATCCCTAATTACCTTATGTAGAATTACTACACTTGGAATGTCTTGGACTATCAGACTTTACTATGTAGTATATAAGGTAGATACTTGCTTGATGTCTCAATAAGAGAGAGTACTTAAGGCACTCCTGCTACACTTGTTAAAAATTCCAAATATGACTCATTGTTCTAAAGTCAGATTAGACTTCTGATCTAATAGCCTTCAATCCAGTTCTAGGCATAGGTGGCTGTGTTACCTTCCTTCATGAAGGAGAGGACAAATAGGATGTAATCAAGATCTAAGAATAGATTAGTCAAAGTAGTAGTTATGTATAGTTTAACTTAGTACTAAAAGTCCTTAAAGTGCTACCTATTAAAGTCTAAAGGGTAGACTATATACACTTTCTTTCTAGAACAGGTTGTAACTTCTAGAATGATTAGAATAGGTTCTAAGAGGACTAGGGGTATATAGTTAGTAAAGGCCTCTTAGATAGAGGTCTACACATATTAAGCTAAGTCTGCTTGTAATTACTGATCTAGTAGAACAGTAGGAGTAGCAGTTAGTGTAGAAGAGTCTATGTTTATACTACAAAGGAATCAGCACTAAACTAAAAGGGGTAATGAATAGAAGAAGGGTGGTAAAAGTTTAAAAGGGTTTAGAAAGTTTAAAATTTAAAAATGTAAAAGGGTTAAAACAAAGAAAAGAGATTAATACAATAGTGAGTACTAATGCCCAAAATGTAGGAGAGTTGTAAGGTAGTAATGAGTAGTCTTAATCTGATGTCAGCAACAGTATAGAGGGGACCTAAAGGCTTAGTAAGTGTTAGTAACAGTATAGAGGGGACCTAAAGGCTTAGTGAGGGGACTCAGGCTACAACTATCCTACACAACAGAAATACAGAACACAAGTACTAGAATATAGTCAGAACTTGTAGAATGGGTGGAGAGAGAGAGTGAGACAAGAGTAGAGTATATAGAGTGAGCCTAAGAGTACAGGACTACCTAGAGTAAACAAGATCAAGACTACAGGACCAGTCTGATCTTGTACACCTATATATACTAAACTATACAAGAGTACTTAGGAAGTATGAACTACTAAGAATGATAAGCTACAAAGAATGAAAGAAAGGAAGGTCAAAGGTAAAGGTACAAAGAATGAAGGGATGGACAAAGGGTGAGAGACTATAGAATGAACAAGGAATGAAGGGGTGGTTAAAGGAATGGAATGATAAAGTAAGAGAGGGTAGTGACAAGAGTTAGTATACATATAGTCTATAAATAGTGCCTCTGAGGGACAGAAGTCCTGAGTTCCAGTACAGAAGGGTGCAGAACCCTCAGAACTGAAAGTACAAGAGTAGAGAACTGTAACATTACCCCTCCTCTAAAACCAATTGTTCTAATTGGTAAACATTAGGCTTAGTTAGCAGCTCAGACATAGGTTGGAACAGTAGGGTTTGGAAATCTGTAAGGCAGAGTTGACACAGAGTACTCAGATGAAGTTAATAGAAATCTTAGATTGCCTTAGTAGTATAGGTGAGATTCTTAGCAGGTTCTCAAGTATGTTCCTCAACTGGGTATCCCTTCTAGTAGATAAGGAACTTAAGCTTTCTGTACACTAGCTTAGTATCTACTATATATTCTACTTTGTATTCTGGTTTGGAACTGATGAGTTCTGGTAGAGGTGGCAGGGGTCTTTATTGTGAAGGAAAACCTGGATCATAGTACTAAGACAGTAGAACCTTGTTGAACACTGGGTGTATACACTTCTATATTGTTAGAAGTTAGAGTTTGTAGACAGAGACACTAACCTTCTTTTTAATAACAAAGGGTCTGAAGCACTTGTTGTCCAACTTCTTCATTAGGTGATCTGTAGTCAGGTTAGTAGCTTCTAGTATAACTTTGTCACCAGGCTGGTAATCCTCAGCTACAAACCTCTTCTAATTATAGTTCTACTTTATAACCTGTACTACTTTTTCTAAAAGAGCTTGTACATCCTCCCTAGTTCTATACATTTGTTCTGTAAAGTCTGTTACAGATTCAGAACTACTGTTCTAGTTCAGAACTGTCCCCTAGTATGAATGTCTCCTATGATTGAGGAAGAACAGGGACTGTCTTGTTGTAGAGTGTTACTAGTTATTGTGTACAAATTCTGTCAGAGCTAACCATTCAGACTAATCTGATTGTTAATAATTAATGAACATTCAGAGGTAGAGCTTGATCTCCTGATTGACTTACTCAGTTTGACTGTCAGTCTACAGGTAATATATAGTAGAAGGGTTCCCTTGAATTCTAAGAAGTATATACAAGTCCTGTATGAATTTCAACTTGAATTATAGTCTACAATTGTGAATGAGCTTCTGAGGGAGTCTGTGTAACTAGAAGACATGATTCTGATAGATACACACTATACCTTCAGAAGTGAGTTCTGTTTGGGTTGGAACTGTATAGACTTGCTTAGAGAATTGGTTGACAATCATACAGATAGTGTTGTAACCCTAAGACTCAGGTAGCTTACTAATCAGGTCTACTAAGACTTCTTCCTAAGAGTGATTCAGGATCTAATACAGATGTAGGGGAGTCTGAACCCTTGTCTGGTGGGCCTTAGTCTGTTAGTATGTATTGTAACCAGTTACATACTTTAGGATTTCCCTCTATATTCCTGGCCACTAGTAGTTCTGAGTAATAAGTTCCTACATTTTGTGTCAGTCTAGATGTTCTATAGTTGGATTGTTGTGATGAGCTCAGACAATGTCCTCCTACAGCTTCTAATCCTTTAGAACATACAGTTGGCCTTCCTAGTAAACCTGTCCATCCTCATCCTTCTCCCAATCCTTAGCCTACTTCTCTAACTGCTTTACTACAACCCAGTCCTGTGTGTGTCTCAGAGCTTACTATATACAAGTGACAAAGTCAACATTCTTGGATTCAAGTCAGATCTCTTAGATTGTCTTGGATACAAAATGGGAATTGTCTAGAAGAACAAGATTTTTGTTATTATTCTCCCTCCTTTTATAACCTACTTGTCTTAAGAGTAAATTAGCTTTTGTCATTTGTATTCTGGGTTTGTGGGTCAACACAAAGTCATAGTCCTACAGTTCTAACATTTAGTAGGCTTAGTAGTAGTTAAGCTTCTGAGGTGCTTAGAAGTACTAGAGATTAAGGTGATCACTCTAAATCTTGAACTTCTGTATAGTACTAAGAAGATATTAATACTACTCCTTCAGGGAACAGACAATTGTAAGGAGTTCCTTGTTATAGATAGAGTAGTTCTGTTCTGTTACAGAGAGGGATTCTGATCAGAACACTATTGGACACTACTTTCTGTCAATAAACTAGGACAGTACTACTCTATTCATAAAGTTGGAAGAGTTGGCTTTGACTTAGAACTTGTCTACAACTGTTAGAACTGCTAATATAGGCTTACTAGTAATAGCCTACTTGAGGGACTTAAACACAGACTACTACTAATTATCCTATTACTAAGGAACATCCTTACTAGTAAGATTGTGAAGGGGCTAGGCAATAGTACTAAAGTCTTGAATGAAGCATTAGTAGTAGTTTGTAAATCTAAGGAATGCTTGGACCTGTTTCAGGTTCTAAGGTTGTAGCCAGTTCCAAACTGTAGTTACCTTTGCTGGATCTATACAGACCTCTCCTCTACTGATCACAAAGCCTAAATAATCTACTAACTCCTGTATAAAAGAGTACTTTACTTCTTAGAGGAACAGTTTATTATCTTAGAGCTACTATAGAACTACTCAGATTAGTCAGTAATAATGCTTGACTGTCTGGGTGAAGATCAGAATGTTGTTTAGATACATACTAACATGTCTTAAGTTAATCAGATCTGTAAGAATGTGATTTATGAATGACTAGAACATTGTAAGCAAGTTGGTTAGTCTAAAGAACATTACAGTTGGTTTGTACAATCTACAATTGGTTTAGAACACAGTCTTCCACTCATCTCTGTCTTGGATTCAAATATTATTATATCTCTATTAAATGTCCAACTTAGTAAAAACCCTAAATGTATGCATCTTATTAATGAGCTCCTGAATCAGGGGGAGCAGGTACTTGTTTTTGACAGTACTCTCATTAAGACAACAATAATCCTAGACTGAGTAGAGCTTCCTATCTTTCTTTTTAATAAAGAAGAAAAGGGAGGCTATAGAGGACTTTAAGAATCAGATCTGACTGTTCTAAAGATTTTCCTAAAGGAACTTGTTGAGCACCTCCTGCTTGTCTCTGTTGAGCAGATAGATCTTACAATCCTTAGGTTGGAAACCCTTGATTAATTCAATTGTATAGTCCTAGAGACAGTGTTTAGGAAGCTAGTCAAATTCCTCTTTACTAAAGACTTTAGGGAACTCTTAGACAAAATCTGGCAGGTTGGGTCTATGTGTGTTCTAGAGTAGAGTTGTTCCAAGAGGGTTCTGGACTGGTTCTGTCTTAGACATTCTTCAGATTGACTCTGTTCCACCTTGACTAGAATATGTATCTATATATCTATCCTAGTTGAAGAAGAACAACTGGTCACCTTTATCAGAACTGTTAGTAACATTAGAAGTGTCTGTATTTACTCAGAACAGTAGTACAAGGTAGCTGTAAGACTTGGAACACTAATTGAACACAAGTGTCTACTCTAACTAGTTAATAGTAGGGTTGTGAGCCTTGAGCCATTCAAATCTAATAAAGACATCTGTCTTTCTAAGGTTAGTAACTCTAAACTCAATACTTTCCTTATGATCCTGAATGGTCATCTGTAGTTGGACAAACTCAGTAATCTGACCATTCTGGTTTAGGGTTCTGTCTACATTGTATACTAGGATTAGAAGTGAAACACATTGAGTAGAGAGGTAGTGTTCCTACACAAAGGCCTTATTAATATACAAACTAGTACATCTACTGTCTACTAGAGCTATTGTTCAGATCTGGAGGGATCCTAAGAAGAGAGCCAAGAGGACAGGAACCTGGAGCTAGTGTCTGAAACATCCTTAGATGAACTGCTGCTTGTTCTGAACAGAACATACAGCTTGTATAACCTTGTTGTCTGAGAGGGTAAGTATATACACTAACATTTCCTTATTAACCTCTCTCTTTTAACAAGGACAGACTCATGTCCTTAGCTATAAACTCAGCTGAGACCATCCCTGCTTGATACTACAGACAAACTACTGAGTAGTAAACAGGGCTAGGTAGTGTTCTGAACATTCTAAGATTTTAGAATGTAGAAGTAGCAGGTCAGATTGTACAGATTTAGACTCAGATAAAGTGTAAAGAGAAGAATCAAAAGAATCAGAAGAAATAAGAGAACTATCTACTTTTGTTTTCAGCTTTTTTCTTTCTAATAAATAATTTTGTTGATTTACTTTTTCTACTTTTTCTGCTTTTCTTACTTTATTTACTTCTAATCCTACAGTGTCTATTGAATCAAAAGTGGCCATTAAAAAATCTGAGTCATAGCCCTTTAGTACTACATTTACTGTTAGACCTTTACAAAATCCTAGAGTATGTAGTTAGGGTCTGAGAGTTCTAAGGTGACTTCCAGATTTGTAGAAAAGGTTTCTTACTACAAATCCTACTTATTACTTATTATTACTCTAATGACCTGACAGATATACTATTACTTCTACAGACAGTCCTTAATTTGGTGCCCTGACTTTCTGTAGGTAAAGTATACTCCTTACTTTCAGGCTTCTCTAATGTTTATCAGAATAGATTGATTACAAATTATAGACAGATTAATCTAAGGACTTAGAACTGTTGGAGCCAGATGTATGTGTAAGCATTCTGTACAGACTTGACACATCTGAGCTACAGCTTAGTTGAAGGAAATAGTGTATATCTTCTACTCAGTGTAAGTAACCAGTTCTAGTATTATTCTAAGAATCTTATTAACCAGTTCTAGGTGAAGAGCTTTTTCAAGCATCCTAATAAGGACATTATCAAACCTGAGTACAAATCCTGCCTTCTAGGCCAGAATATTAAACTCCTGAAAGAAGGCATTAGTAGAATGTTTGCTCTGTTACAGAGACACAAGCTTGTTCTGTATATTGTACTTCTTATTCAGATTGATGAAGGAAGTACAGAGCTGCTCTATAAATTCTGAATATGACTTGTTGTTCCAAAGTCAGATCAGGCTTCCAATCTAATAGCCTTCAATCCAGTTCTAGGCCCAGGTGGCTGTATTGTCTTCCTTCATAAAGGAGAGGACAAATAGGACACAATTAAGATCTAAGAATAGATCAGTTAAAGTAGCAGTCATGTATAGTTCAACTTGGTACTGGAAGTCCTTAAAGTGCTACTCATTAAAGTCTAAAGGGTAGGCTATATGTACTTTCTTTCTAGAACAGGTTGTAACTTTCAGAACAATTGGAATGGGTTCTGAAGGGGCTAGAGGTATGTAGTTAGTAAAGGCCTCTTAGATAGAGGTCTGTACATATTAAGCTAGGTCTGCTTGTAACTGCTAATCTAGTAGGACAGTAGGGGTGACAGTCAGTATAAGAGGGTCTATGTTTATACTACAAAGGAATCAGTACTATACTAAAAGGGGTAATGAATAGAAGAAGGGTAGCAAAAGTTTAAAAGGGTGTAGAAAGTTTAAAATTTAAAAATGTAAAAGGGTTAGGACAAAGAAAAGAGATTGATGTAACAGTGAGTACTAATGCTTGAAACATAGGAGAGTTGTAGGGTGGTAATAGGTAGTCTTGATCTGATGTCAGTAACAGTATAGAGGGGACCTGAAGGCTTAGTGAGGGGACCTAGGCTACAACTATCCTACATAACAGAAATACAGAATGTAAGTACTAAAACATAGTTGGAACTTACAGAACAGGCAGAGAGAGAGTGTGAGACAAGAGTAGAGTATATAGAGTGAGCCTAAGAGTACAGGACTACCTAGAGTAGATGAGATCAAGACTACAGGACCAGTCTAATCTCATACACTTATATATACTAAACTATATAAGAGTACTTAGAGAGTATAAACTACTAAGAATGATAAGCTACAAAGAATGAAAGAAAGGAAGGTCAAAGGTAAAGGTACAAAGAATAAAGGGATGGACAAAGGGTGAGAGACTATAGAATGAATAAGGAATGAAGGGGTGGTCAAAGGAATGGAATGATAAAGTAAGGGAGGGTAGTAGTAAGAGTCAGTATACATATAGTCTATAAATAGCACCCCTGAGGGACAGAAGTCCTGAGTTCTGGTATAGAAGGGTGTAGAACCCTCAGAACTGAAAGTACAAGAGTAGAGAACTGTAACAGTAAGAGGACCTAGGCTACAACTATCCTACACAACAGAAATACAGAATGTAAGTACTAGAATATAGTTAGAACTTGTAGAATAGACAGAGAGAGAGAGTGAGACAAGAGTAGAGTATATAGAGTAAGCCTAAGAGTACAGGACTACCTAGAGTAGACAAGATTAAGACTATAGGACTAGTCTGATCTTGTATACTTATATATACTAAACTACACAAGAGTACTCAGAGAGTATAAGCTACTAAGAATGATAAGCTATAAAGAATGAAAGAAAGGAAGGTCAAAGATAAAGGTACAAAGAATGAAGGGATGGACAAAGGGTAAGAGACTATAGAATGAACAAAGAATGAAAGGGTAGTTAAAGGAACAGAATGATAAAGTAAGGAAAGGTAGTAGTAAGAGTTAGTATACATATAGTTTATAGACAACACTCCTAAGGGATGGAAGTCCTGAGTTCTAGTATAGAAGGGTGCAGAATCCTTAGAACTAAAGGTACAAGAGTAGAGAACTGTAACATATACATACTTAGCTTTGACTAGGTTTCTTGTCTCCTGATTCACCTAGTCCTACCCTAAGTACTTATACACTTGGTCAAGAATTTCCTGAGAATGCTTTAGCTCTGTTAGTATTTAATACTTAACAATTTCAACAGTCTCTAAGTCTTTAGATACAGAATTCAGCTTACAATACATCTCTAGCTCTATAGTTGAAACAAGAAAGTATGTCTCTAGTACTTAAGAAGTCAAAATATAAGGGTAAGGAGAAAGAGAAACCTGTACTAAGAAAGAAAGAGAAATGTACACACTATCTCTCTATATTACTTTTTATGTACTAGGCTTCCTTTTTAGCATATTTTTACTACAATATACACTTACTCTTTTTAAGGGTTACAATCAGGAAAGAATACACATCCTTCTAGTATTTCAGACACAGAGACAAGCTAGTTAGACAATAAACTGAAGGAAGAGGCTGAGATTATTGAACAGAAAGACACAAAGGGGAAAGTGTCTTAGGACAAGGAGAATAAGAAGAAACTTACTAAATACATTTGTACACTAGAAAGATAGTTAAAAGCCTAGACCTTTATTAAGAAGTATTGTTAAGAGGTATGTAAACACCTCTCTACATTACTTTTTATGTACTATACACTATTAAACTTGTTTTTAGGCTTCCTAGACAATATTAAATTAATATACTACTGATCAAGTGATTACAAAGTAGTATTCATTGTTTAGAACATATAAGGACACAAAAAGTAAGTAACTCATTTATGTTGTATATCAAAATTGCTTACCCAAGCTTATTAGAGTGGTAAAACTATACAGGAGGAGGTAATAAGGATAGGGAGATACTAAGTATACAGACTTCTGTAGCAACATGTAAGAAATTTGTAAAAGGAGTAATCTTTACTATTATTGACTGAGTGTGAGTCTTACAAGCTCTTAAGCTCATTTAATTTGTATGGTTCATACAAAGGCTTACTTGTTATTAAGACAGATAGATATTTAGACATTAAGAGGCCTATTGAATTCAGTTCTGGACATAGCTTTAAGGATATTAAGGCAGATGTTGAGGAGGATAAGAAGAAACACAAGAAATCTGATCCTACTACTGTATTCTCTAAAGTTGTTAGTAAGGCCCTGAAACTTGTATAAGAACAATAAGAAAAAATGACAGAGTTTAAATCTGAGCAATTTGTGTACTAGAAACAAAAGGATGAGAGGGATAAAGAGTACTAGAGGAAAAGAATACAGTCTAAAGATTGAGCTGTAGAAATACAGATGTTATACAATTTGGAAGACCTGTGCAACTCAAAATTAGATAGATACTGTACACTGTGTGATTCAGAGAATCTAGTAGAGAAGGAACTTACTGTAAACCTTTAAGATAAGCTTTAAGAGATAGTACAAAGGATCAGAGAACTTTGACAGGGTGGAAATTAGTATAGACTGTGTTAAGAGACTAGTTTCTACTATATACTTTAAATAACACTTAAACTATAGTTCTTATAATGTTTAGTAAGGTACTCAATATTTAAATGTTAATTCATTCATTCCTTCTATAGAGTATACTAAGTTACAGGATAGGAAAGACATTTTTATTACTAATGTGTGTTATGAATGAGTACAGAAAGTACCTAGATATTCCTACAGTTTATGTGTTTAAGCAGATTCTTCCTGTATAGTATGCTTATATTATAAAGCTTGTTTCCACCCATGTGATTTATATTCCTGGCCCATTCTACTACTATTTGGTCTTCACTGCCTTAAGTAGTAGTAAAAAGGCCTGTGTTATTATGACTGTCATAGTTTGTAATAGTTTCTGGGTTGTTGTTTAAATCAATCAATATATTGTGTATGACTATCAGAGCTTTAACTGTTATATAAATGATGTTGAGCTTGTATCTAGGAAAACTTTGTAGGGAAGTGAATTGTCCTTTGAGTATCCCAAATGTGTACTCAATCATAATACAGTAATGTAAGAGTTTGAAGTTAAAATCTTAGTAATGGTAAGACTCTTAAGGGTTGTTTGTACATTCATAATTAGTAAACAGACAGATAGTAAACTGAGTGAGTAGGTAACCTATATAAAATTGAAACATTAATGAACCCTGTACTGTTCTAGGAGATTATAATGAACCAAATAGTATTTATAGTACAGATAGTATACCTTTATCAGCTAGAATATACTTGTCTCTATTAAAGTACTCTACTAGGAATTGTCATATCCTAGACTCTTTAAAAACAGTAGTGTCTTGAACATTTCTGGGCTAGCTTAAGTCAAACTCAGTAAAGTGCTTTCTGTCATCACAGACTGTCTAAAGAACAATCTAAGAGAAAGGACTATGAGAGAAATGCAAAAAGACAAAAAGACTATTATACTTACTAAATAGTACTTTTTTCTACTAAAGTAAAGATTTCCATCTTTCCTAGGTTTTGTAGCAAGTAGGATGAGTGAACTGTCTACCATACTAATACACTCTGGAAATCCTTTGGCTTGAAAATGTAATTTCAGTTCTAGACAATGTTCACTAGTAGGCTAAGTAAGAAACTAAGGCCTGAGCCAGCAAAAAGTAGTACAGACACAGGCACAGTATAGAGGTACTGTGCCTACTATAATGGATGATTGCTCTACAACCTTAATATCTGTTGTACTACTATAACACAGTAGAAATACAGTAAGTTACTCCTAATAAGGATACTGTAAACATTTACTAGTTCTCCTAAAGACCTTATCATCCTTGATAAGGTCACTAAGCATCTTGAATGAAGTACAGTTGACTCTAAAGAGACATGGATCAGAATACAGTAGTATACATATGATTCATAACCTTCAAGACATACCTGAAGAACACTTTAAAAATATAATCCAAAGTACCAAACAGCAAGTTATTGAGAAAATCCTTAGAGTAGGATGCACTGTATGAGTCACAAAATGAAGGGCAAGCATGAAGGAGTAGACAATGAGCTTCATATGTAAGAAGAAGGCTGAGGAGCAGGTTGAATTCAGTGTCAAAATGCAGAATACACAGGGTAGATAGAGTACCCATACTCAGAGCAAATTTATTACTGTAATAAGTAGAGCCAGGCATCTTGAAAGGAGAATGGAGAGTATAAGATATACAAGAAAACAGCCTATATATGCACTTAACACACTCTTCCTATGTGGTCACATGACTATGCTTCTTAGTATATTTCCACATAGGGCATTTCACAATTCCTTACCTTAAAAAATAACTTACATAATGATAAACATTATTTGAAATTTATTTTCCCATTTTTGACCAGCAAAAATTATAAACAAAATTTGTAATTTTCTTAAGACAAAAACTATAAATTATTTTTAATATTTATCTATTTGTAATATCTTTAAATAAATGGAAATAATAAT
>NW_006760386.1:7343393-7380161 GCF_000271605.1 Fomitiporia mediterranea MF3/22
GTCAAAAATGGGAAAATAAATTTCAAATAATGTTTATCATTATGTAAGTTATTTTTTAAGGTAAGGAATTGTGAAATGCCCCATGTGTTTCATACTTCTTAAGGATTTACATTACAGTATGTAATCAAATGTTTATTTTTTTTTCAAACTCTGTGCATCTGCAAGTGCAAACAAGTAGGTTTGAGCACTTGCACACACTTGCAGACAGTTGCACAGATCTCATCTCCATTTGGTATCTATTAAGGTACATGCTACTTTGCCAAGACACCCCAAAATCTTCCTGCTGTCCTGCAAGTGCTCCTGCCAATTAATTGAATTCACCTATTATGTTCAAACTCAGAACCAACTTGCAGACATCCTTGCAAAAGCACTCTACATCCCTCAAATCAAGCACCTAATAGAACTTATAGGTCTTTGACATTAACAACAGAATATTAGGGCTTGAAGGGGAGTATTCAACACACTGTGTTTTATGTCTCATTTACTAGTATAGCACAATGTATCTAGTATATAAGGGCACACATATATGTGCATATACCTATGTACCATTCCAAAACTCCCCATTCCAACATCCTCAGTATTGCTGAGGGTGTCAGTTACCTCCATGGTAGAAATATTGTTCATTCGGACTTAAAATCCGTCTGTGTCGTTTTCATCCGAAACAGGATGTTTCTGCTCATACATTGCGTATTAGGACAATGTCCTCATTTCTCAACAAGGGACACCCCTTGTATGCGATTTTGGAATCTCACACGTAATTGCCCTCTCTGGTTCGCTGAGTGGCTATAATATACAGAGTTCCTCAGGGACTGGAAGAGGATCGGCCCGGTGGATGGCTCCAGAACTCTTCAGCCCTCCTACCAATCACTCTGCAGTGCACACGAAGGAATCCGATATATGGGCGTTTGCCATGACGGTGTCTGTTGGTATCTTGCTTTGCTATGTCTATCAGTTGCCCTGACAAAGTCTGTACTTGGTGGCTTCAAGGAATTACTAGCGAAACGTAGGCCATAGTACCACAAGCTTAAGACCAATCTTCAAGTCGTTTTCGCTATCGTAAAAGGCGAACGTCCGGAGATGCCAGAGGACTCAGTTTGGCCTCGGAAATATCGCAGAGCCTGGCAGTTATGTGAAACTTGTTGGTCAGTAGACCCCGATTCTCGGCCTCTCTCGAGCAAAATCATTTCGTTATTGGGTGCTATTGATTCAACCGGAGCCACAATCGACGAAATGGGCGAAGTGAGCATATCAACACTTGCATGCTGCCTTTGATTGATTGGAACAAATATTTACTATGACTAGCCTACGGCAAATTCGGGGACAATAACAGAACAGAACGAAGCTGCAGTTCCTGCATCCATAGCATATAATCCAGTCGATGTAAGCGTAGATTCACAAATTTGTTGAAAGGATACACTTCGACTAACACCTTCCCAATTCTCTTGCAATGTAGTCCAAGGACAACAGCATTCAGACAGTAACCGTGAATACAGAAGACAAGCAAGAGGAGCGGTTAAGGGACCTGGAAGAATCTGTTGATGACTGTTGCAACCAACTAGCTCAATTTCCTCCTAATGATCCCTTTCGTCCCGAGTCACTAAGAAGACTTGCGGAGGCCTTACGCGATCGCTACCGGGAGGCTGGTCGGATAGAAGACTCTTGGGAATCCATACGACTCTACCGTGAGGCATTAGGACTCTTCCCTATAGGAAGCACCGATCGCATTGCTCTTCTGGAAGACATTGCGCTTTGTTTTTGTGCTCGATTCAAGAGAAATGGAGAGACGAAAGACATTCAGCAGATAGCCACACACTATCGCATGGCCTTGTCTCTTTGTACTGAGGATCATCCAGACCGTGACTACTTATTAGGAGAAGCAGGGTATTGGTTCGAAGAGCTCTATATGAATACTGGGAGAACTCGAGAGATAGAAGAAGCAATCTCGATAAATCGTGCCTGCCTTGCTCTTCGTCCGCGAGGTCACCCTCGGCGAGACACTGCTTTGACAAACTTGGCGTTCGGACTTTCGGAGCGATTCAAAGTAGGAAAGCGAGATGAGGATATCGATGAAGCAATCATGCTTGAGCGGGAAGCTCTATCTCTCCGTCCTGAAAGTCACAACAATCGAAGTCAGCTGCTAAATACCCTTGGTTATAAGCTTTACCTTCGGTATACGCACCGTGGCAATCCGTCAGACATTGAAGAATCAATAGAACGGCTACGCGCTGCACTAGCTCTTTGTCCTGAAGGCCACCATCAACACTATACCGCTATTTCGAGAAACCTCGCGAATGCTCTAGACGCCCGACTCAAACGTCTTGGACATATAAAGGATGGCGAAAAGGCGACAATGTCCCACCTAGCTGTGAACGGCTTGGGCAGGGCAACGCGACATGACGGACAGTAAAACTGACAGTGGATGGTCACTGCTCTTATATCCAGCAAGCTGTAGTGCTGTTGTAAAACGGTAACATCTCCTTGGCAATGGAAGTTACAATCGGAAAAAGCTAATAGTAGTTTCCATTTTCTCTATAGACACTTTATAATAAATATTGCGCTCTGCTAAGAGTCAATTCTCGCATAAATTTATGTATAGCTAGTCAGTTCTTATTTTGTTAATCCGTCAGGTCTAAAGAGCGGGCATGTACTGTAGTGTATGAACAAAGAACCTCAGAATACAATATTTCTTATCTGTAGGCTGCTGTTCCAATTTTTTTTTCAACGACAGAATTTCCTCATTAATGGCATTTGTAACACACCTCACATTTTCCAACCTTCATTAGGGTCGTACTAATCAATCCTGTTCTGTGGATGCCTCATACAAATACATTGAATATAGTAACACTTTCTGTAAACAAACCGATTGGATAACAGATACAGGCTACATTGGATCTTTTTAGCATAGATCTCCTCGGTGCATAATCTATAAGCCTTCAAATCTTACAGGAATTCAGATGTGCTCAACAAGACAAGCAGGAAGATAAACTTACAGTGAAAAATCGAAGCCTTGTTCAGCAAAACCATCTCTCATGAGATCGAGAAAGGAACCTAAGGAGTTCAGATGTCAGTGAAAGACTACAAAATAAATAATGCAATGGTTGGTCACATACTTGTGTCTCGATAGGATAAGTTTGCAACGTCAAACTCGAAGGACTCTGGACTAAAATTGTCGGGCAGAACGTTACTCCCATATAATGCCTTTAACCCAGTGTTACAACTGTAAAATAATGAATAGCATGAAGCTCACGGATCCAATATCCAAGCCATTAGCCATGGTTGTGTTAACAGCAGCCAAGGATCCTGGGACAGGTTGATTGTACGTTCCTCGAGGGGTAGGCTGCTGCATGTGTGAATACTCAGTGGGTTCATCATACTGGCCACTCTGGTGAACTTCAGTTGTCAGGATCAATGTGGACACAGATGGCCCCTATCATCTATGATGAGCTTTGGACTGGATATGAGGAAGCGATTAACGTACAGTGTGCGTACGCGCCATATTCCTGGTAACAGGTGCTTGATCGTCCAGGGAAGATTGTTGGCTCCGATATTTAGAGCTCCCTGCTGCAGCAATAGAATTGTCGGAGCTCGAGGCTGCCTCGCCTTCACGTAAATTTATTAAGCTCAAACTCGCAGACAACTATGTGGAATAAATGGTCAGCTAGATATGATAGTGAATGTATCTTCACTTTACTTGAGTAGTTGATGATCCGCAGTCGTGGAACATAGAATTGGACGGGAGTGGACCCGCAGGAGACGTCGGAGATAAAACTGTCTGTAATGTGCCCAACTTGACATTACTTACAAAGTTACGATAGTAGAAATAAAATACATACAGTCGCTTCATCTAAAGGACTGATAACAGTAGAGGCCACAGATTGAATGGTGTTGCTCCGGTGGCGAGTACGCGTGGAGCTGTATCGTGACAGAGTAAACAATTCGCCAACGACCAGTAAACGATGTCTTACCTTTTCCCATCTTCGAAAATAAAGCTAGCCGTCTGTGTCCAGTGGAAGTGTTCTCAGATGTCTGTAGGGAAGTGAGACTCGGGAATTCATACGATAACAGTGGGCCGTGCGACCAGCGGCTTTCCTGGCTCGCAAGCAATATGTTTTATTGCACATTGAGAACAGACTTCGGGAGGTCCACCGGAGCACTAACGACGTGGTGAGCTAGGACACTTTTACGGAGAACCGAGTATTATTGTCTACCCACCTTCTGCCTACTGCGCTTACATCCTGCACATGGAGCTCTATTCCTGGATCGAGCGGCGATGGAACGTTGGGTCATTGGATCCGCTTTCCGTCTGCGACGCGGCAATACGCTCTTGGAACCTCCTTTCATGACAGTCATGCTAACCCATGTATGTGGAGGATGGGCGGCGCCATTCGAGCACACGGGTATATATCGACTTGGTCATTGTTTTGTCGGGTGGACACAGCGATTTTTGATTTCGATACAAATTAAGCAAGTTCCTCTTTCGTTAACTTCCTTTCTATAGTTTTGCGCTTTTATGCGCTTGACGTCTAAGAAAGGAGAGAATATGTCGCCAGCATCGGGGCGAAGGTCGCGGGGTGAATCGCCGGCTTAGACAATTGGTGTGCCGACATTGATGGACGGCATATCAGTAAGCGCCGATACAAAGGAAGGCGCCCGTAGCAATACGGAGATTGTATAAATGTGCAAAATATCGGTACGAGCTGGTATAACATGTAATATCGTTATTTGGATGTACGTCCTTGTAGTACAAGAAAATTTGCGCACCGTGACCACAATTTATACCTAAAAACCAGCCAAATTTCACCACCACGACGGACCGAATAAACTTGGGATGCTTTAGGGACAGTGCATGGTGGATAAGCAGCTCAGGGAGGGGATTTGCATGCTGTCGAGGATCAACGACATTTAATGCTGGAGTAATCGGCGGGATGGAAAAACAGCAACCTTCTGAACCACTGTGAGTACCGCATTGCTCATTCCTCGTCTATCAGGAATGTAGCAGATAGTATCTGGGGAGGAGGGATGTTGTCTGCTTGATAGACATATGGTCAGTATTGATGGAATGTCGATGCCAGAGCTGATGTGCTCATGGACCTTTTTTACAGTGGGTGACGTCGTCCGTCATTCCTGCATGCTGGGGTCTTTGAAATCGTGAAGCTCTCAAAGGATGGCTGGATGTTGGCTTGTCCGATATGTCAATTGGGCGGCTGAGAGATCGTCGGATGGAGGGAAAAAGAGAACCACATTTCCTTGCACAAATCGGCCTCGGCTTCTCGACATGTTGAGATTACGTCGCGCGGGTGAGACAATCGAGCGCCGCTGTTGCTCCTGATCTACAATCATGTTCCGTCTCTTTCTGTTCATACGCATACGAGTTTCTTAGTCGCAAAGGCTTTACTTTTTCGCAGATGAGATTTGTCCTTTTATAAAAAAGTACAAACAGTCAGCACAGAGAGGGTAATAGCGAACTTGTCCCAATCGTATTAATATCAGTCAAATGAATCATGATTCATCATGGCATCAACACAAGTGATCTTCTCGTACCGTTAATCGAATCGAGAAACGATCTCAAGCGAGAAAATCCTTTCAAAGCTGTTGGTTTTCGATTTTTCCGTTCATCCTCTATTCACTCTTTCACACCGCTGAACATTGCAAGGCAAGGACACTCTGGACAAAGACGACTGCAGTCCGTTGCACTGTCCGATGAACAGCCACCAGGTTATTCTGATTCTGAGACGTTCCTGGGCCACTGTCGATCAATTTGTGTTTGTCTTGTTGAGACCGTTCCGTCGTCCTGACGAGGAATTTATCACCCGAAATATGGCTTAACTGTCTGGAGAACAGTATATCTAACCGTCAAACTCACCAGATACCATTATTGTCTTAATCTGAGATGAACTTCCGATGACGCCCTTTCCATGTGAGGTTGCCATGTAAGGTAGCTATATATACCTTGTCGACGCTCGTGTAATAGGGACTAGGAGAAGCTGGCCATGTCTAGGATACTGTTCCTGGCTTTCACTTCTGAGCCCGGATATTGAATACCCAATTCTCAAGAGTAGTATGTCTTTGCGAAAATGTAAGTTCAACATTTTATTTTAGTCTGATATTGCTACAATAGATGCTCGGGTTACTGACCAGACGTGCCCATATCATTTCAGACAGTTTCTCTTGACAAAGTACAATCAGTACATTCCTCTGAACGCACGATCGAGACCGTTGGATCAATCCAGTCAAGAATGGACCTATGTAGCTGCTCAAATGTGCAGAGTGCAACCACCTACATATGCCAGGCTGAAGAGGCGTCCAAGCCAGTAAATCGTTGCAAAAATTCGAGCCCTGGGCCGGTGCCCGTCCGTCGTTACCAAATCTAAGCTCAGGATAATGTTGCTGAACACTGTGAACACATAAATCAGCAGAGTTGTGCTGGGTTACAGCGTAGATCAAAGTTGAAGAACAAGACAATACTTGGGCGATTGACTTGTGTCCATCATTCTTGAAGCGCCATCAAGGCTTCCGTAATCCTCGCTGCTGAATGAGACTCATGCCACAGATCTGTCTCTCTTCTTCGTCCTAATGCTCCTGCTACTCGTCCACGGCGCCGCCCCTGCATATTTGCAATACACTCTGTTTATACCTTGTTTGAGGCGAAATTACCTGGAAGTCGCCTTCATGAGCTTCATTTTGACCCTACCCAAGACAAGCACAGAGACATGCAAGGAATCCGGCTGCACTATCGACCTGGGTTCATCAAGCGTTCCCAAACTCTTGTCGGCTTCATTCGCCGTTCAACATGAGGTTAATGTTCGCCTACGACTGCCCTTTCTCGTTCTCCACCCGGAATTGGGCCATTGCCTGCTGTAATTCTTGAGGGAGTCGCCTTACCAGGTTCTCGTGCCGTTCTGGAGCATGCCCTATAAATTTCTTTCCACTTTTTATGTAACTTTTCTCAATTTAAGCACTCCTCTCATCCTGACAACCGCTGTTCTTCTCACTGCTGTGTACACGGACATGGCGCCTCATCCATCTAGCGCAGACGCAACATCAGCAACTGATTCCACGACGGGGCGCCCTAGCGCACGATCCGTTTCTGCAAAGGAAAAAAATAGAAGACCGTGTCGGCCTTGCAGGAAAGTACGGCACAAGGTAGATTGTCATGCCAATACCTTTATATCGAATGCTGAAAGTACTCATCTCTTCCTGATAGTGTAAAGGAGGCACACCATGTCCCCGATGCATCCAGCGCAAGATTCAGGACAAGTGTATACTTGTGGAGGAAAGGACGTGGCTGCCTTCTGGGAGTCAAGTATGTGCTTACACCTATTAGCTCTCCTTCACAGATTGATTTCAACCATAGGATCCATTTGTCTATGAGCTGGGACAGAGGTTTGACACAACAACATCATATTAGGCTGCATTTCTGTTGACTTTAATATACCACGACTAGGACCAGAAAGACGACTAGGACCAGAAAGCAGACTTCCACATCTAGTGAAATTTCTTCGTCTATTCCTGCAGTAGCTGATTCAGTACGTCTTTGGGCCTGTCAGCATTGTTATCACAATATGCTAACATTGCCTAATACCATCAATCAGGCTGTTGACGCAGTACAGGGCCAGCTACCAATATTTCTGGACAGGCCTTGTTATACATCTCCAATCAACAATCAAGAGAATTTGGTACGTAGAGTATACACTCTGTATTGTGATAGTAATCTGACTCACACATTACTTGGTTTTGTCAGGCTGATCCAACTATGAGCCCTCCTGAAAGCAGCTCAATTCATGCTCAACAGGACAATCTCAACATAACTGGTTTGGGAAATGGCTCTGAGATAGCGTCAGAGCACTCAGAGAATTTTACAGTGCATGATTATATGAACCCGGCAAGTGCATTCATTACTTTATTGAGTGAGATACTAAGAAAGTCTATAGCAGGATCAAATAAACACAGACCCTGGTCAGAGTAATTGTACTGTTCTCAGTAAAGTATATGGACTGTATACTATTAAAGCTTCTCAATCTCATACACACGGTTTGTGGAAGGTTTCTGCAAGGCATCAGGTTTTTTCTGAGGAGCAACCTGGTATAATGGAAGACGGTAGTACGTTTAATTCTGGGGTAAGTATTGCTTCATTTTACAATGAGACTTATCTGAGCTTTTCCTGATGCACGCAGCAAAATGTACCCCCAAATTCACATATCATAGCCAGTACTAGATACGTTGGAGGAGTATGTTATCTCATTATCTACAATACGCCCAAAAGCTAATACACTTCCTGAAGCAATCGTATATATACAATGAACCCGGGAATTATGAGGTAGTTATGTCATGCTGCATGGTTAAAGAAACTCCTGACTCTTTTGGCTTAGCCGCAGACTTGTCAGAACGATACCGGGCAGCCACCAGGGAATGGTTTTGGTGATTCGGATATGTCCCCTATGGCAGAGGCAGGCCCTTCAGGTTGGAGCGCGTTTATGGTACGTAACTTTACGGCAGGACACGTTCAAGACACCTATAAGAATGGAATTCCCAGCCAGAAACTACGACGTTCCTCCCGACAGAAGAACAACTTCAGAAAATGATTGATTTAATAGCTCAGTATCCAGAGTAGTAAGTTTAGTCTCGGATTAATGTTGTAATTGATCTACTGACCATTTGTGTGCAGCCCTGAATACTATGGATCATTGTATCAAGCAGGTTTAGCCGGGTCGGAGAATCAAGCTTCTCATCCCTCCTCGTCATCTTTCCCAAATTAATCTTTGCAAGTCATGAAATTATAGATAATCTAGATCGTGCTTGATCATAGGCTTACGTCTTTTTTTTTCAGTGTTGTTTTACGAAGACATGTACTTTTATGTGTCAGTAGATTTGTGTAAATGCTACGTTTCTTTGGGTTCTGTTTGTAATGACTTGGTACTTACGGTTCATCCATTTAACCTTGGAGACGAAATTGCGCAATGTACACTTTATTTTCTTTGACGCAGGCGTCTTCTAGTCGAGTAATAAATAAGGCTGCAATATTTGTATAATGTCGGGATTATTCTAGTGTCATGTATGACCTTGTACGTCAGCATTTAATCTTTTGTGAATACGTTAAGTATCTCATTATTTCGTCAATATGCAGTGAACAAAATGGGGAGTTCCAGGGATTTGTCTAATGACCAAAACTATATTACAATCCAGAAACGTGAAGCCAGTAAGAAAATGGGCCACGGCCTAGTTTTGTCAAAGACGGAGAGTACGAAAAAAGGTGATCAATGGTAACATAATACTCCGGCGCATCCTGATATACAGCCTTGAAGATAAGAGTCAGACTTCAGATGAAATCAAGGAGCGAAGCGATCACGAACCAACCTAAAGCTATGACGCATTCGAGATGGTATCCAAATTGTGGTAGATCACATCTTCATCAGGTTGGGCAGAGCGTCGAAAAGTGATTGATAATGACTCGACGTCGCGTTTGAACGTGTCGGAAAGTGGTTCCGCGTCACGTTTAAACGTATCCGAGAGCGGTTCAGCGTCTCGTCGAAATGTGTCCGATAGTGGTTCTGCATCACGCTTGGACGCGCTCGATAAAGGTTCTGTGTCTCGTTTGTGATACTCCAGAGATGATATATCGTGCTGCACAGCCGAAGTCAGAGAAGCGCGACTAAGCCTATGATGCGCGCTTACGTTGTATAAAGGTGCTGCAGTTGAGCAGAGGACAAGGTGAAATATGGTGATGACGGCTAGAAGCCTCATGCTATTCGACGAAGCTCGGGGTTGAAGGGTAAGAAGAGGCAGAAGGGTGGTTCGAGAGGATTCGCCGAGTTCGTTGAGCGATTCTTCTCGCCTTTTATTCTTTCGCAAGCGAGTCTAATATTCGTAATTAGATATGACGCAGGGTCGCAGCTTTCCTCGGCCACGCATTTGACATGTCCAGCGCGCGACTCCATGTTGGAATGAGCGACGTGTTTCAATTGGTACGGTTGCAATTAAGGGTCGTGCAATCTTCTCCATTAGTCGACCAAGTCAGCGCGCGCGACAAGCCCGAGCACGCGCCAGCCACAGTATAGTGAACATGAGTCTGTGAGCAGGGTGGAAATCGTGATATATGAAGCCGCATGTGGCCTTGCGATACTGTCTTGCATTGTCAGAAAGAGGTCTTGGACAGAGGAAAAACTAACACGTTTCCTTCCATTTCTACTTATATGTACCCTCGCAGCTCTGTTTTATGGTTCTAGATCTCCCATCTTCTGCATACAGTATCTGTAGGCCGGTCATAGTTTGATCTCTCCGACACTAGCGCGAAGGAGAATGACAACGAAGACTGTCAAATAGCACGGTTACGTTCAAGTTGACATGCGCACCATTCATGAGTATTGAGTGGGATGTATGCACGAGCTGAATGGAGGACGAGAATGTGCGCGCTAAGATGGGGGCGACGCCACTTAACAATCCACTTGATCCTTCTGAGTCCTCGTTGCAAAGCGGCAGAGAACCGCAGATAAGTTGAATTTGTTATAAAGCAGGAAAGCGGTGCACAAGGTAAAAGCTAAAACGCTGAGCTTGTTGCAACTTTAATACCTATTTCCTCAGTAGAGTTTTCAGAAGCGTTCGAGATGCATCGCATATTAAAGAACTCAGTGATCGATTTGGCGAATCGCAAGCATGAAATCGAGTGGAGGTTTGCAACGAGGACATGAAGGAAGTCGATGAATTTGTCAATACCATAAGACGATGACAGAAATGTTTGATGGACAGGAGACAGACGTTTGTCTTGCTAAGTCGGTAAAGACATGAGGTGCACGGAAGCGGAAGGTAATTTGCTTCCGTCAACGACTCGCTTACGTAGTATTCATCACGTGCTAGAAAGTACGCACTAGGGCCGGCTTAGTTCATTATTACAACAAGGCAAAATACCTTGTATACAACCATTTATTTCCGTAATCAGCGCCGAGGATATAGCATATAAAAAGTACAAGACTTACAAGATCTATTTACTCTACCACCATTCGGATCTCACTCCCAGACATAACCCTCTGCAGCCCATTCAGGAAGACGGGTCTCAAATGAACCAAGACTGGCACTTGTGTAACGCAGTGCGTGTAAGAAGATGTATAGTTTCTCCGGTTTCGGGTCCGGACATAGAGGTAGGTAGCATTCCGGACAATAGAGCGCGTCAGATGAATTCTCAGGCCCGGCTAGATTCGTAGGTGCTTGAATCGGCGTGGAAATGGACAATTCGATCGTCTCAGATGACTCGGGGACTGGGTCTGTCTGGTCTTGAGTAGGAATTAGTTGAGTGATCGTGGTAGGTGAAGGAGCAGATGCTGATTCAGTAGCATTGATCTCTTCATCACGTCTGCTCTTAGGTTCCTTCTTCGTCGACTGCCTTTCCAATTTCTTTCTAGATTTTCTCGGCGGAGTATTCTGTTGTGCGTAAGCGAGTTGCACAACTTGTGGCGTTAGGGCACCTTTCGCACGGAAAACAACATCCCGCCACCGGCCCCAATCTTCATCTTCATCCTACGTAGAAGGCTTGTAAAACAGACGCTCACTTTCAAGAAAAAGATGAAGAAGCCAACCTTCTGGTTCCTCAGTCGAGTTATTATTTCAACAGCCTCTTTTGACAAAGGTACGGGAGAGCCGAGCCCGATATCGTGCCCAGTTTCTCGGGGTAGTTCACCTGGTGCCGGTGCTTCTCCAGTGTGCTTTGCGGTCAATGCAGCAGACTCTTCTTTCGTGCGCCACGCAGGGTTGAATCGCCTATCATTCCTTTTTTTCGTACGTTTCAGAGAGCCGGGGATATGGTTTGGTCCTGACGATGATGGTTCAGATTTTTTCTGCTCCTCATGTGCAGGTCTGGATCCAGCTCCCGTACTGATCGATTCGTGATCTGTCAGAGGAACAAATTCGCTATCTGGCCTGCGCCCTAGCCCTTCTGCAGTCGAATCCTCCAGACCAGGTGGAGGTTGGGGTGCTCGGCGCTCTTCGCTAGGAGTGATATCGATGCCTCCTTTGGCGACGTTTTCGCCCTGCTTCGCAAGGGATCCGAAATGTCCGATCCGACGAACAGGAAAATGCCAACGATATGTTCAGTAAAAACAGAGAGCATAAGGAAAGAAAACTACCCAAACCCTTGCATCCCCGTAAACAGCGTCGTTTGCAATGGGATGTCCTAAGAATTGCAGGTGTACACGAATCTGGTGTGCTTCATGATGTTAGGTTTTGGTGACAAGACATTGAGGAGCATTTCGACGTACATCGTCCAGTAATCGGACGACCTAAGTATGTGGTACAGAATGTCCACATGCATCATAAGAGGTGAGAAAGTGGAACATGAGTCAACACGTACAATGAACTACACTAGTATCGGTGATCTTGTCGTAATGCATGCGTTTAAACATTGTCTTCGCCTCCTACCCGACGAAAGTTACATCGCGGGACTACAGTATGATAAGAAGCACCTACCTTTCCCTCCGGATGCACGATGTTCAGACCCATCTGCCGGTCGACCGTCAAAAGCGGCTCTTCGCAAGTAATCTCCTCTCTGTATATTGTCTAAAGTTAGAGCTGAGTCAAAGACAACTGACAGTTGACGAGATGCTTACGCGGGAAACTCTCCGCGAACTCGCGCGACGTATTCCTTCTGGATTGTCCCGGAGGTGAACTCCGATGTGAGTGAACGGGCACGTTCCGATGACAATGCGATGATCATCAGTCCCGACGTCAATCGATCAAGACGATTTACCGCTATAGATAAGCATCAGCAAGTTTTTGGAACTCAGAGAAGGGCGGGTTGACTGACTATAGACATTTGAGAACCCGAAGTCATCTTTGAGAATTTCCACGAGAGAGTTCTTGAAGTACCGACCTGCGGCATGAACGGGCTATTGTAGAAGCGGTTAGAAGCACGTATCGACAAACAGAGAAGGAAAAGAAACGTACAATGCTGCCGGGCTTGTTTATGACAATGAATTCCCGCTCAATGTCATGGTGAAGAATCTCGACTGGTGTGGACGTTACGGGTGGTTCGTGTCTATGCACAATATTTCTAGTATTCTGTGAGACTAAGACCTTGGAGCAGTGCATACAAGCATGTCGTGTTATGCCACGTCCACGTACTCAAGCGTGTCCCCATTGCGAACAAGGGTACCAGGGCGTGCAATTTCGCCATTGATCGTAGTTACACCAGATTGCAAGGCATAACGCTGGGATCACGAATAGACGGATCGTCAAGCAAGAATAAGACCGGACCAGTAATAAGCAAACGCACATAGTATTCAACACTCCTGTCTCGAAACTCAGTAGAGATGACTTCCAAGATCTCCCTGTCAAACCAACGGGCCTTGGCATTCGTTCTATACGGATACCAATATGCTGGTATTTTCTTTAGACCTGGTCTGCCCTTAGAAGTCATTTGTGCACAGCTGGTGTTGGTGGAACCGTTATCATTTGATGCAGTCAGCGACAGAGAAACAGAAGCTCGGTATAACCCGCGCTCGAAATTTGAAGACAAGTTCTGAGCGTAGAAGCTTCGGACTGACCGACAGGTAACAGAACCCAGTTTGCTTTCCGTGAAGGGTTTGTTCAACAAAAAAACTAGAGCGATATCGTTAGCTGTACTAGTACAGGTATGTAGTATTCGTCATTCCTCAAAAGGTAAGTGTATCTGTAAGTGATTTGCGTTGACTTATAAGGCTGTAAGAGACACATCAAACCTTTGTCTTACATTTCTAGCATACATGAACACATTATACACACAAAAAAACATGAAAATACAAGCCATTTTGTGAAATTAATACAAAATTCTGTATTTTTTTGTACTTCACAATGTGTCGATCAAAGCATTGATCTACATCTAATTTCTATGTATGGCATGCAAATCACTTACAAATACATCTACCTTTTAAGGAATGACGAAGACTTTTGCTACATACCTGTACTAGAATTGTCACACGTGACATTACTGATTCTGCAGTCACACTTGTTGAATTCCATCTCTACCTTTCATCTCCAGCCTCCACAATGTCTACAGCCCACAGGCCAACATGGGACCCAGCTCAGGCGAAGGATGTCAAAGGTGGATCGCGTCAAATCTCAGCGCGCGATATCGCATCCCACACTAAGTTGAAATTTCGGTGCGTCTTTTTCGACTGTCCAGTCAGTGCCTGGTTGTCTAATGATGATCTAGACAACCTGGACAGACAGCAACGTCAGACGTAGTTAAACATGATCTACGTGCAGAACTACTGGAAGCAGAGCGCGCTGCTCGTGAGAAGAAGAGGAAGGCAGAAGGGAAACCTATGGTTGAGGACGAACCGGCTCCACCTGCAGTAGCTTCAGTGGGAGATAGTGAAACAAATAAACGACGAAAATTATTACAGGAGGCACTTGAGCTTGACAAAGATGACGATGATGAAAGCTCGGATGAGAAACGTGAGGCTAAGGGAGAGGGAGAAAGAAAAGAGAATGGATCAGATGAAGATGAGGAGTAAGTCACTTCCTATCTCCTGTCTTTCGCAGCTTGACGGCGCCATACAGTGATGATGACGAATCCGAGGAAGAGGACGAAACTGCAGAGCTTCTACGCGAGCTTGAAAGGATCAAACGTGAGCGCGCGGAGGAAAAGGAAAGACTAGAACGCGAGCAAAATGCCAAAACACAGATGGCGCGGGAGGAGGAAATTGCAACAGCGAATCCGCTACTCAATCTAGCCGCCGCCCTCGGACAAAATACAGGCGTCAGCACGACAGCACCTGGCACCTTTGCAGTGAAGCGGCGATGGGATGATGGTGCGTGTCCTCCCGTGTCGGCTCTGTGCCTTGTCTAATATCTTCACAGACTTGATCTTTAAAAATCAAGCGACAAACGTTGACAAGCCTTCTGGGCAATTTGTTAATGATCTCTTGCGGACCGAGTTCCATAAGAAATTCATGTCTAGATTTATTAAGGTAGAGTCCTTATCATTTTGGTTTGCACTGCGCGTCACTGACGTCTCTTTATCAGTAATACAACTGCTCTTTATCGCCTACATTCGATCACGGTATTTTATATAGCATGTTTATCGGCGTTCTACCATGCCGCATACGTACTCAACATTAATATCTCGGAAATTTCCTCGTTCAACAATGTTTCAGCTCGCATATAACAGATATCGACCTCAAATACCTTAGCGTCATTCCGCCGTTCCGCTGGACCGATGACTGAATGCCTTTGGCAACGATCGAACAATCGGATCCTTGTTTTTCTGGTACAAACGCATCTATCTCATAGAATTTGAATGATAACACCCCCCGGCGCGTGCGGAACCTTGCTTGCGGTCGGTCTTAGGGGCATTGCTATCTCCACAGACAAGATTCTTCTGGCAGGAGACAATGCACTATCTGATTCGCTCAGGGCTTTGCGGACGAAATTGACCAGACGATCGGTATTGCTCACTGAGAATGTCGGCATTGAGATGCATGGTCGGTCATTTCGGATTGGCCAGCGCTTTAGTGACATGAACAGCCAGCAGGTGAGCTTACAGCTTTCGCGACACGACCGAGGTAAAAGTCGTATGCAAGGTACGCTCTGCAGTAGCGTGCTGATGACTTCGACGTTGTAGATCCACATGATTGTCGATGAAGTGTTGACGAGATGCATTTTCCACATCTTTCTGTCAGCAGGAGTTTACAGAGTGCGCCGATTTACACTGTTCATTGGGTGAGCCATACGTCAGATTACGTAGAAGGGACGTACCGTGGATTATTGATCGCATTTTGCTGGCGCTGCTATCTCACTTTGGCCTCGAGATTACTCTATCCTCCCCAAACCGCCGGCAGGACTCCGCTCGGACATCCGGAATGAAATTGGCGGAGTGAGCTCCAGAATACTTACACTGCCGTTTCTCGGAGCTCACATGATAACAACAATTTCCCCATAAAACGTTAGAAATTCAATCATGCAAGTCTCAGCCAATAAGCTTGAACGGTTCGTTTTTAAATTTACTATCTTTTGGTAAGGCCTAGCTTCTTCGCGTCAAGCTATTGTCTGAAGGAACACAAGCTTCCGGAATTTAGCAAGACGACGGGCCGTGTCATACAATACGAGCGTCTAACTTCGATCGCATGCCACATCCAAGAACCCCGACCACCGGCTTGGATAGGACTGCAAGACTAAGCTCCACGGTGTTGAACGTAACGAATAGGAGATCTACTCGACGTTCGACAGAGCAGTCCTGTCTCAGCGTTTCTCGCTATCGTGCTGTACCATTTTTTTTCAAAGTAGTAGAACCAAGAGCTTGGTGACTGTATGGCACCTACATCAGCTTTGTGGGCCCTATTGAGAACCGGCTAGATATTGCCGGTCTGACTTCGCATCTTTTGTGCGAATAAGTATCGTGGCTCAAGCTCTGCTTCGATCTCCATGAAGTGTTGGGAACCGCGGAGTAAGTCAAATTTGGCACTCTTCTCCCGTCGTGGCTACAACCTGTACACAAAAACACGTCAATAAACGTCGATGTCGCATATCAATAGAACGCTTTGAAGAGATTGATGTTGACTGATTTTATTGCTGTTGAGCTTCTGATGCATTCTCGATTCGTTGGTTGAGTGAACCCAGGTGGGATGTTGTGGGCAAACTTCCAGTCTCACACGATATTTCATATGAACTAGGTGGGGATCTTCGGGTTCCTTGAGACATATTATTATGGCGATGCTAAATTGCGTTTGGCTGGAAAGGGCTCCGCTATTTTAATTCAATCCATCACTAAAGAGAGCATCATTTCGGCGACGATCTTTTCCCGAGGTTTGTGTAATTTGTACCGCATTTTATTTTGGTGATAGCCCATGACTAAAAGGGTAAGAAGGCAGCTTAAGCGACAGACCATGTTAATATTGATCGGGATTTCTGAAGATTCTATGTCAATGAAAGACTCTGTTTTCAATGAGTTTGGTAAAGCTGCACTCTCGCTTAACGCCGTTGCTCGGGTCTTAAACCTTCTGGCTCAGCTTAAGCTCGTGAATATTTGTTTTGAGTCTTCGAGGATCGACAGAATTTGGCATAGAAGGCCTTGTTATGCTTCTGAGTATGTTCTGATTCAGCATAATAGTTAGAGCACAAACGCTGAGACAATAATATATTCCACCGAGAAGTTCGGAATTCCGAGATAAATGGATCCATGCCATCTCCACTAGCTGTAGAATCTAAAAGAGTTTGAGAACGATGTTGGGGTTGGAGTGTACATGTGAACTAGTACCTGTAAAGAACGATGCACATTATTATGCCGAGTTCATCAGGAATAGGTTGGGCGACAACGTTGGAAAACCGCCTAGAATGCACGTAAAGGTCCAAAAAGATATATTCGACATGGGATCCGCGCTGACTTGGGTCATATCAAGTTATTATCACAAATGACTCACCGACTGCAGAGCTAAGACTTCAGAAAAGTCAAGCAATCATTTTCTCTGTGTTCGATGTCACTTGAGAAGCTATCTCACTGTCTCTAATTTGCGAAGGTGATCGACTGAGTAAAGAACCGCGAACGCGCTTGCTGAACTGTACCCGTAATCCTATTGCGCATGGTAACTACATAGATTAGAACAATTATCACCGTGGCTCTTCCGGATCTGCTTGGAGGCTATTGGACGAAGGCTGGAGTGCTACAGAGCGGCGCAAGTAGCCAGGCTTTCGTGTCGTAAATACACTCTAGCAACTGTCTTGAAGTCTGGAGCCAGTTTTGAGCACGTTCTGGTCGGTGTTAAGGAAATAACTAGCCATGGGTGAGAGTTTTCCATGAGTAGGATGGACACATCGAGCAAGGTTCCTACCCCCTCTGTGTACCGTAGTACCTATCGTTTGATTGCTGCTCTCCACTTCCACCATCATGACCAGAAAAAGCAGGTGATGATCGGCGCTGCATGTGCATGTTCCCAAAACGGATGGAGACTAACGAACGAACTTGTCCGCGTCAACGATGTTGCAGTGCATCTTTTCTCTACCTCGGCGTTGTTGGCTTTGTTACCTCGCTTCTGTGGTACTTCTCGAAGTATGCTCCTCCAGAACATCGCTATTGTGCTCGAAAGGACAACAACATGACACCTTAAGCACGCTCGATCTGGCTGCCAGCGAATTGAGTAAAAGGATATACAATGATTATTGACAGATGTCGCCCGTGCTCAAGTCATGACCTCCTGGACACAACACACAAAGCTTGTGATCGCGAGAGGACATGCCACTGACAGCTTATCTCCATCGCTCCCTGGACAAGAGCTCGGCGCGCGGTCCTGCTTACTTGAAGGTGCGAACCCACCTGGTCTAGTGTGGATGGATTGTCCGATCACCCAATACGCCGGATTTGTGTCCAACAAGACTTTAGCGGCTCTCAAGTAATCCCGGATCTGAATGCTGTCAATTCAGCAGGCGATATGCCTAGCCACCTGCTATCACGCCAGAGCTCTGTCCCAGCGGGGTCCTCGAACAAATCCGGTGAAGTGTTTTGAATTGCACATTTCTGGATGGTCCCACTGAACATCGGATATGATCTTAGATCATCCCGTAAGCACACTTCTTGCCAGCAGCCTTGTCTCACAGACCTGTGCTCCTCCCTGAGGTGTAAACAATAACACAGCTCGGCAATCATGTCTGCAACGGGATAAAAAGTGAGGTCTGCCAGACTTGTGGACTTCATCAACCCACCCCCGTCTCTCTCACGTCGCACAATGGGTAACACGTCCTCGCATATTCAGCACCCTTCCAAGCCTCGCGCCACTGCCAATCGTCCGTCAGCGCCGCACCACCCAAAGCTCGCTCATAAGCTCTCATGTATCACTGCATTCCCGTCCCAAGAGTCACTTCACTCAGGCAGCTCGTTCATCTCTGACACAAACTTGAGCGAGAAGCGCGCCGCCGTCATCCAACACTCGCTCGTCCGACCTGAAGATCATTCATTCGAGGAGGCTCCAGAGCTCAAGGAGGCATTCGATTCCTTCGTTGATACCTACCCTGAGTATCGTCAGACCTGGATCCTGGATTCACTTCGTCGAAGTGATTACACTCGGCTCACGCGCTCCGATGAAACCTATGTCGATTACATGGGTGGCTGTCTTTTCCCCGAAAGTCTCGTTCAAATACATGCAGACTTCCTCTCACGAAACATCATGGGTAACACTCATTCTGTCAGCAATAGGTCAGTAACAGAGTTTCAGATAGTGATTGATCTATTCGTTCTGACTGATTGAGGTCTTGCAGCTCCCAAACATCAACCAACCTCGCAATCGAGGCACGAAATGCTGTTCTTGACTTCTTCAAGGCACCGCCCGGCTATACTGTGAGTAGATTGGTTCCAAATTTTCGTATTGAAAGCGATGATGACTGAATCTCCTTAGGTAATCTTCACTCAAAATGCCACAGGGGCTCTGAAGCTCGTTGGGGAATCCTATCCATTCTGTGACGACGGAGCTTTCGTACTGGGGGTAGATTCACATAATAGTGTCAATGGCATTCGGCGCTTTGCATCACAAGCGGGTGCCCGAGTTGTTTACCTTCGATCGGGAAGCCGTGGGGGTGTAGATTTGGCAGAGACCGAGGTTTGGCAATTCATTCATAAGCGCCGGCATGAATTGATCCGTCATTCTTCTTTTGTGACTTCTCTAGAATGTACTCCTTGAAAATCGGCCTTCCTCATCGGGAGCACCTTGTCTTCTAGCTCTCACTGGACTTTCAAATATTTCAAACACCAAAAATCCACTTGAAATATGTGCATATGCAAAAAGACTTGGCTATCATACAGTCTTAGACGCGGCAGCACTAGCCACAACATCAGCAATTAATCTGACGGAAAGCCCCGGCATTGACGCCATGTGTGTTAGCTTCTACAAGATGTTTGGCTTCCCCACGTTAGTGCTCCCTTTCTCTATACACTTTTTCAATTTAGTTGACTGATAAATGAGAACAGCGGTGTTGGTGCACTGATAGTAAAAGAAGACTTCCTTCGAACTCTTCATCGGCCTTGGTTTGCGGGCGGCACGGTTGATGTAGTGCAGGTGCCTGGCTCACTTGTCACGATGGCGAGTGATCTCACTGAGCACTTCCAGGTAGGATTTCACACAGACATCCCTAATGCAGGCACTTTCTGACCGAACTCCAAATGCAGGATGGTACGATCAACTATCTTAGTCTGCCTGCAGTTACGCACGGTCTCCGCTTCCTCACCATGTACATGCCATTCCTCCCAATGCGATTGTCAGCTCTCACCCATTACCTCGTTGCGGGATTGGAGGGGCTTCGGCATGATGTCAATGGTAGTCGCGTGGCTAGAATATTATCCCGCTTACCGACACGGCGCTTAAGAGAAATTGGCGACCAAGCAAACTTCGGATCGACGGTTTCTTTGCACTTTCTAGACGTGAGCGAGGCTTCATCTATATTTGGCTTAATCACAGAGACTACTTTAACTGAACTTGATTGATTTCGGGATGTACAGTCAGATGGCATGATGCTTCCGTTATCTTTCATCGAGTATGCGGCTGCGCAGCGCCGAATCTCGCTCCGAACGGGATGCGTTTGCAATCCAGGAGGCGCGGCGGCGATAATTGGGATTGAAAGTGATATGGAGCAGTTATATGAAGGTGTGACCTTGCGAGACTTCGAATCGCGTGTGGGGCACGAGCTTGGTGTTGTCCGCATAAGTCTTGGACTCGCGAGCAACTTTGTCGATGTGTGGCGCGTAATGGAATTTGCACGGTGCCTGTCTATACAGGAAGAACGGCACATCTTACTGAAGGAGTGGAAGAAGTCTGGGAGGGGCCATGGACTACACTAATGGTTTTCTTCTCGCCTGTTACGTCTCTTCCTTCAATTAATTCATGACTATATTATCCGGAACAATCATCCCGGATCCAAAAGCTTCTCTGATTCTTTATTCCATTTGTATTTATCTATCCTGTGTATTCTCTTCCTGTAACAGTATCAGTCGCTCGTGTACTTGTATGGATTGGACGGATAAATGGCATCGGTTCGACGTACTAATTTTTCCCCGTGAGACTGGTGTGCAACCTAACAGCAACTCTCGAGACTCCACGCCCGTCAAATTTGACGATCGTCTTGAATTATTATTCTATGTTCCTTACCTGCTGCACATCTGTTGATGATTAAATGCAATGATTGAAGTCTACATCTAAATCAGGCAACTGATCGACGCTGATCGTGTTGTGTCAAGTGTTGCGTCGAAAGCGCGTTTGTCCTGTCTTGCCCTCCTTGCTCCTTGCCGTCTACCCTCTTAAAGGCATGGACTTTTTCTCTCAGACGTACAATGCGCTCAGAGGGCCAGCAGGGGCGCCTCAGTCTGCTCTCGAGGCAATCCAACGACTTTCCGGTCGTCTTTCGCCATCCACTTTACTAGCTGATCGACGAGCTGCTGTACTTTCGCTCAAGGGTCTATCACGCGATTGTAGAGCCGAAGTAGGACATTATGCTCTTGCGGATTTACTTGAAGTACTGGAGAACGATGCTGAGATTGACTCGGAAATCGGGAAGGCTGTGTTGGAAACACTGAATTCGCTTTGCGACGTTGGTGATGCGAGTCCTTCTGAGAGTAAAGCCTTGGGTTTGAAGTATACGGACGAAGTACTCAAGACCGATAAATCTGTGTCGAAGATATTCCTACTGCTTGCGGATAGTCACTTTTATGTCAAATATGCAGCGTTGGAGTTACTTTCTACGCTTCTGCATAATCGCAGACAGGTCGTACAGTCGTATTTCCTTAAAGCACAGAACGCACCTGCGAACGTGCTTGCTACGTTAGAAGATCGACGGGAGATCATTCGGAATGGTGAGCAGATTGAATCGAATTTTGTCAGTGGCTTATGGTCGTTAGAGGGATTGATCCTCTTACAGTCTCTTATTTCGCAAAGTCCGGATATCCAGAAACTATTTGCGTTTGAGGGGGCGTTTGATAAGCTCTTTAATATAATACAAAAAGAGGGTGGGATTGATGGAGGCACGATTGTCAAGGACTGCTTTACTTGTGTTGATGGCTTGTTGCGATTGAACACGTCCAATCAGACGTTCTTCAGAGAGACGGGACTGGCTGGCTTCCTTACGGCTCAGCTACTCTTTCCAACGAACCTTCCGCCAGAGGAATCTGCTCCGCAGGAATTCGCACTCCAATTCTGGGACGTTCAGAAGACTTCGAATGTTCGACTCGTTATTGGGATTGTCGGTCTGCTGGTTGGATCAAAAGGCAGTAATGTGCGCAATCGCTGAATTCGAGTTTCCTTGCCTCTTTATAATTAAAAGTAACGCAGGAAGCAGAAACAAACCTTCTCATTCGATGTCTAGTGGAGCTAGCTTTAGCGTCAAATGCACCTACAATCCTAAAGACACAAGTACGTACACGTTCTACAATCATTTCGTGTAACTTGATTCTAAATGAACTTTATACAGGCACTTCAACTTCTCCCAACCAATCTCAACTTCCCATTCATCTCCCACATCGTCACACCGTATTTACCTGTTCCCGATACGAACGGAGAAGAATGGGATCGTTTAGAGCCTATTGTTGCGCTTGATGCCTTGATTGAGTTGGTGGTCATGGGAGAGTATGGTGGATCCGGTGATAGCGGGACCAAGCAGAAAGCCAAGGAGGCTCTCTTATTAAGGACCATTGGGGCTGTGGTGTTTGAGGTGAGGCTCTGGGTTGTACCGATGATTTATGTGCCTGACGTTCTTTGTGCAGAACTATACCCGGAAAGAAGAGTTACGGCTCATCATCTTGAAAGCCATGTTGCCCAATGAGGGTTCGGATTGTTTCTTCAACAATGTGTTTCGGCCTAAATTGACTATTTCCCGTAGATCCGAACGCACCTCGACCTACACCAGCACTCTTACAATGTCTCGCTGCTCCTCCGAGTTCACCTCTGAACCCGAATGCGTCTTTATCGACTCACCTCGCTTCATGGCTTTTTGCATCCCTAATTCGTTCTTCATCACGCTGTAAACAACTCGCGCGACAGATAAAGCCCTCAGCAAGCACTGCACCCGCCGCGCAACAATTTTTCGTCCCAGCTGACGGTCCACCACCATCGGCAAGTGCGCAAGTGGCTTCGCCTGATGCAGAGAATGAAGAACCACAGACGATCATTGCCTTACTTGCTGAACATCTTTCTCTAGCGTTCTTGTCAAGACGACATGCTGCGAGTGCTGAAACGGAAAGAGATGCGAGAGAGTGGGATCGGTTGATCGTTGTGTACCTTGCGCTGCTTTCGCAGTGGTTATGGGAGGACCCGAAGGCTGTTCGGGAGTTTTTGGAGAATGGAGGTGTTGGAATGGTATGTTTATGTCATGATGCTTTATGCTTCTCTTTTTTACTTACTGATTTGTGGGGCTGCGTTCGTGCGATGCGCATGTCATTCATAGCTCGTCGAGCCGATAAACCAAACAAGTGACGTCGACCCGCTTGTTCAAGGACTATGCGGCTACCTTCTTGGCGTATGTTATGAGTTCAACCGTGAACCTGGCGAGATCACTCGGTTCGTTACATCTCTCTCTCTTATGAACGTACTGTCCATTCAACCTCATCTAACAATTTGACCATCGCACAGAGCAACCATCCATTCCATCCTAACACGACTAAGTCCCGACGCAGTCACCGCTCGAATGTCTCGTGTACGAGAGGACGAACGTTTTCGGGCGATCGGACCTGAAGATATCGTCCTACCGTATCGATTCCCCGCTATGCACTCTGCACCTACTGGCTCGGACGTGCATGAAGACCCTGATGTGGAGATTTGGTTCGATTGGGCGTTTGTTGATTTTTGGAAGAGTAATTACTGTATGTCTTATCCGTCTTTTGACTTTTGACTTTTTTATGTTTATGAGGGTTTTATCTAATTTTAAATTTTTTAACAGATACGATACAGAGAGCTGTCACTCTTGACCCGGATACATTGAGCTCTCAATCTGGTACGTCTTCGTCCAAAAAAGTCTTTTTTATTCTATAGCGTAACTCATATATGTGGCAAGTAGGCGAGAACGCAGAGTCAGCCATGCTAATCGCATCCCTCCGCGAGGTCATCCGAAATCAGGCATCTCAGATCGAGGAGCTACAATCGCAATTACAGGCTGCTCAGTCTCAGTCCGCAAAACCTACACCTACAGAAGTGCGTTTAAATTTATAAAAGCTTATACTTTAAATCACGAATATTTATTATGTTTACGGTATAGGATTTACAAGCTCAAGTTGCCGCTGCCACTGCGGCTTCAGCAGCAGAGGTACGCTCTCCTCTCCTCTCCTCTCCCCTCACTGTCTCATGGTCCCAACCTAACCAACATTACATTCACAGATCACGAACTTAAAATCCCAAATCACCTCGCTCACCGCGCAACTCGAAGTCGCACAACAAAAGAGCACAGATGCAGAAAAGGAGCAAGAAGACTTGCTCGTGCTTCTTGACGAACTGAGCACGAAGCGGAAGCGGGATAAGGAGACGATACGGAAGGCTGGGCTTGAAGTATCTGAAGATGAAGGTGATGGAGATGGAGACGGGGATGAGGCGGAGGAAGGAGAAGATTGAGTAAATGTATGCTTGTCTGTGTATGTGTGTATGGGTTGTATGGGCGGTACAATAGACGGTTATGTTGTACTTGCGGATTACGGACCTTGTCGTATTTTAACGGACCAGTCTGTATGAGTCGTGTGACACTGCCTTTCATCTACCGTTCTCCACTCTCTTCCGAGTCTATTTGTGAACAATAAGATTTTATAACGCTAGGAGAAAAAATCATACTACTTGTACAGTTTCTGAGACAGACAAAAGCAAAGAACGACGTAACAATACAGCGATCCACAACAACATAAGTGAGCAGGAAGGAATAAAGAGGTTTAAGATAGCAACAAATAAACGAACGCAGAGAGAGGGGTGAAGGATATGGGCCAAAGCGAAAGGAAACCTTAGAAGTCAAGGACGGTGTGAAACCTTGAAAAGACACAGAAGGAAATGTGAACGAGCGGCATGACAATGCGGGAAGTCTACAAAACGAGAGACTACACATGGGCCAAGTATGAAGTCTAATAATCATTATGAGAGGTCGAAAAGAAACGAAGTGGAAGGAGAGAGCGGTCCACATGAGGGGCAGACAAAACCTGCGACGGACCACTGATAGAACGCGTGCCGAATGTAAGGTGTGAGAGCGACAAGCACGAGAAGGGAGAAACCCAGAGATCGAGAATAAGGAATAGGAGCGAGGAGAAATGCCGGGATCTGTAGGCACGAAGAACTCAAAGAGACAATGAGATGGTGGGAAAGAAATGGGAACCGCGAAGACATAGCCGGTACTCCGTGAAGATCCTTCGTTCTAGCCACTCCCGGCGGTTAAGCTTGGTGAGTAGACTCAGAACGTACATCACGTTAGTGTCAGCGTAGCGATGGCCGTACGTATCGACAATCTCCGATGTTACACGGCACCTACTCAGGCAAGCTCGGAACGGGCCTCGTGGGAGGCGGCCCGGCGTCGGGGACGGAGGATCTAGATTTTACAGCATTGCCGGTTCCGATGGCGCCGTTCACTCGAGTTCGGACGGCCGGAACGCTTGCGCGGGTATAACGCGGTGGTTGTGAGAAGGCTGTTGGAGGAGAATCCTGTGGACTCCTATGGGCTTGGACGGGCTGCTTGAAAGATGAGGGTGGAGCACGAGACGACAGGAAGTGATCTTGGCCGTGAGCTGGTGTTCGACCTCGGACCCCGGAGTCGAAGTTGGGATCGAATCCAAATGCACCAGCTGTGTCATGTTCCTCTAAATCTAATTTATCAAGGGCAACCCGGATAACTGCATCCAGGCTATCCGGTCTCGTTGTCTTGTACTTGTACGACTGTGATTGTGCTTTTTTGAGTGCGCTTAGTAGATGAGGGTCAATGTCCGAGTCTTCATCCTCTTCTTCCTCATCCGAGACCTCTGAAGGTTCTTGCAATGTTTCGTCGTCAACCCAATCTTCATCTTCGCGCGCCTCTGCAATTGGCTTCATGGTAAAGCCTTCGCGCGAAGCAGTAGCGTTACTATTAATGCTTCCATTCGCATGCGTAGTCAAAGACGATGTACCGCTGGATCGATAATCAGGACCATACTTATAGACAGCGCTCGAGACAGTCTCTTCGCATTCGCTAGGAAGAGGAAATCCAGGTGTCCCAGGCACACCGAGTACGTTGTTTCGCGTCCCAGGTATAGCTGCATTCACGAATGCAAGAAGAGCAGCTCCCTCCTGCCTCTCCTTTCCGTTTGCATTTTCGTGCTTACGTAATTTTAAAGGTCCCTGCGTACGCGAAGAGGAAGTGGAAGCAACTGAAGGAGGAGACTGGAGTGTCGAAGAAAGAGAAGCAGATGGAGATGCTAGTCGGCCAATCTCAAGGACTCCGTCACCAAACGATGGACGAGGCGTCCTATCATCTAATTCTTCCGGATGCAATGTACCAGCATTCGATTCAGTGTTTGCTCGCACCACTCGCTTCCAGAGTTTCTGCAGCCCATGTTTTTTCTTCCGATCCTTAGGCTTTTCTGCAAGGGTTGCTTCATCATCTACGTCACCAATGTCTTGCGTTGTGACGTTCTCTCCTTGAGGTCCTTCGTCCCCTCCTCCATCGCCAATATCAGCTCTCGCTTTCCCTTTTCCCTTCTTATCCTTCTTCCCTTTCTTCGCTTCTCCTTTAACCCCAGAAGAAGGGCCCGCAATGTTCCCTGCCCCACCACGTCCTGGGTAGAATTAGGTAGAATAAGTGTAAATTTCGTGGATTATTTGCGTTGAAATGGATGATCTGCTTACCAGTACTTCCTTGTTTCGCGGCACGTGCACGTGACTCAGCTAGAAGATTTCGCTCCTGAGCTGCCGAACGTTCTTCATATTCGCGAGTTATGTCGGCTGCACGGGGATACAGGGCTATTCGGAATATCCAATATGTCAATAACAAGCGCCATTATAGGCTAGAAAGAACACGCTGAAGGATATTGGCACGGACTCACCAGGATTGATACCGCTTCCAACTTTTTTAAACACGGCCGCACCTCCTCGACCTTATAAATAATACTATTTAGATTACATGACGTCGTCGCAGTCTGGTACGCAGCACAGAACCCACCAGTCCGAACGCGAAGAACACTGTCCTCAATCGCATCTCTAACAATCGCACCTTCAGCTCCGGAATCAGCCGGACCGTTTAAACCATTTGGGACAGCAGGTCCATTGCCAGCCATAAGTCGCGCTTCCTTCGCCCTCTCGCGTACAAGTCTCTTTTCAAGTGCACGTTGCCGAGCATCGGTTTGTAAATGTATTGCATAATCAGCACTCGCGCTTGTTGAACCTGCCGACGTCGTCCTCCCCGAGGACGATGGAGAGGATAACGGTGTTGCGAATGTGCCGAAGGTAGGAGAGCTCGGTTCATATGAATTGCCGGAGTGATGCAAATCACTGGGTCCCGACGTAGAGCTGGAGGCCGCACTCGGCCCAGCAATATTGATTTCAGACGAACGTGAACGAAATGAGAAAAGTGATGTGCGCCCTTGCACCTCTACTCGATCTTCGTCTGGAGATCCCGATGAAAGAGACGCAGATAATGAATTAGAGTTTGATATCACAGAAGCCGCACTTGACATAACTGAGCGCGTCGAGTTTGACCGAATTCTGAAAGGCGACGGAGATGTTGGACCTGAACCTGAGGTCGATGAAGACGTTCGTGACTTGGACGACGGGCTTATTGTGAGTGAGGACGCGTTCTTGGCTTTATTTTTCGCGCGAATATTGCCTAATCCGCCCCTTCCGGACGATGGCACCTGTGCGTTGTCGCAATTAAGTTCTTCGTCAGTTAAACGCTCCATTTCGACAAAGTGTGTTAGGACGATGGGCGTCGAACACGTTCAAGGAGAGAGAAACGCGTAAGGAGGGCGAGCGGCGATACGGGAAATATAATAAAAGATAAGGAAAATCGAAAACGGGTAAACTTTAAAAATAAGTGAAGACCGAGCTTCGCACAAAGCTTATATTGAAAGCTACTGGTAAGCCTCGCACGCCCGTGTGGAGAAGAGCAATCAGATGAAAAGACGAGAAGCGCAGTTTAGTCACAATATTGTGGTCATGGTGATGCAGAGCCAGGGGTAACAGGGTGCGGTTGCAGACTAATATACACCCGGAGGACTGACTTTTAGTCGGGCTTGGGCGCTGCATAACGGAATTTGCCGCCCAACGCGAGTGCGGTATGCGAAGAAAGGATGAGAGAAGGGGAAAAGAAAATCGCAGTAATGTTGTAGAACAAGATATGGCATTAGACGGGGAGAGTCTGATGATGGAAGGTGATGGCAAAGATCGGAATTCTATGCCGAGAAGAACTATAGTTTTGGAACGAATAGAAGAAGAAAAATAAAGACCAAGTACGGACATCGGCGCTGTGCGACTCCATCATAATGATAGTTCAAAGTATAGGATGAAACGGAAGCAAAAGACGACAAGGAAACGATGAACTCACCCGACGCTTTTCCTTCGCCGTGGGGCTTGTGGTTAGATGGAAGTCGCCTTGCGCCAAGGAAGTCATCGACGATATTCACCCAGACGGGGTGACGGTGGCTATCCCTCCAATTGATGGTGTGAATTCTCGTGAACCTGGAATCGTAAAGGAGAAAAGTAGTCGGTGAAAGAGCTCAAGAGAGGGACACGACGCAGATGTCGCGAGATGAGCAACAGAAGTACTCCAGCAACGTCAGTTACGGTAGGAGAAACCAAGCAACAGGAGGGGAGCCTCTTGATAGTATTCCCGGCCTCCATAAGTACGACAGACTCAAGAGACTCTGATGGTAAGAAACAGTAGAATTGCATATGGACAGCTCGATAGATGGTGGGAAGTAAACCTAAGAACGGCCTAGGCAACGCTCAATCTTCTCCGCCTGAGTATTCCTAGGACCGAGTGGGAGCCTCACTTTCTTCGCGAGACCATGGGAGCACGAGAAATGATAAGCGTGCCTTCTTCTCTTTTCGTCCACTCATCGGAGTCGTCACTAGCTTCTCCCGACCGCGTATCTGCGTATCATACGTCTTTCAACGGATGCTTATCGAGGGCTCCCATTGGCTAGATTGCGGACATATGTGTCCAAAGTGTATATTAAGTATACAAGCATGGATCTCCGTCGCGCTTTCGGAGAGCCCAGTGGTCGAGTGGATGAACAGACGAACACAAAGGGGCTGGACCCGAGGCGAGAAAGACCGCGGTGCATGGAGTGCCAAGGTATTTTCAAATGCGCTGCTGTCACCATGACCAAGGTACCAGCATTGAGACGAGCGCCACCTGTAAGAAAAGCGCAAGCAGATGACCACCTATACGTTGATAGATGTTTGATGTTTGATCAAGTTTGACTCTTCGTTCCTTGTTTCTTCGCTCCCGGACTTTATCGGGCACCTAGTAAACTATCTTCAAGAGAAGTTGTGGTCGCCGGGAAACGGCGCTGGCATTTCCTGGGCCCATGCGCAGCAGAGTGTCCAGTGCGCCCAATAAACGACCTAAATAACTATGCGGTCAATGGAGATGAGACTCAATGAGAGTGGGAACAACAATACCAGTGCCACCTCACTTTTTTTAGCATCAAGTCACGTGTAACATTTCCCGTCATGATTTCTGCACTTTTGAAGAAATGGAATCACCGGTCCGGATGATGGCTGCGAGTATGAAATTTGAGCAATCATGCCCTGAGTGTTGCACGCTTCCCGGTACCTAATTCCCTTCTGGTCAATCATTGTTATTTTCGAACAATTTTTAAAGTTTATGTCCTTGGGTTTGCACTGGCAAGAAGATGCCGACTGCTGGAGGTTACTGGCTAACTTATCGCGCCCGCCGTTCACGCCAAAGCAATCGACGTGATCTGGTGCGCTTAAAATGCAGAGAGGCGATGTACTCTGGTTCTAGTAAATAATAAATATCATTACCAAAAGTATTGAATATTCTACTGTGCAGACATTGCAATGCATTACATTTTTCTCGAGATGATCCCACGATGTGTAAATCAATTTCATTTTACCATTCTCGTTCCGTTTGTTCGTTGCTGTCGAGAGAACGATCATTCCTTCCCACTCGACTCACGACGAAGTAGAAATACTAATTTTAATACTAACAAGAGACTCTGCTTATGTCATTATCACCTCGGCTAAATTTGGCCTATTTCTAGCACTGCAAAGTGGTGGAAGTTTGTATGTGGGGGTCCGCTTTTCGGTTGTACGACGCGGTCGTTCCCACGGTTTCAAAGTAAGTGATCCATCAATTAGGTCAGCGTGCAGTGTGTCCGGCCTCTAGATACCTTGCTGCGAGAGCGTTTTCCACTCTCCACATGTAATTTAAAATAGTAAAATAATAATAATAATAATTTCAAGATAGTAAAGAAACTTTTTACAGAGGGAAATTAAAATTTATTAAAAATTGAGCAAGAAACATTAAAATTACACACAAAACTACTAATATCTTTGTGAATAATTTTTTATAGCTAATTTCCTTCTGTAATTCTTCTTAGAATAGATTTACATGAATTATGATCAACTTTAGAAGCGTTAACCTTGATTGGATCTGTGGGAAGTAGAAGCAGAAGATTTACCTAAGGGCATACAGTCTCACACGTCTAGACACAGCAGATTTCAATGTAGCCTGAAGGATTAAAATGACAGAATTTGCAATTTTAATTTGTACGCCCACTGGTAATTCTCAAAAAAATAACTAAAATAAACTACATGAAACTAACTACTGAATAATAGCCATGGTAGCTTCAAGATCACACAAAAAACAATTAAACAGAGTAAGAAATCACCTTTGCCTCAATACTTTAGGCCCTCTACCTCCTCCTGTACCAGAATCATGTAGAACAAGGTCTGCAGCCTGTTCAGCCACAATGAAAAGAGTTGGAAGACACAAGAAAGAGCTTAGAACACACAACAAAACTACTTGAGTGTTAAGAAAAACTCACCTACAATTATTTACAGGTGATCAGTAACCTCTACAAGCATGTCACCAAAAGCAGAGATAGTTCCAGTACTCTTACAAAAGTGGTCAGAAAACTGTGCATCAAACTTAAAGAGAAGCAGGACCTACTAGTATTACTGGAATTGAATTGTCTGGACTTGGAGCATACTATAGAACATTGTAGTTGTCTAAAGGCTTGTTTGAAGACATGCACACAATCCCTTCACTGTTTGAAGAATTCTTTAGTAAGATTAGGTCAGAAACTGAGAGAAAGGGATAATAGGCTGGTACTCACAAGTAAGGAGCTCCTTGCTACAAATTCTAGGGCTGAAATGTGCAAAACTACTCTTTTACAAGTGTAAGACAAACTTCAGGTAGCATACTCCTGTCTAGAGAGAATGTAACCATCCCTGGACATGCAATTGTCAATTTTGGATACATTACACTCAAGCAAAGAAAAGCTATGTACCAAGGTTGTAATAATTCATAAGTAGTATAATGTGTATCAGAAACATCTTCAGCAGGCCCTAGTAAAGATTAAAGAAAATGAAAAATTCAAAAACAAAATGAAACACACCTTGAACCTTGTAGAAAAGGGCTAGTATACCCCAAAAGTTTGTACACTTGTGTGTGAACTTGTTAGCTATAGGTGTCTAATGACAAAGATCAGAAAAGTAATACATACCTTTATACAGCTTTTTTTCTCTCTAGTCCAGTCTTCCCAAGCAAAATCCAGAGGACCTATGTACAAGCAAACAGTCTCTCAGATTGTTGAAGAAGGCAGTATAACAGCTGATATACAGTTAGGTTATGAAATAAGTGTATCACCAGGTAATTGAATGTATGATTCATATTTGGGATACTGAAATTGAGTACATATACCTACTTTAATAGCTTGTACAATAGGTTCTGACAGTACTACTCACTGAAATCAAAACTTCAAGGCTCTACACATTAATTTGAAAGCCCTACAATTGTACAGTGATGAAACTTCTTCTACCCTTGAGCAGAAAGTTTGTCTAGTAGGTGTAAGGATGTCAGCAAATCATTGAGCCAAAATGCAAAAAAACAGAGACTTAACAGTAATAAAAGAAGTGCTTACTGTATATTAAGATTCTCTGCTTGCTAAGAATGGAGACATCCTGAAGGAATGTCTTAACAAAAAAATTTTTGTGTTGAAACTAGTTGGTATGCACAGGGACCATGTAGAAGACTAGAAAGCAAAACATTGTCAGCTCAGCAAGTGGAAAAAAGAAAGAGTAGGACTTGCCTTAGGAGAAAGAACATTTTATAACTTACCTGAGAAAGAACACAAAGACATTCTTGCTAAAGCCTTGAAGGAAAAAATTGAGGAGCTCAGCAGAGAGAAGGTCTGAGAGGCTCTTACAGAGAAGAAGAAAGAGGAGCACAAAATTGAGTGTAAGGACACAATTTTGTATAAGCTAGGTGGTGAGACATACCTAAATCTTTCAGAGGAGGATGGTATAACTTGCAATCTCTGGGTTTGTGTAGGATACAGTATGTATAAAGATTTGAATGTATCAAAAGGGGGATCTACAGGCTTGAAGAAAATGTGGGAGATAATGAGATTCAGGCCTGTTCAGCTTATGAATAAAGAAAATGATACAGCTTACCAATTGGTAGATAGTGACACAGAAGATCCAGTAGTAAATCAAGCAGTCAAGGTATCAACTAGTGGTGTAGTAAAACTTGTCTCTCTAATGAGTGTACTATTAAATCACAAAGACAATAAAAAGGGACAGTATGATACCTTCCAGAGCTATGTATTGTAGAAGGAGAACTGTATTTTTATGTTCCCTGATACTTCAAATATGTGATATTTGTTGAATCTTAAGGTGGCAGCAGAGGTTATCTCTTGACTCAATTTCTATATTAACTATATACACTTTATTCACAATTCAAAAGAAAAACCTGGCCTCAATCATCTCAAGTTGAATATTCTAAAGGGATTAAATGACTTACCTACACATACTGAGCTGGCTGTATTTGCCTTATACCTGGAAAGTGTGTTGTATCCATACATTCAGGAGCTTTGTAAGTCTGGATTAGAGGATATAAATGTGATGGAATACAGTCTGCTTCTTACAAAACTGAAGTCTCACATCAAAAAACTTATTAACTTACCTGGGCTAATCCTGAACTCAGACTTGAATCCTCTAGAGACAATATTTCTTACAGACAAGGCTAAGCAACAGTAACACAACATTAAAATTGTCTCAGGTCATGAGCTCCTTGATGGACTAGTGGATGTCAACATACTGTCATCTGTTGAGTGGAAGAGGCCAGACACAATGAAGGCAGTATGAGTAATGGCAGAGCATCTCTCCCATCTTTACAATGCTTTTGTGGCATTCTTGGAAGTGTCTCTAACAACTTGGGAGAGATTTAGTGAGGAATATAGTGAAAACAGAGAGATCAGTCAGCTCACCAAAGAAGAAAAAGCAAAAGCCTGGATGCCAGCAACTAACAATGCAAATAAAGGGGCTCTAGGGGTGTACAGAATATCTGCCAGAAATCATCCATCAATGAACACTGAGACTTTCAATACAAAGGCAAAATACTCACAGAACAATACTAAGGACTTCATTAAAGCTAAGCTTGCTGGAGACAAAGAACAAGCTTATCTTTGCCAGGTTGCACAGGATAGACTTCTTGGGAAACAAGATAAAAAATGAAGAGTCGACATTTCTGAGCAGTACAAAGCAGAAGTTACAGCAAAGTAGCAGAGGATCCAGGAGCAGAAGGACAAGCAAAGCAGACAGTCAGAGTATTTTGAAGAATTAACACTCGAATTGGACGAAGATTGAGTGTGACAGCTTAAGGTGCCTTAGCTAAAGGAACAACTTGACAAATTACAAAGGTTCGACAGAGATATTCCGAAGGAGAAAGACATAGGGAGAAAGGATGAGAGGCTTAAGGTATTACTAGATGCACTTGGTAGATACAAGAATCGTAATGTATAAATTAACTCACTCGTTCAATATAACAAAAAACAAACTACATATTCATATTCGCACAAGAAAACATCTATATAATATCAATTTTAAATCTTCAAATCCTCTCTATTTAATTAATTATGAGTGTAGTAAGATATGTATGCAACACACTATATATATGCACTTGAATCTGTCTGTTTTCACACAAATTTGATATTTTTTTTTAAAAAAGGCATACATAATAGTAAATAGTATCTAAACTAGTGAAATATACAAGATTTTAGTCTAGATTTGCTCCGTTGTATTTTCTACATTAAATACAAGGAGGGCGGACACTCTGTTCACCACATTTCGACTGAAAAAGGGAAATTTTCAAAGTCCGCTCGACCGCGTCTCATAACCAAAAAGCGGACCCCCACATATGTATGCCAAACTGCATCAGGTCCATCAATCACGATGCAAGTCGAAAATGTCTTCAACCTCTCGCTACAACTTGAGCTCTAGGACGTACTCAGTCGATCTATGACACGGAATCATGGAAAAATTTAGAGATGCGAACCACTCAGATTTAACGCTAGCACGCGTCAAACACCTCAACGTCGCAAGCCGTCTGTCGTACGACAAAAGCGCTCATCCCTTCTCTGGTGGAAGCTATGGGGATATTCGTATTGGAACTTATGATGATCCTGACCGTGGCAAACTTAAGGTGGCGGTAAAATGTCTCCGCGTTTTCCATGGGCAGACCCCAGGGATTATGAAGGTATCCTGGTCATTACCGGATGATACTTAACTCTTACTTTCTCGCCTTACAAGTTAATTTCGAGAGAAGTCCGCGTCTGGTCAAGTCTTGATCACCCTAATATACTTCCACTTCTTAGCTACATTCTGGAGGAAAATGACTTCCCAACGCTGATATCCGAGTTCATGGATGTAAGGATAGGTATACTAGCCTTACGCGAAGATTCTCTCTTTACCAGCACACTCAACTACTGACTGGGATAACCTAGTAATCGAGCGCCGAGAAGGAGAAAGAATCCCCTAACCCTTAGCTCAAAAACCCTTTATATATGTGTATACACGTGTAGTAGGATACAGGGTAGTCTAGTGAACAAAAAGGAAAACACCCACAAGCACCTACAACACATGTTGTGCAAATGCACAGGTAGCACAATCGTTACACTTGCCCTCCAGCATTTAGTCCTAAATGCTAAGGGAGTTAGTACTGGAATAAACAAAATAACAACACAAAAACAAAAGAAAACGTTAGTAACTTACTACAAAGTTCAGTACTGCTGTGCTAGGACGTTCTCCACAGCCATGGATGTGTCTTTGATTGGTCCTGTAGTGGACTGGACATGCTCCTGTCTGGCTTGAACGTGTTCTGCAGTGGAACTGGTGGAACTCACAGCAGATTGGTTGGAATGGCCATCAGATTGAGTAGAAAGCAGCAGATTCAGCAGTAGAGTAATGCCTTGAGTGTTGAATGAGCTCAGAGCACTCATATTGAGTACTAAAGTAAGATTGGTGGATGTTGAGGGCAATTGTGAATTGATCCGAGGGCATTTACAGTTGTGTGAGTAGAATATAGTAGTTCCATTGTTGATTTGCTCAGCTCTACACTTTGCACCTAAGTAAAACAGTAAGGTATATGTGCTTGTAATAATATAATGCAGAATATATGTGCATTTACCTTGGTTTGAAGCCATGTTCTTACAGTATATAAAGTCCTGGGACACTTGCATCATCTTAGCATGTTGAATACAGTCTTGGAACAGTGGTAGTGGGCTCAGTCTTGTATAAGAAGGAACATGGAAGTTATACAAGCATAATACAATGAGATAACACTCTGGGAGTTGCATAGTAGGGTTGAGGGAATTGTTGTGGATAGCCCTGGAGAAAGCTACAATCTCCTTGAGCTCCTCTCAATCGAAAACATAGTCAGTACTTGTACTGTGGTTGTGAGTAACCCAATCCTGTGTGATTGGTTGTGCTTGAGGGCCAACTAAGAGTTGTAGAGGAGGATGAGGCATATTTGTGCTTTGTAGAAAAGCAGATGCAAACGTATGAGCAACAGATTCTTGAGTAGTAGACATGATATGTATAGTAAAGTGACTATATGTGCAGTTTTTAAAGCCTTTGTGTATGTCTACCTGTATGTCCATGCTGTAGCATTGTGTTTGAAAGGTTGCCTCATGTTTTACTAGACTGATACTAACCTGAGGGTCATTAGTATTGAGTTTTCCCTTTCCTAGAGTTAGTGTATTGATAGAATCAATTCTAAGTATGTCTAAGTATTCCTTCAATGCCTCAAGGTACACAATTTTATTATAGAGTAGCCATGTGTGATCTCTGGACTTCCATAGTACTTTGAACAAAGTGGTAGTCCCTTGTCCTGCATGAGTTTCAATCGAATCTACTGTCCATTCCTTGTTCTCATTGTTTAATCCAGTAACTTGTCCTACTTCCCTTCCAGGGAATAATCTATCATTGTTTGGAACATGTATCCTAAGTAGTGATGAATGAAATACAGGGTGTATGTTATGATTCCTCATTTCCCTAGGTAGATCTAGTTCAAATGCCTTGTTTCCTGCATTCTGGTTTATTCTGTAAGGTCCTATGTACTTTGGTACTAGTTTCCTTACTCACTGTCTTAGTAGATTCATGTTCTTTGTAGAAACATACACTAGATCATTTAATTTGAAGGAAGAGGGTTGTCTGTGTCTATTAGCATGTTTAGTTTGCTTTACCCTTGCCTGAAGGATTGTATTGTGTGCCTGCAGTATTGTGTCCTTTACTTTCTGAGTGTAAGTCCTTACTCTAGGATATTCATCCTTCCTGGGGTTGTTCCATATCAAGTTCCTTGGCATCCAGC
>NW_006760386.1:7388776-7397832 GCF_000271605.1 Fomitiporia mediterranea MF3/22
TATGCAGGTTACTGTCTCAACAAACTCTCCAAAATCACTGATCAAGTTCAAGACATTGAGGAGGCAATCTCAGCTAATTGTACTTGTCTAGTTCATCATACTAAAAGTGATCCTACTTGTCAGACAACCTTAAACAACCTTGCATTTGGCTTTTATAAACAATTCAAGAAAGAGAGGCAGTTAGAGGATATTAACAAATCAATCACACTCTACCTGTCAGTAACAGTGTAGAGGGGACCTGAAGGCTCAGTGAGGGGACCCAGGCTACAACTATCCTACACAACAGAAATACAGAATGTGAGCACTGGAACATAGTTGGAACTTGTAGAACAGGAGAGAGAGAGAGAGTGAGACAAGAGTAGAGTATATAGAGTGTGTTACAGTTCTCTACTCTTGTACCTTCAGTTCTAAGGGTTCCACACTCTTCTGTACTGGAACTCAGGACTTCTGTCCCTCAGGGGCACTGTCTATGAACTATATGCATGCTGACTCTTACTACTACCCTTCCTTACTTCATCATTCCATTCCTTTGACCACCCCTTCATTCTTTGTATCATTCTATAGTCTCTTACCCTTTGTCCATCCCTTCATTCTTTGTACCTTTATCTTTGACATTCCTTTCTTTCATTCTTTGTGGCTTATCATTCTTAAGTGGCTCATACTCCCTAAGTGCTCTTGTGTAGTTTAGTATATATAGGTATACAAGATCAGACTGGTTCTGTAGTCTTGATCTTGTCTACTCTAGGTAGTCCTGTACTCTTAGGCTCACTCTATATACTCTACTCTTGTCTCACTCTCTCTCTCTGCCTGTTTTACAAGTTCTGACTATGTTCTAGTACTTGCATTCTGTATTTCTGTTGTGTAGGATAGTTATAGCCTGGGTCCTCTTGCTGAGCCTTCAGGTTCCCTCTACACTGTTGCTGACATCAGATTAAGACTACCTATTACTACCCTACAACTCTCCTACATTTTGAGCATCAGTACTTACTGTTGTGTCAATCTCTTTCCTTTGTCCTAACCCTTTTACATTTTTAAATTTTAAACTTTCTAAACCCTTTTAAACTTTTGCCACCCTTCTTCTATTTATTACCCCTTTTAGTTTAGTATTGATTCCTTTGTAGTGTAAACATGGACCCTCCTGTGCCAACTGCCACCCCTACTGTCCTGCTAGATTAGTAGTTACAAGCAGAACTAGCTCAATATGTGTAGACCTCTATCTAAGAGGCCTTTACTAACCATGTGCCCCTAGCCCCTTCAGAACCTGTTCTGGTTGTTCTGGAAGTTACAACTTGTTCTAGAAAGAAAGTACACATAGCCTACCCTTTAGACTTTAATAGGTAGCACTTTGAGGACTTTCAGTACCAAGTTGAACTATATGTGGCTACTACTTCAACCAATCTATTCTCAGATCTCAATTGTATCCTATTCATCCTCTCCTTCATGAAGAAAGGCAACACAGCCACCTGGGCCCAGAACTGGATTGAAGGCTATTGGATCAGAAGCCTGATCTGACTTTAGAACAATGAGTCATACTTGGAATTCATAAGGTAGCTCTGTACTTCCTTCATTAATCTGAATGAGAAGTACAATGTGTAGAACAAGCTTGTGTCTCTGTAACAGGGCAAACATTCTGCTAATGCCTTCTTTCAGGAGTTCAATATCCTGGCCTGGAAGGTAGGATTCACACTCAGGTTCAATGATGTCCTCATTAGAATGCTTGAAAAAGCTCTTCACCTGGAACTGGTTAATAAGATTCTTAGGATGACACTAGAACTGGTTACTTACACTGAGTGGAAGACATGCACTATCTCCTTCAACCAAGCTGTAGCTTGGATGTGTCAAGTCTGTGTAGAACACTTACACATACATCCAGCTCTAACAGTTCTGAGCCCTTAGATTGATCTGTCTGTAATTCACAATCAATCTGTTCTGATAGACATTAGAGAAGCCTAAAAGTAAGGAGCATACTTTGCCTGCAGAAAGTCAGGGCACTAGATTAAGGACTGTCTACAGAAGTAATAGTATATCTGTCAGGTCATTAGAGCAATAATGAGTGACAAGCAGGATTTGTAGTAAGAAGTCTTTTCTACAAATCTGGAAGTCACCTCAGAACTCCTAAACCCTGACTATGTACTCTAGGATTTTGTAGAGGCCCAACAGTGAATGTAGTACTGAAGGACTATGACTCAGATTTTTTAATGGCTACTTTTGATTCAATGGACACTGTAAGATTAGAAGTAAATAAAGTAAGAAAAGTAGAAAAAGTAGGAAAAGTAGAAAAAATAAATTAACAAAATTATTTATTAGAAAGAAAAAAGTCAGAAACAAAAGTAGATAGTTCTCCTATTTCTTCTGATTCTTTTGATTCTTCTCTTTGTACTTCATTCAAGTCTAAATCTGTACAATCTGACCTGCTACTTCTGTGTTCCAAGATTATAGAATGTTTGGAACACTACCTAGCCCTGTTCACTACTCAGTAGTTTGTCTGTAGTATCAAGTAGGGATGGTCTCAGCTGAGTTCACAGCTGAGGACATAGGTCTGTCCTTGTTGAAAGAGAGAGGTTAATAAGGAAATGTTAGTGTATATACTTACCCTCTTAGACAACAAGGCTACACAAACTGTACATTCCCTTCAGAACAAGTAGTAGTTCATCTGAGAATGTTCTGAGCACTAGCTCCAGGTCCCTGTCCTCTTGGCTCCCTTCTTAGGATCCCCCCAGATCCAAACAACAGCTCTAGTAGACAGTAGATGTACTGGTTTGTGTATTAATAAGGCCTTTATGTAGGAACACCACCTCTCTACTCAACACATTCTACTTCTGATCCTAGTATACAATACAGACAGAACCCTGAACCAGAATAGTTGGATCACTAAGTTTGTCCAACTATGGATGACCATTCAGGATTATAAGGAAAGTATTAAGTTTAGAGTCACTAACCTTAGAAAGACAGATGTCTTCATTGGATTCAAATGGCTCAAGGCTCACAACCCTACTATTGACTAGTTAGAGCAGACACTTACATTCAATCAGTGTCCCAAGTCTTACAACTACCTTGTACTACTGTTCCAAGTGGATACAGACACTTCTAATGTTACTAACAGTTCTAATGAAGGTGACTAGTTGTTCTTCTTCAATTGGGATAGATATGTGAATACATATTCTAGTCAAAGTGGAACAGAGTCAATCTAAAGAATGTCTGAGATGGAACCAGTTTAGAACCCTCTTGGAACAACTCTACTCTAGAACACACATAGACTCAGCCTGCCAGATTTTGTCCAAGAGTTCCCCAAAGTCTTTAGTGAAGAGGAATTCAATCAGCTTCCTAAACACTGTCTTTAGGACTATGTAATTGAATTGACTAAGGATTTCCAACCTAAGGATTACAAGGTCTACCTACTCAATAGAGACAAGTAGGAGGCACTCAACAAGTTCCTTCAGGAAAATCTTTGGAATGGCTGGATCCAACCCTTAAAGTCCCCTATAGCCTCCCCTTTCTTCTTTGTCAAAAAGAAAGATAGGAAGCTCTGCCCAGTCCAGGATTATTGTTGTCTTAATAAGGGTGCTGTTAAAAACAAGTACCTACTCCCCCTAATTCAGGAGCTCATTAATAAGACACATACATCCAGGGTTTTCACTAAGTTGGACATTTGATAGGGATACAATAATATTCAGATCCAAGACAGAGATGAGTGGAAGGCTGTGTTCTGAACCAATTGTGGATTGTACAAACTGACTGTAATGTTCTTTAAGCTAACCAACTTGCCTGTAACATTCTAGTCATTCATGAATCACATCCTTACAGATCTGATTGACTCAGAGCATGTTAGTGTGTATCTGGACAACATTCTGATCTTTACCCAGACAGTTGAGCACTATTACCAACTGATCTGAGTAGTTCTACAACAGCTCTGAGATAATAAACTGTTCCTCTAAGAAGTAAAGTACTCTTTTGTACAGGAGTCAGTAGATTATCTGGGCTTTGTAATCAGTGGAGGAGAGGTCTGTATAGATCTGGCAAAGGTAACTACAGTTCAGAACTGGCTACAACCTTAGAACCTGAAACAGGTCCAAGCATTCCTTAGGTTTGCAAACTACTACTAACACTTTATTCAAGACTTTAGTACTATTGCCTGGCCCCTTCACAATCTCACTAGCAAAGATGTTCCTTAGTAATAGGATGATCAGTAGTAGTCTGTGTTTGAGTCCCTCAAGCAGGCCATCACTAGTAAGCCTGTATTAGCAGTTCTGACAGTTGTGGACAAGTTCCAAGTCAAAGCCAACTCTTCTGACTTTGTAAATAGAGTAGTACTGTCTCAGTTCATTGACAGAAAGTAGTGTTCAATAGTGTTCTGATTGGAATCCCTTTCTGTAACAGAACAGAACTACCCTATCTATAACAAGGAACTCCTTACAATTGTCTGTTCCCTAGAGGAGTAGTGTCAATATCTCCTCAGTACTGTACAGAAGTTTAAGATTTAGAGTGATCACCTTAATCTCTAGTACTTCCAGGTGCCTCAGAAGCTCAACCACTACTAAGCCTGCTAGATGTTAGAACTGTAGGACTTTGACTTTGTACTGACTTACAAACCTAGAACACAAATGACAAAAGCTGATTTACTCTCAAGACAAGTAGGTCATGAAAGGGGAGAGAATGATAATGAAAATCTTGTTCTTCTAGACAATTCCTGTTTTGCATCTAAGACAATCTAAGAGATCTGACTTGAATCCAAGGATGTTGACTTTGTCACCTACATACAGTAAGCTCTGAGACACATGTAGGACCAGGTCATAGTGAAGTAGTTAGAGAAACAGGCAAGGGATTAGGAGGAGGATGAGGATGGACAGGTTTACTAGGAAGGCTAACTGTATGTTCTGAAGGATCAGAAGCTGTAGGAGGACATTGTCTGAGCTCATTACAACAATCTGACTGTAGGACATCCAGGCTGACACAAAACACAGGAACTCATCACTCAGAACTACTAGTAGCCCAGAATGTAGAGGGAAATCCTAAAGTATGTAACTAGTTACAATATGTGCTAACAGACTAAGGCCTACCAGACAAGGGTTTAGGCTCCTCTACATCTGTATCAGATTCTAGATCACCCTTAGGAAGAAGTCTCAGTAGACCTGATTAGTAAGCTACCTGAGTCTTAGGGTTACAACACTATCTGTGTGATTGTTGACTGATTCTCTAAGCAAGTCCACACAGTTCTAACCCAAACAGAACTCACTTCTGAAGGCATAGTGTACATTTATCAGAATCACATCTTCTGGTTACACAGACTCCCTCAGAAGCTCATTCATGATTGCAGACCACAATTCAAGTCAAAATTCATGTAGGACTTGTATGTACTTCTCAGAATTCAAGAGAACCCTTCTACTACCTATCACCTACAGACTGACAGTCAAACTGAGTGAGTCAATCAGGAGATTGAGCTCTACCTCTAGATGTTCATCAATCATTAGTAATCAGATTAGTCTGAATGGCTAGCTCTGGCAGAATTTGTGTACAATAACTAGTAACACTCTGTAACAGGACAGTCCCTGTTCTTCCTCAATCATAAGAGACATCCATACTAGGGGACAGTTCCAAACTAGAACAGTAGTTCTGAATCTGTAACAGACTTTGTAGAACAGATACACAGAACCAGGGAGGACACACAAGCTCTTTTGGAAAAGGTAGTACAGGTCATAAAGCAGAACTATGATTGGAAGAGGTCTACAGTCAAGGATTACCAGCCTAGTGACAAAGTTATACTAGAAGCTACTAACCTGACTATAGATCACTTAATAAAGAAGTTGGACAACAAGCACTTTGGACCCTTTGTTATTGAAAAGAAGGTTAGTGCCTCTACTTACAAACTCCAACTTCTAGTAACATGGAAGTGTATACACTTAGTGTTTAACAAGGTTCTACTGTCTTAGTACTATAATCCAGGTTTTCCTTTGTAACAAAGACCCCTACTACCTCTACCAGAACTTATTGGTTCTGAACCAGAATACAAAGTAGAGTATGTAGCAGATACTAAGCTAGTGTACAGAAAGCTCAAGTTCCTTATCTACTAGAAGGGATACCTAGTTGAAGAACACACTTGGGAACCTGCTAAGAATCTCACCCATACTGCTAAGGTGATTCAAGACTTCTATTAACTTCATCTGGGTGCTCTGTGTTAACTCTGCCTCACAGATTTCCAAACCCTACTGTTCCAACCTATACCTGAGCTACTGACTGAGCCTAATGTTTACTAATCAGAATGATTGGTTTTAGAGGGGGGGTGATGTTACAGTTCTCTACTCTCATACCTTCAGTTCTGAGGGTTCCACACCCTTCTGTACCAGAACTCAGGACTTCTGTCCCTCAGGGGTACTGTCTATAGACTATATACATACTAACTCTTACTACTACCCTTCCTTACTTCATCATTCCATTCCTTTAACCACCCCTTCATTCTTTGTATCATTCTATAGTCTCTTACCCTTTGTCTATCCCTTCATTCTTTGTACCTTTATCTTTGACATTCCTTTCTTTCATTCTTTGTGGCTTATTATTCTTAAGTGGCTCATACTCCCTGAGTACTCTTGTGTAGTTTAGTATATATAGGCATACAAGATCAGACTGGTCCTATAGTCTTGATCTTGTCTACTCTAGGTAGTCCTGTACTCTTAGGCTCACTCTATATACTCTACTCTTGTCTCACTCTCTCTCTCTGCCTGTTCTGCAAGTTCTGACTATGTTCTAGTACTTATGTTCTGTATTTCTGTTGTATAGGATAGTTGTAGCCTGGGTCCCCTTACTGAGCCTTTGGGTTCCCTCTACACTGTTGCTGACAGAGTGAGTCTAAGAGTACAGGACTATCTAGAGTAGACAAGATCAAGACTACAGGACCAGTCTGATCTTGTACACCTATATATACTAAACTACACAAGAGTACTCAGGGAGTATGAGCCACTTAAGAATGATAAGCTACAAAGAATGAAAGAAAGGAATGTCAAAGATAAAGGTACAAAGAATGAAGGGATAGACAAAGGGTAAGAGACTATAGAATGAACAAAGAATGAAGGGGTGGTCAAAGGAATGGAATAATGAAGTAAGGAAGGGTAGTAGTAAGAGTTAGTATACATATAGTTTATAGACAGTACTCCTGAGGGACAGAAGTCCTGAGTTCTAGTATAGAAGGGTGTAGAACCCTTAGAACTGAAGGTACAAGAGTAGAGAACTGTAACATCACCCCCTCTCTAAAACCAATCATTCTAATTAGTAAACATTAGGCTCAGTCAGTAGCTCAGGTATAGGTCAGAACAGTAGGGTTTAGAAATCTGTGAGGCAGAGTTGATACAGAGCACCTGGATAAAGTTGATAGAAGTCTTGGATTGTCTTAGCAGTATGAGTGAGATTCTCAGCAGGTTCCCAAGTGTGTTCTTCAACTGGGTATCCCTTCTAGTAGATAAGGAACTTGAGCTTTCTACACACTAGCTTAGTATCTACTACATACTCTACTTTGTATTCTGGTTCAGAACTGATAAGTTCTAGTAGAGGTAGTAGGGGTCTTTGTTGTGAAGGAAAACCTGGATTGTAGTACTAAGACAGTAGAACCTTGTTAAACACTGAGTGTATGTGCTTTTATGTTGCTAGAAGTTGGAGTTTGTAGACAGAGGCACTAACCTTCTTTTCAATAACAAAGGGTCTGAAGCACTTGTTGTCCAACTTCTTCATTAGGCAATCTGTGGTCAGGTTAGTAGCTTCTAGTATAACTTTGTCACTAGACTGGTAATCCTTGGCTACAGACCTCTTCCAATCATAGTTCTACTTTATAACCTGTACTACCTTTTCCAAAAGAGCTTATGTGTCCTCCCTAGTTCTGTGTATCTGTTCTACAAAGTCTGTTACAGATTCAGAACTACTATTCCAGTTTAGAACTGTCCCCTAGTATGAATGTCTCCTATGATTGAGGAAGAACAGGGACTGTCCTGTTACAGAGTGTTGCTAGTTATTGTGTATGAATTCTGCCAGAGCTAGCTATTCAGACCAATCTGATTGTTAATGATTAATAAACATTCAGAGGTAGAGCTTGATCTCCTGATTGACTCACTCAGTTTGACTGTCAGTCTGTGAGTAATAGGTAGTAGAAGGGTTCTCTTGAATTCTGAGAAGTACATACAAGTCCTGCATGAATTTTGACTTGAATTACAGTCTACAATCATGAATGAGCTTCTGAGGGAGTCTGTGTAACTAGAAGACATGATCCTAATAAATACACACTATACCTTTAGAAGTGAGTTCTGTTTAGGTTGGAACCATATAGACTTGCTTGGAGAATTAGTTGACAATCATACAGATAGTGTTGTAACCCTAAAACTTGGGTAGCTTGCTAATCAGGTCTACTAAGACTTCTTCCTAAGAGTGATCTAGGATCTAATACAAATGTAAGGGAGCCCAAACCCTTGTCTGGTAGGCCTTAGTCTATTAGTACATATTATAACTAGTCACATACTTCAGGATTTCCCTCTACATTCCTAGCCACTAGTAGTTCCAAGTAATGAGTTCCTACATTTTGTGTCAGCCCAAATGTTCTACAGTCAGATTGTTGTAATGAGCTTAGACAATGTTCTCCTACAGCTTCCAATCCTTTAGAATGTACAGTCAGTCTTTCTAGTAAACCTGTCCATCCTCATCCTCCTCCTAATCCCTAGCCTGCTTCTCTAGCTACTTTACTATGACCTGGTTGTGTGTGTGTCTTAGAGCTTACTGTATACAGGTAACAAAGTCAATATCCTCAGATTTGAGTCAGATCTCTTGGATTGTCTCAGACACAAAACAAGAATTGTCTAGGAGAACAAGATTTTTGTTATCATTCTCCCCCCTTTTGTGACCTACTTGTCTTGAGAGTAAATCAGTTTTCATCATTTACATTCTGAGTTTGTGGGTCAGTACAAAGTTAAAGTCCTACAGTTCTAACATCCAGCAGGCTTAGTAGTGGTTGAGCTTCTAAGGTACCCAGAAGTACTAGAGATTAAGGTGATCACTCTAAATCTTAAACTTCTGTACAGTACTGA
>NW_006760386.1:7399556-7434647 GCF_000271605.1 Fomitiporia mediterranea MF3/22
AACCATTCTGGTTCAGGGTTCTGTCCACATTGTATACTAGGATCAGAAGTGGAACACATTGAGTAGAGAGGTAGTGTTCCTACACAAAGGCCTTATTAATGTATAAACTAGTACATTTACTATCTACTAGAGCTGTTGTTTGGATCTGGAGGGATTCTGAGAAGGGAGTCAAGAGGACAGGGACCTAGAGCTAGTACCTAGAATGTCCTTAAATGAACTACTACTTGTTCTGAAGGGAACATACAGCTTGTACAGCCTTGTCATCCAAGAGGGTAAGTATATACACTAACATTTCCTTATTAACCTCTCTCTTTCAACAAGGACAGACTCATGTCCTTAACTGTAAACTCAGCTAAGGCCATCCCTACTTGATACTACAGACAAACTACTGAGTAGTGAACAGGGCTGGGTAGTGTTCTAAACATTCTGAGATCTTGGAACACAGAAGTAGCAGGTTGGATTGTACAGATTTAGACTTGGATAAAGTGTAAAGAGAAGAATCAAAAGAATCAGAAGAAATAGGAGAACTATCTACTTTTGTTTCTGACTTTTTTCTTTCTAATAAATAATTTTGTTGATTTATTTTTTCTACTTTTTCTACTTTTTCTACTTTTCTTACTTTATTTACTTCTAATCCTACAGTGTCTATTGAATCAAAAGTGGCCATTAAAAAATCTGAGTCATAGCCCTTCAGTACTACATTCACTGTTAGGCCTCTACAAAATTCTAGAGTGTATAGTCAGGGTCTAGGAGTTCTGAGGTGACTTCTGAATTTGTAGAAAAGGCTTCTCACTACAAATCCTGCTTGTCACTTGTCATTACTCTAATGACCTGACAGATATACTGTTACTTCTACAGGCAGTCCTTAATCTGGTACTCTGACTTTCTGCAGGCAAAGTATACTCCTTACTTTTAGGCTTCTCTAATATCTATTAGAACAGATTGATTGTAAATTACAGGCAGATTGATCTGAGGGCTCAGAACTGTTAGAGCTAGACACATGTGTAAGTGTTCTACACAGACTTGATACATTTAGGCTACAGCTTAGTTGAAGGAAATGGTATACATTTTCCACTCAGTGTAAGTAACTAGTTCTGGCATCATTCTAAGGATCTTATTAACCAGTTCTGGGTGAAGAGCTTTTTCAAGCATTCTAATAAGAACATTATTGAACCTGAGTACAAATCCTGCCTTTCAGGCCAGGATATTGAACTCCTGAAAAAAGGCATTAGCAGAATGTTTGCCCTGTTACAGAGATGCAAGCTTGTTCTGTACATTGTGCTTCTTATTCAGATTGATAAAGGAAGTACAGAGCTGCCTCATGAATTCTGAATACAACTCATTGTTCTGAAGTCAGATCAGGCTTCTAATCTAATGGTCTTCAATCCAGTTCTAGGCCCAGGTGGCTACATTGCCTTCCTTCATGAAGGAGAGGATGAATAGGATACAATCAAGATCTGAGGATAGATTGGTCAAAGTAGTAGCTATGTATAGTTTGACTTAGTACTAGAAGTCCTTAAAGTGCTACCTATTAAAGTCTGAAGGGTGGGCTATGTGCACTTTCTTTCCAGAACAGGTTGCAACTTCCAGAACAACTAGAACAGGTTCTGAAGAGGCTAGAGGCATGTGGTTAGTAAAGGCCTCTTAGATAGAGGTCTACACATATTGAGCTAGTTCTACTTGTAACTGCTGATCTAGCAGGACAGCAGGGGTGGCAGTTAGTGTAGAAGGGTCTATGTTTATACTACAAAGGAATCAGCACTAAACTAAAAGGGGTAATGAATAGAAGAAGGGTGGCAAAAGTTTAAAAGGGGTTTAGGGAGTTTAAAATTTAAAAATGTAGAAGGGTTAGGACAAAGAAAAGAGATCAATACAACAGTGAGTACTAATGCTCAAAACATAGGAGAGTTGTAGGGTAGTAATGGGTAGTCTTAATCTAATGTCAGCAACAGTATAGAGGGGACCCAAAGGCTTAGCAAGGGGACCTAGGCTACAACTATCCTATACAATAGAAATACAGAATGCAAGCACTAGAATGTAGTCAGAACTTGCAGAACAGGAGAGAGAGAGAGAGTGAGACAAGAGTAGAGTATATAGAGTGAGCCTAAGAGTACAGGACTACCTAGAGTAGACAAGATCAAGACTACAGGACCAGTCTAATCTTGTACACCTATATATACTAAACTACACAAGAGTACTCAGGGAGTATGAGCCACTTAAGAATGATAAGCCATGAAGAATGAAAGAAAGGAATGTCAAAGATAAAGGTACAAAGAATGAAGGGATGGACAAAGGGTAAGAGACCATAGAATGAACAAAGAATGAAGGGGTGGTCAAAGGAATGGAATGATGAAGTAAGGAAGGGTAGTAGTAAGAGTCAGTATACATATAGTTTATAGACAGTGCCCCTGAGGGACAAAAGTCCTGAGTTCCAGTACAGAAGGGTGCAGAACCCTCAGAACTGAAGGTACAAGAGTAGAGAACTGTAACACTACCACACTACTCTAGAGTTATGTCTAGACAGCCATCCTGACCAGGATTAATCACTATATAATCTTGCTCTCAGTCTCTTTTCCAGATTTGAGCAAGGTGAGAGTATAGCAGATCTTGAGAAGGCTATTATACTAGATTGTAGCACTCTATCTCTTTACAAAGAGGGCCACCCTGACTGCTCTACTACACTAAACAACTTATAATACTACTTATTACTTAATTTTAACTAGTACAGAAAGTCAGACAACCTAGATAAGGCAATTCAATATCTTTATACTGTGTTGGCTTTGTACTCTAAAGGTCATCCTGATCATACTCTAACATTGTCAAATCTTTCTGACTGTTTTGCCACCTGATTCCACAGGTTCTTAAATACAAGAGATTAGGAGGAGGCAGTTGTATTAGTCCAGACTGTAGGCAACATCAAAAGGAGGAGTTGTTAAAGAAGGAACAGCCATCCTATTTAAGACATGTACACTATTTAACACTACTAGTTGATTTGTATTTCTAGCTTACAATTTGGCAACAAATCTGGTCACTATAGTCTTGTAAGAAAAGATAGTTCACTATTGTATTAAACTTTATATCTACCTAGTAATTCAATAAGTGTTAGTTAGCTTTAAAATCAAGACTTAAAAGTACTACAACTGACTCTTACCTATGGTACACCTGTTCCTGAAACAACATCATGTTCTAGAGTAAATTGTAGTTAATGTCCAGTTTGTTCAATTCTAACAGGAAAGGCTAACTATGTAGCAGAATGCTTTATTCATAGACTGTAACAGATTAGTACTAGCTTTTTTGGGTCAATATTTAAGAGACTTATATTAATATATGACAGGGTAAGCTGAAGAAACTAGAAGCAATTATAGAGATTCATCTATGTTTGCATGTCATGTTATTCAAAGAGTAATTCAATCCAGATTAATACAAAGTACTATAAATTACTACAAACTTGACATATGAAAGTAAGTTTTGGCTTGCATTCTATTATGCCAAAGGTACTATTTTAAGTTGGTGTTACTGTTTAAAGCTATTGTATTACATTGTACCATTGTTTGCTATCCACATGACACTACATCAGTAGTAAGGTTTGTCTCAGAATCCTTAGTACAAAGCCACCTTCACAATAGATTGAATAATAGAAATACTAGGTATTTTGCCTTGCATCTATAACTACCACAAGCATACCCAAAGCATTACAGTTATCATAAGTCAGGGCAGATCCAAATATGTCTCTGAGGGACTTTAGATGACATTACATTTTAGACTCTAGCATAATCTGAAGTACTATTTAGAGCAAATTTATAGCAGGTTCCTTACATTTCTGTCCTTAGCAATTGTCTTCATAAAATAGAGGCTTCAAGACATAATTGTTATATAGATAAGGAGACAGATGGAGATGATACATTAGGAAAAAGTCTTAAGGCTTATATTAGCTTATAAACATATAAATTATATAAAATTTCTAAAAAATATATAAAACCTTATATCCAACCTCTTAAAATGAGAAAATTATAAAAAGCTATATAAGGCACAAAAAGGTATGTACATATTGTCAATATGAATAAGGTTTATAAGTGTTGATAATATGTAAATGAACTTATATCCAACCTTCTAAAATGAAAAGATATTAAAAGAACTTTGTATTTTAACAAGAGTAATATAGTTTATAATGTATACAATCTAATGTAAAGCTTTAAAAGTAGTATGTATATTGTTAGACATTATTATACTTTATAAGACCTTTACAAGACTTCAAAATTGTTATAATATTTTACAATCCAGGTGTTCATTTATTTCTCTTTTTTTCCTCTTATAATTAAGTATTAACATCTTAATACACTTGCATTTATTCTATTCGACTACATTGCATTTTAATCATATTGTATTTGCGAAACGAGCATGCAGACGAGAAAGAAAAAAGAGAGAAAGAAGGAAAGGAGAGTGCAGTCGTGGAGAATCATACTTTGAATATTTATCAGACCAGTCTTCACCTAAGGGACAGAGTTGTTAGCAAGTGCAGGTAATTGAAGTGAGGAGAGGGACACACCATGACAACGTGCAGGAAGGGCAGGTAGTGCACTGAGTTGAGATCCAGAGCGTCGAGCGAGCTAATTTGAGCTACAGGCGAATCTGTATCTGTGTGTGTGCTGTATGCTCTTGCTGCAGTAAGCAATGGAAGGTGCAGTGTGTTGAGTCATAGATTGCAAGGGTGTATCTCTGGGACGTCCTGACATGAAGAGAGAGGCAACGTAGAAGTCGCGGACAGACTCGGCGCGGACGGTGTGAGTGGTGGCTCAATGCTTCCGTTTAATGCGGTTCCATGCCCGGCACAGAGGAATGCAAATGCACGCGGTGTGGCTTATCGAAAGTGATGTCAAACATTGAATGGGTGGGGGGAAAAGCACGTACCGGGTGCGAGAGAGGGTGGCACGATAGGAGTAGTCGTACAGGGACGTTGTCGCGAGCGTATGCTCGTTGAGTGTTGCTTGCGCTGCGGAGCGGGGAGAAGTACGCGAATGCGTGGAATTATTGAAGAAGTCGTTCAGCATTGGTCAACAATGTGGATGCGCGAATGCGAATGCAAAAAGGAAGGCGAGTGTAAAAAAAGGAAGACAACGAAGGAGGGGCAACACAAGACGCGGAGCAAGGAGCGGGAGGGATGGAAGGGAGACAAACAAGTTGGGAGGAGAGGGATGAGCAACTATTGTGCAGGCTATTATGGTGTGGACTGGCTGCTTACGCTTTACGTTGAAGGACGGTGTAGTCAGCTTGGTGGCATCATTGCGGGATCTGAGGCCCAGCGCGGGCATCGCAGCGGCAGATTGGAGAGACAAGTGCAGTGATGTTTATTGCCTATGTTGTTGCAGGCAGAGTGCCTGCTGGTAGGACACTTGCGAGTGGAGGACTTGACTAGAGACTCAGAGAACAGAAGCAACGACATAGCGTTGGGGGCAGAGGGTTGGGGAGATGGTGAAGGTAGGAGGTTGCCATTTAAGAAAAGAAATACATGACGCAAAATCAACTACATAAAACGCAACCCAACTGTGGCTGACAAGATAGCCCTACTGGAGCAGAGCCCTGTTCTGTTTGCTGAGTATCACCCTGGCAAATTACTAGGAGGTTACTAACAGGTATGAAAGTGAAAGAAGACCTGTGTTGCCACACTACCTGAAGAAAGTGAAAGGGTAGATCAGAATGTAGCTGCAACTAGTATAAAGGAGGAAAGAAAAAGAAAAGAAGAAAGAATTTTTTTTTTTAAGTGTTTGGAGGGAAGAAACTAGAGAGGGGTGTTGGCCAATCCTTTTGGTACTTATGACAGCCTCCCTTGTCCATTGTAGATTTGTAGTGGGCCTGGAGCCCTTTAGCAAGGGTGAATTTGTGGCCACAGTTGACACACATGTTGACCAACTGGACAAAGATCTGGGGCATTTCACAGTTGCTAAAATGATCCCTTGTTGTGTGTGTGAATCAGGCCTTAAGTGTAGAGTAGGCCTTTTTGCATTTTTTATAAATACACACATATGGTTTTGAGGCCATAGTGTAGGGTTTTAGAGTAGTGTCCTATGACAAGATGTTGGCTTGGTTGAGTAGGTAGAATAGGTGCTCATAGACCTTGTAGTACTCTATGAGAGCAGGTTTTGTTTACTGGACCTACATCCTACAGTAGGAGCAGGCCTGAGTAGTGTGTGTTGGGCTGAATAGTTGAGTAGGAATGTACTCTGCTTCAGTCTCATGGTTGATTGTGTGGTTGTCTTTTGTGTGTTGTATTGTGTTGTGTTGAATGGTGAACCTCATACTATAGTATGTGCAACTGTATAGGAATTTCTTTAGATACTAGTAAAGTGTATAGTCAATGAATTGAGGGTTAGTAAAAGGACCAGCTTTACACTAGTTATATATGAATGTAGTAAGAGCATAATGTGAAGAGTTGACTTCTTCTGGACTATTGTGTTGTGAGTGTGACTCAATACCTTGTAGTAGAGTTGTGTCAACAGGGTCAACAACCATTAGTAGCTTGTTGTGAGTAACAAGCTAGTCAATCATATGACTGTTCAGTGTTTCACTTACTAATGTTAGCTCAACCTCTATAGAGGGAGCTGGGTCTGGGTTTACAACAAGTTGCTCAACCATAGAGGGAGTACAGTTTAAGGAAGTAGCAGGTTTGTGTGTCCTTCAACAACACAGTGTGTTAGTAGCTCAACAGAAAGTAGATAAGAGTTGAGAGTTCTGCCATTCACAACATTGAGACATAACAGATTTAAGAGTATGTAGAGTAGCCTTACATTTCAACATAAAGGTAGTCATTGTGACAGGATTAAAACTTGAACAAGCTTTACAAGTAGAGTGTTAGTGTAGCAAGTAATACAAGTCAAGTTTCCTAGTAGTAGTAAGAGAGGTAGAAGGTTTCCATTTTTTAAAGTAAGAGAGAAAGTACATAATGTAAAATCAACTATGTAAAACACTACTCTGACTGTGACTAACAAAATAGCTCTACTAGAGTAGAGCCTTGTTCTATCAGTCTTAGTATTACTTACAGTAGATTACTAAAGGGTTACTAATAGGTATAAAAGTAAAGAAAGACCTGTGTTACTATACTACCTAGAAGAAAATGAAAGAGTAGATCAGAATGTTGTACTGACTTGTATAAAGGAGGAAATTAAAAAAATAAATAAAAATTAATTATTGTAGAGGGAAAAAACTAGAGAGGGGAACTAGCCATTCCTTCTAGTACTTACAGTACTTACCTTTATTAATCCTAAATTTATAGTAGGCCTTGAGCCCTTGTACAAAAGAGAATGTGTGACTACAGTTGACACACATATTGACCAACTGGACAAAGATCTGAGGCATTTTACAGTTGTCAAAATGGTCTCTTGTTACATGTGTAAACTGAGCCCTTATACAGGTGTGTGGCAAAAGTGTTTGTCTTTCCTCAATAGGTAGGTACATTATTAATCGATTTGTGTTACCTATTTGAGCTGTCAGAGACACGTCAAACCTTCGTCTCGTGTCTCTGACTTGCATGAACACAATATACCCACAAAAAAACATAAACATTAATTTTTGTAAAGTATATACTTAAAACTTGAATACATTAATTAAAATTATAGTTGTCTATAGCTTGTTTAGAAAGAAAAAAAAAGAAAAATAATGACTTTAGTAACCAGTGTTTCCTCCACAAGCAATAACAACTGTATCAACCCTCTTTGGCATGGATTCAATCTGTTTATTAATTTGATCCAATGTAAGATTATCCCAAGCTTCCCTAGCCATTTCCTTCAATTCCTCCTTAGATGTTGGTGTCCTTTGTTGACCTCGAAAAATGTTCTTCCAATCAAACCAGACTGGTTCAATAGGATTGACATTAGGTGAAATGGGTGGATGATCAATTTGAGGAATATTGTTCTCCTGCAAGCATTGCTTTGTAACTCGGGCTGTGTAGCATCTAGCATTATCCTGTTGGAATAAGAGGCCAGGACGTTCGATTCGAAGCCAATTGAAGATTGGAATAAGGACAGGTAGCAAAACTTGCTCCTTGTACCTTTGTACAGTCATTCCTCCTCCTCTCCCTCCAGGATAATCAAGAATAACAAGAGGACCTTTGAAGTTATAAGCAATCCATCCCCAAACCATTATCCTAACTGGATTCTGGTATGGCTTTTCAAGAATGCATGATCTTTCATAAACTTTATGTGGTTTTCTGGTCACCCAAACATTTCCAATGTTTCTATCCACACAAAGGTAGAATTCATCAGAAAAAACCACATTAACCCACTCCTGAACCCTCCAGTGATGATAGTGTCCTGCCCAAATAAGTCTCCTTGCCTCCTGAATTGCATTTCTCTGCAAACATCTCCTAACTCGTCTTCTGTAATAACCATCCTTTACCAACTCCCTCCTAACTGTTTCCCTACTGATTCCTATGTAGTTTTCAAGGTTTTTAAGAGGCATGAACCTGTGAGTAGTAGCCAAATGAATGAGAAGCTTGTGTATGATTCCATCAAGGAGTTTTGGACGTCCAGAACATGGTTTGTTAGAGGTAGACTTGGTTTCCTTCTATTTCTTCCATATTGATTGAGCAGTAGTACAGGGGATCTCCAGAACTGTAACAGTATGACAGATTTTTGCTCCAAGACATATAGCACTAATGAGTTGATTTTTTTTGGGTGAGCTGAGTTGAATACAAGCCATTTTGTTTAAATTGAGCAAAATTCTTTATTTTTTTTGTGCTTTACAACATACAGATTGTGTGTTACAAAGCTTTGATCTACCTCTAATTTCTACATAAGGTATGCTAATCACTTACAAATGGCCTTACCTTTTGAGGAAAGATGAACACTTTTGCCACATACCTGTAGTAGAGTAGGATTTTGTACACCTTGTGTAAATACAAGTATACAGTTTAGTTACAAATGTGTGTAGTTTGGACCTGTCATCCTACAAGAGGTTATTAACTTAGTTTAAGAGGTAGAATTAGTGTTTGAATTCCTTATAGTAGGTTACAAGGCCTAGATTTGTTTGTTAGACCTATACTCTATAGTAGGTGTAAACTTGTGTTTATAGTAGTGGGCTGGATGGCTGAGCAGGAATGTACTCTACTATAGTCTTGTAGGTAGAAATGTGATTGTTGAAAGTGTGTTTGACTGTCTTGTACTGAGTAGCAAACCTTGTGTTATAATACTAGTACTCAAAGGGGAATTTTTTAGTGTACTAGTAAAGTGTATGTTTAGTAAACTCAGGGTCAGTAAAGGGACTGGCTTTGCACCAGTCACAGATGAGTGTAAAGAGAACAGGATGTAAAGAGTCAACTTCTTCTAGACCCTCCTGTTGTAAGTAAGGCTCAACACTTTGTAACAGAGTTGTGTTAATATAGTTCACAACTATTGAGTGTGTAACATTATTATCACACTAGTTAATCACAAGACTGTTCAGTGTTTTACTTGCTGACATAAGCTCTACCTCTATTGAGGGAACTGAGTCTAGGTTTACAACAATGTGCTCAACTACAGAGAGAGCATGTTTTTTAAATGTAACAAGTTTGTATTAAGTCCTTCAACAATACAGTGTGTAGGTAGCTTGTTAGAAAGTAGAGAAGAGACTAGATTTCTGTCATTCACAACACTGAGACATAGTAGTTTTAAGAGTACAGAGAGTAGTCTTACAGCTTATTATAGAGGTAGACATTTTAGTGTAAGAGATAGTTGTTAAATGTTTGAGTAGGATTAAATTTCATACAAGAGTAACAAAGTTAGCTAAGTCAAAATTCCTAGTAAGGGTAGGAAAGGTAGGAGGTAAAAGAGTAATGAAGAGAAATGCATCATTATATACTCTCAATCTTTAGCAGTTAATTATGTAAGCAACTATAATATGAGTCATCAACTGATAGAACATTTTAATTATTGTATTTAGGTATAAAATAAAATTACTAATCTACTTTGTAATATAGTAAAAAGTAATATAACATGTATATAGCTTTGTAAACACACTAATGTAATTATTACAAGTAAATGAAATGCCTTTTACAATAATTGTAAACTGCTTGTATAAATAATCTAAGTATAATATACATTAATATACCTTTTGTATAAATTATAAGGTAACAATAGTAATTATTACATTATTATATTATAAATATAACTCTTTCTTTAAGATTATAATTTAAATATAATACAAGTATAACACTTTAGATTGTCATACAAAGTTAGTATAATACATGTAATAGATTTTATTCATCCCTAGTACTTATATAGTTTTTATATACATTAATATGTCTTATTTAAACATTATAATTCAATTACAAGCCTTACAATTACTTTATAATGTATATACAATACATATGTTACTTTACAAAGTTTATAAGAAATTACAAGAAATGTGACTTTTTCCTAATGTAATAGAAATAGTAGTGTACAGTGAATACACAGTAGGTGTAAAAGAATTAAAATGTCTAAGAGTCTTATATTACTAATTGTAATACATTCTAGTAGTGAAAAATGATCCTGAACAAGGTCTCATACAAAGTAGCCTAATTCTATTTGAAAAGAGACAAGAGGTAGGAGAAGATGAAGCAAGGTTTCTCTGTAGATTCTACAATACAATTTACAAATAGTGTGAAACTGAAGAGACAAAGAAGTACTTAAGAAAGTCTGAAGAAGATGTTGGACCTTACTAGAAGCTCTACTGTAAATATGTACAAGTTGAAGAGATAAGTGACTCAGAGAAAGAAAAGGATTGACTAAGAAAACAGAGCCACAAATAAGTATGCAAAAGTCAATTTATACACAGATTATAAGCAGCTTATAGTTTTAAGCTATAAGGCTCTATTTCCTTTCACTTACAAGTTGTTAGTGTGTTAAGGTTGCAAATATCCCTAAACAATAGGAAATATTCTTCTGTAGGTTTGTGTACTACTCAGGATAATACTAAGAGTAAGTCACACTAGTAGGAGTTCAGTAGACTCTACTCATAGTATATAAGTGTCAATATGAGTTGACTGTGTGTAAGTTTGTCCTACATCTTTGATGAGCTTCATTGTCTATAGATTAGAGTATTATATACTATGTACTATTGAATGTCTTGAATGTATGTCTTGGATGTCTTAGAAGACATGTCTTAGTAATAGTGTATATTTGTAAGACAATTGTGTGATTTGAGACATATGACACATTTATCCAAAATAAATGTTAACACTCCCCTTCAAACTTATACTAGTTGATCAGGCTAATATAATGTTTGACATGTGTTTGTCTGTTGTTTTTACTAATATCATTTACATTCACAATATAAATGTTTTGTTAGCTTTGTATATTAAGTCCACTGTAAGTGTTACATTTGTCTAATGTATTATTATTATGTTTGATTTAATAAATCAATTGTAAGTTCAATTTTGATTACTAAGAGAGCTACAGGATCTCTTTAGTGTTTTGTTTGTTTGTAGTATTATAGTTGTCACTATAATGTTTTATCATTTGTATAATAGTAGTTTTTCTTGTCTATAATATAGTATAATATAATATAATTTTGTTTTGTTTGTTTTTCATGTCATATTGTTTGTTTCATAACATAGTATGTTTATTTTATCATACTGTGTTGTTCTGTGTTTGTTCTGTTATTTGTTCTGTTTGTATTTGTATTATTATATGTGTAGTATGTTTTGTATTCTTACACTCAAAGTGTAATTAGAATTGTAATTCGTTTGTATTGTTTTGTTTGTATAGTTAATACTATATTTAATAACAATATGTGTGTTATTAATTTGTTTGTTGTTAATTTGTATTTTTGCACATTTGAATTGTGTTACTAGTAGTTTTCACTTTTACTTTTGTAATAAAACTGTTGAATCATGCTAGTAAAATGTACTGTTAATGTTGTTATAATGTCCTCTGTTCATCATGTATCATCTTTGTTTGTGTTCATTTTGTATTCATACTTTTTAAGTATTAAATAGTTGTTCTATACCTTTATATTAAAGCATTGTATTGTTTGTAATTTGTAATATCATTTATGATATGTCAGATTGCTTCATATTAAGGTTGATCAAAGTTTTATTCATTGTAATTTGTTTTATTTTATCATCTGACCATTTGTAAGTCTGTTTAGGCACATTATATATGTTTTAAACATATAATACATTTGTATTGTTTTACTGTTTTACAATGAATATATTTAATATTAATATATGTGTGTATTGTGTCTGTTATTATTTAATGTGTTCTTAGACTTTACAAACTATAGTGTTATTTGTATGTTTGTATTGTTTTATTGTTGTAATAATGTTTTTATTATTGTTGTATAATGTTATTTGATTAATATGTTACTTTGTACAATCATAATGTGTGTTTGTTGTTTTTATTTCATAGATAGATGAAATAGTGTATTTTACAGTTTTATTTTTTATTGTATATTACAATATTTGTTTGTTTATCATTTGTTTTTATATCAAATTCTGTTTGATATTGTTTTAATCATTATATTTGCTTTATTTGCTGAATATATGTGTGTGTTTGTTATGAAATATAAATTTATTTTGTTTATTTTGAGTGTATTACTCATTTTTGTTTGTTATGATTAATGTTATTTTGTATTATTTGAAAGGATTAATGTTTTGATTACTATTATATTTGTTACTTCTTTTAATTTTAGCAAGTACTTTGTGTGTCTAGTGTAGATTACTTTAAGAATATGTACTTGTCAGTAACAGTGTAGAGAGGACTTAAAGGCTTAGTAAGAGGACTCAGGCTACAACTATTCTACACAACAGAGATACAAAGGTACAAAGATGTAAGTACTAGAATGTAAGTATCAGAATGTGTAGAACTCTAGGGTTCAGACATGGTAATAGAGTGAGACAAGAGTAAAGTATATAGAGTAAGCTTAAGAGTACAAGACTATCTAGTGTTGATCTCTAGTACTGGTTGAGGCAGAAGAGGATTAGTTGAGTCTACAAGGTACAGACACTGAGAGGGATCAAGAGTGAGAAGGAGTAGGTAGATTCAAGCAGAATGTATGAGTTCCAAAAGTGACAATTAACAAGACAAGAGTAGTGTAGAACAACAAAGCTATACTTAGAACAAGACAATTTGAAATAAGACTAAACAAAGCAGAATGTTTACTACTGAGACTGTCAAATTACACACTAAGAATTGTAGTAGAGGATAACTTGATTACTAGAAAGTACAAATTACATGAGAGTATTTATAGAAAATACAAGTCCTTTGTAACTACTAGTCCTTTGTAAACAAATCCATTACTGTCTCCTTTGTATTAACCCATCCAGAACTCTAAATCCAAGTCCCCTTTGTATTGATCAACCAATTGTCTAAAGGCTTAGAGTCTTGCCTTTATAGATCAGAACTATAGTCCAGAACCCAACTAGTCCAAATTGAGTGACCAAGACTATTGTGTAGGCAATAATGACATAATTGAAGGATTGCTAACATAAGGATGATACAACTTTGATATGACTGAGTCCTTCCAATCAGAATGTATTAGAACATACATGTTGTGTGAGTGTAACATCTCCTGAGTGTTTTAGACTGTAACTGTCCTCAGTTACACCTGAGAGTGTAAATTTGTGGATTAGCATTCTTCATGTTTCAATCCTCTACTTCTTTTTGAGTTTGTCCTTCTTCTTCAACTATGTCATTGTTGTAAGAAATAAGTCAAGCCTACAACCAAGTGTGGACCCTTACACAGAGGATGTAGGAGTTGGTACAGTATGTAGGGACAGTGGATCAGCTATTAGTAGTAACAGAGTGGAGGGCAGAACTGGTACAGTTGTAAGTAAGTACATTAGACATTGTATTGTCTCTAGGTCTTCTGACAAGACACTACAGTCTGATTAGAATGTACACACTATATTAAGTGTGTAGGCTAGCTTTGTACTTACTATACTGTGGTAGCTCATACTTCAACTCAATACATAGGTATTGTGAATTGAAACAGAGTACAGTAGCTATAAGGATGCTCTGATTAGTGAACCACTTTGAGAGCATAAAGATGCTATAGCTATCAACAAACCAAGCATTGCTCCTCCAACAAAGCAGGTAGTAGAGGTCATAGTTCTGAGACTGTCTGATGTGGTTCAGTGTACTGTGTAGGATGCTTTGACAAGTGCTCCAATTGGTGAACCAGACGTTCTGCAGGGTTCTGAGCTGGAGTGTGAGTTGTCTGCATTCCAAGCACACAAGCAAGATCAAATGCCAGATAACAAGAAGTTGGACACATTCCTTTATGAGTAGTAGGGAGGGCAACTAGACAGTCAGAATGATAAGGAGGACAACTCAAACAGTGTGTATTCCTTTCTTCACTTGTGACACTGTGACTGACTACTACTGGTCACTTGATCTAGATTCAGAATATATATACTTGGGCAGGAAGCATTCTGTGTTGTATGAGTCAGATTTTCACAAGACAGACTGAGTAGTAGAAGAGGTAGAAAACAGGCAAGTTGAGTTACAATTCTAGGACAAGTCTCTAGTGCTAGAGTCAGTGCCAGACAGTGGCCTAATGTGTTTGACAAGCTGACAGTACAGTAATTGTGTCTGTTAGCACATAGCATACATTCAAGAGTATAGTGAGATGATTGTATACTCAGTATGTAAGAAGAGTAAGATCTGTTGCTTTCTCACAAAGACTAGTAAGGTAGCAAGGGATGTAAGGTTAAGGCAGGGGAGGACAATAGTGACAAGCCTGTACCCTGTAGCTAGACTGTTAAGGGTGCATCTGGAGAATCTGAGTAAATTGTTCTAAGATTAATACTAATAGCTTTTAAAGACAACATTCTTCTAGGTGAACTCTTAGAACACTTGTTGGACAACAGTAAGTTCTAAAAGGATCTGGAGCTCAAACACAAGCTTTGTGTCCTTAGAAGGCAGGTGGCTGCCTATCATACAATGTTGGATACAATAATACAGGACATAAAGCAGTTACAGGCTAGGATGAGTGTGAAGGCAAGGTATTGGAAGGATGGACAGAAGTAAACATTCTGGGCAGAACAACTGAGCCAGTGTTAGTAAGACAGTCAACATAAAAGCTGTATATAGAAGCAGCAAATTATAATCCTCCTCTATAGTTTTGAATAGTATTTTTCATATGTTTATAGTAATGTATAATGTTACTAAAGTACAAGTGTAATAATTGTAAGGTAATAGAGTGACTCAGCATTAATAGGTAAATAACAGAGGTAAAGCTATATACATACTGAAAGTAAAGTAAATTAACAGAACAAGAACAGAACAAAACTAAAAAAGAAACAGAGTAAAAACAGAACAAAAACTGAACAAGAACAGTGTAAGAATGGAACAAGAACAGAACAAGAACAAAAGTTAAAGTCTTAATACAGGATGACTTTAAGACTGTTGTGACTAAAGAATACAAAGTAGTCAAAGGGCTACTAGACAAAAACCTGAGTATAAAAAACCTAGTAGGAAAAAACATACTATAGGGAAAATCATACAGGTTCAAAGTGTAAGTCTAACTATAATCTACAATTAATTAAAAGCAAAATCAAAGAAAAAAACAAAAGATACAGTAGAACAGGATTAAAACATTGTTTAGAATATTATAAGAGGTTAATAGAAAGAGGCAAATTCAAGAAAGTATAGAACACATAGGTCTATAGTGGTTAACCACAATTAGCCTTTAGTCAGAGTCAGAGTCCTTAAAAGGCTTGTCCAACAGTAGTAAGTTGTTAGTGTTATTGATTTCATTAGTTAGACCAAAGTTTTCAACAAGATGTGTGACTGGAATTAAGAGTGTTGTACAAGCAAAGTATGGAACAAGGCAGAACACTATAATCTGAAGACAGAAGACTGATCCATTAAGTTCAGCTATAATATAGGATCCTTCTTGTGTACAACAGACTACTATGTATGGTCCAAGATAGTGTAGCTTGGTTTTTTGTCCAAGATCCATTTGTGATTTAGAGTTGTGTATAAGGACAAGTTGACTGAGTTCAAAGTTAAAATCTTTGATCAAGTGTTTGTGCATTTCTTCAAATTGTTAGAGAGAAGTAATTCAGTCTGTATAGACACATTCTGTAATAGCTTAAAGATTGGCTAGACATTTCTGGAGTTGATGTGCTCAAGTTACAATGAGTTCTGTTGTTGTCATAAGTTTGTTTAGTATTAAGGTAAAATATGTAGCTTCTATAATATTAAATAAGAGAAGTGGTTTAATGTTATGAACAATAAAATAAGGAGACATACTAGTTGCACAATGGATCATGATCTGATCTAACCAAAAGACAGAGTGTGTGTGTTTATACTATTATAGTTCATTTCCTTTAGCAGCCTTTATAAGGGCTTCTTGTATATTAAAGTAGTAGCATTCAATAATACTATTAGCTTAAGAGTTGTATACACTAATACAGATGTGATTAATATAGTATCAGTTGTAAAGCTAATCTAGTGTAGCAACAAACAGGGTTCTATTGTTAGTAACAAGTTCTGAGTACACACTAAATCAATAGAGAATATTTTCAAAAATGAATTGTTCAATGTTTTGTCCAGTCTCAGAACAAAGTAGGTAGAACTCAGGGTAGCCAGAGAGTATGTATCAAGCATAAACAATGTATCAGAACCCTCCTACTTTTGGCATGAACTTAGTGTCAATGTGTACCTTAGTAAATAATAGAGCAATCTTTAGAATACTGGGAGGAATCAGGATTTGAGTTGTCTGACAGAGTTAGTATTTGTAACAGGTGCAAATGTAGTATTTGATGTTGGGTCCAAGGCTAGGCTACTAGAAGCAGTCAAGAAGTTTAGCCCAGACAGAGTAGACTCCTTTATGTCTAAGATTATTATGTACTGTCTTGACAAGATTCTATTATTGATCAAGTTCTATTACTAGTTGATAGTTACTGTTCTAGGTTTTCTGTCACAGTCAGCCAGTCTTAACAAAGAAGGTGGTTGTATAGTAAACAAAAGTAGTGAATTTGTGATTTTCCATCCTAGACAGTTGGAGACATGTTTCCAAGAAGGTCTTAACTTGTCTGAAACAATATTCTCTAGTGTGTATACAATCAGTTATTAGAAATGTTTTAGAAGGCTTGACTATGTTTGGAACAGTGAATACAGAACTGTAACAGAAAGTGTAAGCTTAGTCAATCTATTCTTCAAAGTTATCTTCTTCCTCCAGGTTGGCTTCTGTGTACAAATGTTAAGATAGTCTGTTAGTACAAGTGAATTACAAGGCCAGAATGTGTCAGAACTCAAAGTTGAACAGTAGGATTCTGACAATCCATCTGTTAATTGTAGTATTCAGTTGTAAGTCTGAGTTATTTATTATACTCTTAACATAAACAGTATCCATTTCTACTACTAACTTCTGCACTCTGATAAGGTGAATTTGTAGAGTATAGAGAGTACAGAACAGTCTAAAGAGTTTGATCTTGGTTTAGGAGTATTAGGATTGTACTTTGTTCCAGTTAATTGATCTGAATCAATTGATTCAACAACAACTATTAAAGTACTCCTGTCTGAGATAGAATCTTACACTAATAATAGATGAGTCAACCATGACAATAACCTTTATGTCTGACTCATAGTCAATTGTACATAAGGTAAGACAATTGATAATAGTGTCTTTGAGTTTGTTCATTACTATAATGTGTTCCAAACAGAACTCAAACAGAACATCATGCTTGGTCAAATGTGTGAGTAGTCTAGTAAGCTAAGCAAAATTTCAAATAAACATATAGAGAACACTTGTGGTTCTAAAGAATCCTCTAACTTTAGAGACAGATTAACATACAGGCTAGTTACAGATTTTCTAAACTTTTGAATCATTTGGCTCCCTTCTAGCATAAGTGTACTTATGTCTTAAGACAGTTGTGTACAGTCAGAACACACACAGCTTTAGACTGGAGAACATTCTGTAGACTACTTTGACTCATTATATGATACAGTTTAGGTTGTGAGTGTGTTCCTACACAAATTATTGGATACTAGGGTTTCTAGGAACAGTTTTGTATGTTCTGTCCAGAAGTTTGTATCTTATAGTTCTGCCTTTGACATAGACATTATTAGTATAGGGTTACACTGTACTAAGAATTTCATCCTGTAAAATAAAAGTAATATTACTATACATAATTTGAAAGGAATTAGTATAACCTATTAGAATAACAGTAAGTCAGAACATTCCAAGTAGTGTCTGAAACATTGTAAGATTACAAGAGTGTTCATTAAGAGAGCATTAGTTGAAAGTAATGAAGAAATCTAGTGTAGAGTAAATAACTCTTCTGGAGAAGGATTCAACAACCTGTTCAATCATTAGAGGTACAAATGAGTCTTGGATCAAAACTCAGTTAAGTTCCTGAAGGTTGTGGACCAGGCACAGAGACTTTCCATCTTTCTTTACTATGGTAAACTATTAGGAACAGTAGGATGAGTTTGACAGCTCATAAACTCTGGTAGCAATTTTGTCTTTGAGAATTTTCACAACTGTGTCTAGGTTTCCTTAGAGAATCCAAATGTTCCTCTGTACTCATAGAATATGTAGAACAGTCAGAATCAGTATTAGATCAAAGTATTCTGAGTCTAAGGTACTTTTCTCAAGCTTGTTCCAGGCAAAGGTGTCTTCATACATTAAAATCAGGTTGATCAAAAGCTAGCACTTGTCTAGCTAGAGGAAGTTACATAGATTGATGTTAAGAGCTTTCATACATTCTTGTGTGAATCAGTGTGTTAGAACAAAAAGCTTAGAGTGTAGTGGTAGTTCTGACATGTCTTTCAACAGATTAGAATGCTTCTGTCAAACAATCCAAAACTCTTCCAGGAGAGTTCCAGCAACTAGTCTAACCTTCTTTACTACTTTCTTGTATACAAATACATTTTCTCTAGAGCTGTTGAGTGTGTATAGAATGAAGGGGTCTAATCTTAGGGTAGGCAACAGGGTGGCTAGACAACTAAGGAGCAGATTGACTATTACAGAGACTAGTGTATGTATATTGTAGGATAGTGTGTGTGTGTCAGGAATTGTAGCTTTGATAGTGTCAGAATTTGAATCAGAACACTGTTTGTCCTAAACACTAAAGGGCTGATTAACTACTATAGGAGTTGGAAGGTCTGTGATTACTGTGAATCCTTGTTTATTATGTTTCTGAGGAACAGTTCATGTTCTAGTCATAACTCAGTACTTCTGTTAACAATCTAAGAGATCCAATAGTGTTATGAATTAGTTGCTATTAATAAAGTCCTTTGTTTCACATTCTGTAATAGTAAAAAATAGTTAGTCTAAGAGAGCTTTGAAAGGGGCTTGACAAACAACTTGGACTTAGAGGGTAATGTTAACTCTAGCAATATTGATCTTTATATTCTCAATAGTACTAAGTGTTAGTACTTGTCTAGAGTCAGCAGTTTCAAGTATAATTGTAAGATCAGAACACAGATGGATTCTGAGACACTTTCATACATCCTTACAAATGATACAGAGTGTTGCTCCTTGGTCTAGAATACAGTGGATTTCTTTAGTATCTTTAAAGATGGCTTTTACTATACATAACAGTATAGCTTGTTTTGCAACTGACTCTAAGCTCTATACATACTATAAGACTTGAGTCATGATTGTGTCTTTGAAAGTCTTTAATTCTAAGGGTTCTGTCAAGACAAAGTGTGTGACAGTGTTTGGAACTCACTTAGTAGATAATAGTTCCTTGACTTACTTTCAGACATTAGGTGTAATTGACAACAACTCTTTTAGAGTGAGACTAATGCTAGAGTCTAGAACACAAGAGACTATCTGTTAGACAATAACAGGGTCTTTAATGGGAGAGAGATTACAGTACTAATATAGTTCTAGTAGTAGTCTAACAGTAGGCTTGTTAGCATGCTTTGATCTGTCATACTTTAAGGTCTGGCTTACTTTGGCAGGTTGTGCAGGCTTTGGTTCTAGCTTAAGTTTCTTGTCCTTCTTCTTTAGAACACTTGTTGTTCCATGCCTCAGAACCTCTACTCTGTCAAACCTAAGCTTCTTACTAGTAGCAACTTTCTTCTTTACCTCCCCAAGTAAGACTTCAAGTCTTTCAACTTTGTATTCTACATTAGAGACTTTTTCAATATATGTAGCTAGAACAGTAAACAATGTTTGGGAGACTGGTACTAGTTTCACAATTTTAAGGAGGGACACTATATACAGTAGTATGTCCTGTACCACATTTTAGGAAACTTGGGCACACTTTCTAGGGTTGGTTGTATAGTACTGGTCAAAACAATTCATGATTAGACAGTCTTAGATTGTTAACAGAACAAAAGATCTGTTAGAGAGAACAACCTTTCTGAATGTGTTCTAGATACACTTTCTGTCACAAATATACTTATTGACCTTCAGACATAAGTAAATAAAATGTTTAGCTTCTCTACAGAAGGAGCAGTTTGTGTTACAGAGCAACTCTACAGATTGAGCAGATTGTACAGATTGTACAGATTGTATACTTGTGTTCTCTACAAACAGAGTACTAGTCTTACATTCAAACAAGTCTAACTTGCTTTGAAATGAATAGAGCAATTCAAGGATAGTAACTATATTTGTGTCTTCTTTCTTTATCAGAACAGTTCCAGAACTTGTTGTTCTGGAAGCATCAGCTGCCTTCCTAGAGTGTTGTAAAGCTATACCTCTCTACATAAGCTTGACAGCCTTAACAACTTTTGTGTATGTATAAGCCTTACAACTGTTATGGTTAGGATTGTAAGCTAGCAAACAGAGAGTTAACTAGTCTTTAAAGGCACTTGTAATACTGTCAAGGAACACTTTGTTCTAGTCTTCTTTCATGATTTCTTTTTTTAAAACTAGGAAGCTTACTATTTTCTGGAATTTGTACTAGTACTCTACAAACTCTTCTCAGTTCTGGATTCTGGTGACAGCTTATTGTTGGACCAGGATACAGAGATCATTCTTTACATAGTAGCAATCAAGATTGAGGGACAAGTATAATCCAAGAATCACAGCTTGAGCAGCTTACTAATCTGAGACACTGTCTATAGCTTCAGGAATTAAGGCTCAGATCTTAGAATCAGATTGGTTAGTGTAATATTTTACTCTCTAGATAAGCTGTTTATCAGAAAGTTAGAACTCATTTCTAATCATTTCTACTTCTTTAAGGAACTGAGACAGGTCCTACATATTGGTTCTATTATAATAGAGAGTATTACAGCTTGTTTAGTGTAGGAGCAGGCTAGTCTGTTCTTAGATTGTAACTAGTAGTATATTTGAAACATTGGTTGTAACTGGCTAGTCACTTAGAGTACTGGTTACAGTTAGCTAGCTACTCAAGTTACTGGTTGTAACTAGCTAGCTACTCAGATTACTAGTTACAGTGAGTGAGTTGCTTAAGTTATTCTGTAAGTTTATCTGTTGAGACTAAGAACTTATTAGATTGTTTTGTACACTCAGAACAGTCAGAACAATTGAAAGTAGTAGAAACACTAGAGTAATTGTTTAGTCTTCTTCTTGAATAGACAGAACAGGAGACACAGAACAAGTAGAGTTGTACATAAAGGTTGATAGAAACAAACTAGGGAACAAACTATAAAATGTGGACAGTGTAACTAAGTCAGATTGCTCAAGAGGTTGTACAGAAACTCTTTCAGAAACAGGACTGAGTGTGCAGGATACAGGTTGTAAGAGGTTGTAGTTAACCAAATCTAATTCAGGTCCAGAATCTGATTCTTCTGTGATCAAGTTAGTGTGCTCTTAGTAGTACTACTATCTGTTAGCTACTCAGCCTACTCAAGACACTTTAAGAAACCCTCCTTACAGTAGGCTCCAAAATGTTGATCTCTAGTACTAGTTAAGGTAGAAGAGGATTAGTTGAGTCTACAAGGTACAGACACTGAGAGGGATCAAGAGTGAGAAGGAGTAGATAGATCTGAGCAGAACATACAAGTTCCAAAGATGACAATTAACAAGACAAGAGTAGTACAGAACAATAAAGTTATACTCAGAACAAGATGATTTGAGATGAGACTAGACAAAGCAGAATGTTTACTGCTGAGACTGTCAAATTACACACTAAGAATTGTAGTAGAGGGTAACTTGATTACTAGAAAGTATGAATTACATGAGAGTATTTATAGAAAATACAAGTCCTTTGTAACTACTAGTCCTTTGTGAACAAATCCATCACTGTCTCCTTTGTATCAACCTATCCAGAACTCTGGATCCAAGTCCCTTTTGTATTGATTAACCAATTGTCTAAAGGCTTAGAGTCTTACTTTTGTGAATTGGAACTGTAGTCCAGAACCTAACTAGTCTGAATTGAGCAACCAAGACTATTGTGTGGGCAATGATGATATAATCAAAGGATTGCTGACATGAGAATGATACAACTTTGATATGACTGAGCCCTTCCAATCAGAATGTATTGGAACATACATGTTGCATGAGTGTGACACTAGAGTAGACAAGATCAAGACTACAGAACTAGTCTGATCTCATACTAGTATATATACTAAACTACACAAAAGTACTCAGGGAATGATAAGTTGTGAGAGACAAAGGAAAAAGGGTCAAAAGTAGGTAGACAAAGAATGTAGGACTAGAGAGGAAGGGGTAAGATGTAGAGTGAACAAAAGAATAATAGTAGGGGTTAGGTAATACAGGAGTAAGGGCAATTGTGTAAGTTGACTCACATATAATTAGTGTATTATATACTCAAGATACAGAAGTTCTGAGTTCTGTTGGAACTAGTCAGTTCTGAGAGTGTAAAGTGTTAGATTGTAACAGTACTATTCCTTGGCTTCATTGTCTGAATTATTTCCCAGTCATATGTCTGAATATTATTTTGTTTATTTAGTTATTTGTTTACTATTATATCCTGTGTGTTAGGGAATAAGTATTGTAGATTTTGTATAATGTGTGATTGTTATTTTCAATGTAACATACATTCTGTTGTGAAAGACATAGTTCTGTTTGATAGTTCTGTATAATTTGATATGTACTAGAAATGCTTTCCTACTCAACATTGTTGTATGTAGTGTACTTCTCTGTGTTTAAGTATATAATCTGTAATATATTTGTTTATAATATGTTTAATGGTACTATGTATAATGTAACCATCAAAGTTTTTAGAGAAAGTGTCTCTCACTGTCTGTAATATAAGTGTTTTTGTAACATCAAATATATGTTTTAGTCATTAGAATCATTTTGGATTCAACAGATTGTTTTGTAAATATGTTTTGTAGGATGTGTAAGGTTAAATAGTAATGTAGTCAATATTTCTGTGTCATTTAATTGTTTGCTGTGTTTTGATTGTTTGTTATGTTTTGTGAATATATGCTATTACTCCCCTTCAATTCAAGAAGGTTTACTTTAAGTAATTGACTTTTGTGTATAATCAATTTGTTTGTATGTTTTTGTTATTTTATTTTTTGTTTAAGTATTGTATGTGAATGCATGAATGTGTTTTGTCTAATAATTTTGTAACATTTTTAATAGACTATGTGTTTGATGTTATTTGTTATCTTTGTCCAATTTAATTGTTAATTCTTTTTAGCATTATACTGTATGTTATTCAAGTTTATACTCAAATAGATTGTATGTATGCTTGTGTATTTTGTTTGATTATTATGTGTATGTCTGAATAGTTTGTTATTTAGATAATTATAATTTGTAGTATTGTTTAGCAAGGATAAGTTTGCATATTTTGTCTGTTATGTTTGTATACATTGAGTAGTGCATTATTTCAATTTGCTCAGTATTATTTGTCTTCTGTTTGATAATGTAAAGATAGGTATACTAACTTTACAGTAAAGATTCTCTCTTTGCCAGCACACTCAATTACTAACTAGAATAACCTAGTAATTGAGTACTGAGAAGGAGAAAGAATCCCCTAACCCTTAGCTTGAAAACCCTTTATATATGTATATACATATGTAGTAGGATACAGGATAGTCTAGTAAACAAAAAGAAAGCACCTACATACACTTATAACACATGTAGCACAAGTGTGCAAGTAGTACAATTGTTACACTTGCTCTCCAGCATTTAATCCTAAATACTAAGAGAGTTAGTACTAGAATAAACAAAATAACAATAAGAAAAACAACTGAAATTGTCAAGTAACTTACTACAAAGTTTAGTACTACTATACTAGGATATTCTCTACAGTTATGAATGTGTCTTTAATCAGTCCTATAGTGGGCTGGATGTGTTCTGGTTTGGATTGAACAGGTTCTGTAGCAGAACTAGTAGAACTCACAGTAGATTAGTTAGAATGACTATTAGATTGAGTGGAAAGTAGTGGATTCAACAGTAGAGTAATGTCTTGAGAGTTGAATGAGTTCAGAGCACTCATATTAAGGACCAAAGTAAGATCAGTAAATGTTGAGGACAATTGTAAAACAATCTGAGAGTGTTTACAGTTGTGTGAATAGAATATAACAGTTCTGTTATTGATTTGCTCAGCTCTACACTTTACACCTAAGTAAAATAGTAAGGTATATGTACTCATAATAATATAATATAGAATGTATGTGTATTTACCTTAGTTAGAAGCTATGTTCTTATAGTATACAAAGTCTTAGAATACTTGTATTATCTTAGTATACTGAATACAGTCTTAGAATAGTGATAGTAAGCTTAGTCTTGTATGAGAAGGAATATGGAAGTTATACAAGTGTAATACAATAAGATAGTACTCTGGGAGTTGTATAGTAGGATTGAGGGAATTATTGTAGATAGCTCTAGAGAAAGCTACAATCTCCTTAAGCTCCTCTTAATCAAAAACATAGTTAGTACTTGTACTGTAGTTGTGAGTAACCTAATCCTAAGTAATTGGTTGTGCTCAAGGTTCAACTAAGAGTTGTAGAGGAGGATAAGGCATATTAGTACCTTGTAGAAAAGTAGATACAAATGTATGAGCAATGGATTCCTGAGTAGTAAACATAATATACACAGTAAAGTAACTATATACACAGTTTTTAAAGCCTTTGTGTAGGTCTACATGTATGTTCATACTATAGTATTGTGTTTGAAAGGTTGCCTCATGTTTTACTAGACTAATACTAACCTGAGAGTCATTAGTGTTGAGTTTTCCCTTTCCTAGAGTTAGTACATTAATAGAATCTATTCTAAGTATGTTTAAGTATTCCTTTAATACTTCAAGGTGTACAATTTTATCATAGGGTAGCCATGTGTAATCTCTAGACTTCTATAGTACTTTGAACAAAGTAGTAGTCCCTTGTCCTGTATGAGTTTCAATTGAATCTACTGTCCATTCCTTGTTCTCATTGTTTAGTCTAGTAACTTGTCCTACTTCCCTTCTAGAGAATAATCTATTATTGTTTGAAACATGTATCCTAAGTAGTAATGAATGAAATACTGGGTGTATGTTATGGTTCCTCATTTCCCTAGGTAGATCTAGTTCAAATACCTTGTTTCCTGTGTTCTAGATTATACTGTAAGGTCTTATGTATTTTAGTACTAGTTTCCTTACTTACTGTCTAGATAGATTCATATTCTTTGTGGAAACATACACTAGATCATTCAATTTGAATAGTGAGGGTTGTCTACATCTATTAGCATGTCTAGTTTACTTTACCCTTGCTTGAAGGATTGTATTATGTGTCTATAGTATTACATCCTTTACTTTCTGAGTGTAAGTTCTAACTCCAGGATATTTATCCTTCCTAGAGTCATTTTATATCAAGTTCCTTAGTATCTGACTGTAATTTAGAAAGAATAGTACATATCCTGTAGTTTCTGACCTTACTGTATTGATAGTATACTCAATCATAAGTAGTTTATGTATTCAATCCTTTTGTTTAGGAGAAATACACTGTCTAAGCATCTGAGTAATTGTTCTGTTCATTCTCTCAGTTGATCCATTAGTCTGTGAATAATATACACTCAATAGTTTCAATTTAATACTTATAAGATCATGTAATCTTCTCCAAAACATACTAGTGAATAGGGAATCACAATTGCTAACAATGTAATTAGACAGTCTATACAGTTTATAAACGTTTTCAAATACTATCTCTACAATTTCTCTTGCTCTGTATGTTTGCCTAGTAGGAATAATGTATACCATATTAGTTAATAAACAAATAACTGTACAAATCATATCAAAAGGTCCTAAACAGTTCCTCAATTCAGGAAAAGGTCTAACAAAGTCTATTCCTATGCCTTCTTAAGGCTTACTAAGTACTGAGAGTAAATGTAGTAAACCAAACAGTTTCTGATTGTTAGGTTTGCTGATTTTACATGTATGACACAAATTACAGTAGGAATTAATGTCTATAATCATATCTTTCTACCAAACTTGTTCTCTAAGATATGTAAGTGTCTTTTGAGGTCCTAAGTGTACTAAAATAGAATGTGTATGTTCTATTACAATTTCCCTAGTATTTCTGTTGTGTATTAGAATTCTAGGTATACAAAGTATGTACCTCTCACTCTCCTAACAAAATATGAGTCCATTTTCAACATGAAAATTCTGAAAGTGCTTCAGATCTTGTAATATCTGATTGAAGAAGTTATCCTCATAATATCTACCTTTGAGACATTCTGGGAATTGTAAATCTGGTGAAGATTGAGTTATTATATTAGGTAACTATAGTTCAATTGAGTTCCAGAGTTGATCAGTTCTTTAGTACTAGTATGTTCTGATCATTAATTTCTGATCTAATATTATTGTCTGAATGTCTGGATCCTTGTGTATTACTTCTAGTGTCTGGTACATTTGTAGGTGAATTTATTTCATGCAAATCCAATTGTTCAGTGTTCTGAGACAGTGTTTCTGATACCTTACTGTGTGTATCTGTTTCCTGATCTTGCTCTGTTTTCTCTAGTATCTTAAACCAGCTTCTAGTTCTTGTAGCAGGCCCACTCTCTGTTTAAAGGTCTGTCTGTGAGTTTCTAACACGTCTAATAATTAATCTAGCCTTTCTACTATACAGTCAACTTGCTATCAATCCTTTAAGTAGATTTTTCCTTACTATTACTAGTCTAGCTTCAATGTATACAGTATCCTGTATCTCTAACAGCTGTGAAATATTATTCCAGACTTGATTAATCCTTAATAGATTATCATTATCAAGTTCTAATGTATATTCTTACTAAGATCAAGTTGTTCCTAGTAAATCTCCTAAGTATATGTATGATAATGTGTCTGTAAGAATGTTTGTAGTGTCTAGAATGTATTTTACAGTAAAATCGAAGTCTGATATTTTCTCTAGCCATCTGGCTTGTATTCTACTTAATACAGATTGTCTTAGAATGTGTTCTAATGCTCTGTGATTGGTATACCAAAAGAAATACATTCCCTGTAGTAGATTCTTATGTCTTAGCATAGTTTCTACTCCTGCTAGTAATTCTACATTGTATACTGAGTAATTCTGTTGTGTAGAGTTTAATTTTGCTGAGAAAAATGCTGCTATCTTAGAATCTTTCTAATCAAGACCTTAGCTAACTATTCCTCCAATTCCTGAGGCAGAAGTGTCTGTAACAATGTTAATAAGTAGTGTATTCTTACTATAGTCCAATACTACTCTGTGATTATGTCTGAAATCTGATACTAGCTTTACTATTTGATCAAATGCTTACTGTTCAGTGAATGTCCATCTGAAAAATACAGTATCTCTTGCAATTTTTGATAAAATACCTGTAGAAATACATAACTAAGGTATATTGAGTACCAAATACTCTACTGATCCTAAGAAACCTTGTAGCAAATCTTTATTAGTTGGTACTTTCTATTGTTAAATAGAATCAACCTTATAAGGGTTTATTCTAATGCCTTGATTGTCTATTATGTAGTCTAGTATCTTTAGTTCTTTCTAAAACAATTGTATCTTATGTTCACTAAGGTAGAATTTCTCCTTGTGTAATATATTAATGACAGTTCTGAGATGTCTCATATGATCCTCAATCGTGTCTGAATAAATCACTAAGTCATCTAGGTAGATATCCATCCAGTCACCCAAGTAAGGCTGAAAAATGTGGTTCATTAACACTTAATAAGTGGCTCTACTATTACAATCACCTAATTATATTACTTTACTAACCATTGTTCCATCCAGAGTGTTGAATATCAATCTGTTTACATGCTCAGGGATTATTCTAATCTGTTCATACACATCTTTGCCATTAATAAGTGATTTGTATATCTTGGAAGCAACTCTCCTTAATACTGATTCAATATCTAGTAAAGGAGATGATAGTTTCTTAGTATTCTTGTTGTGCTCTCTAAGATCAATGACTGTTCTTAATTGTATAGAGTCTTCCCTGGTCTTTCTAAGCTTTTGAAGTAGTAGCATAAGTATTACATTCGATCCTGTAACTACTTTCTATCTTCCTGATTGAATATAGTCCTTTCTCTTGTTTTGCCATTACTCTCTCAAAGGATCCAGACAAGTTGCTCTACAGAACTTGTATTTCTTATCCTCATCTAAGAGTGGTATAGTATGATTAATGACTCTAAGAGGTGGTAGAAGTGTTTCTAATGTATCCTTGAACAAATCCACAGTATATTGCTTGATTTCTTGTCTGCATTTGTCAATTTCTCAATTGTAAGTATTAATAACCTTTGATGAAACAACTGTGACTTGTTCTCCTGTTATTGGTAGAGGTATTGCACTTTCAATCCATAGTCTAGACTCATTGAATCCAATAGAAACTTTGTGCTGGAAGAGGAACAGAGTTCCTAGTATAATATCATAGTTATCCAAATTCATGATATTAAAGTACTGTATTGTATTTACTTCTCTATATTGTATTCTAGCATTGGTACAATAGTTTACTTTTGATCTAGAGCCTTGTACTACTAATTGGATAGGTAAAGGTTTGGCTAAAGCAAGTTTCCTGACACCTATTTGATCTGCAAACTTGGTAGACATGAAATCTGCTAATGATCCTGAATCAATTAATGCTCTCACTAATTCTCTATTGATTTTGATTGTAATTATGATAGGACATGGTATTGATCTCTTAAAGTCCTTAGCATAAGCAGTAGTATGTTCAATTGTATTAAAATCATTGAAGTTAATAGTCATAGTGTGAATTTGCACAGGTAAATCATACATATATGCTCTATTTCCAGACATGGAATGTAAGTTGATATTTTCCATGCTTGCAACTGAATATATTGGCTCAAATAATTCAGGATTAAAGATATCTTCTATCTCTAATAGTTCCTAATGATTGTAAATGTATTTGGCTGAATATTGAGCTTGTCTGAGTAGAGAATACTATTCTCTGACATTAAATCCATTCAGAAAAGCAATCTTAACAGGTAATGTGTACTCATTTCCATTCTCCCAATTGTCAATGATTGTAAACTGTGTGTCTGTACTTCTGAAAACATAGAATCAATTGTGTAGATACTTATTCCAGAGTCTCCTGTTGTATTTCTGGTCAAAACAGTACAGAATTCCTTCTATAAGGTATCTAGTAATTCCAAAACATACTGTATCATTGTATTCACTGTAGAAATTGCCATTTCTATAGATTGATCTCATTCTCCTCTAATTTCTCTTTCTAAGTTCAGTATTTACAAGGGAAATCTTTCATTCTAAAGTGTCAGAAAGAGTTTGTAGCTTCAAATCCAATTGTTCTAAACTAAATACTTGCAAAATAGTATTATAACCAGCTAATGAATTGTAATTCTCATTCCTTTGAGTTGTAGACTCATAACTATTGTCTGGATAATGTATCTAAATAGCCATAGATTGTATTCGAGACATAGAAGATGATGGATCCATTGTATTGTCTGCTATAAGATTCAAATCCAAGTAATTATCATTCTCCAAAGTATTGGTCAACTTAACTAGAGTAGAATAATTGATATTAACACTCTTAGACAATGTATTTGTATTAGAAACACTGTTCAGCTTTACTGTACTGTGTGTAGGACAATCTTTAGTTAAATGTGTAGTCTGTTTACAAATAAAACATTGTCCTTTAGCTCTCATATTATCTAGTTTAGCTTGTGAATACCTTTTTACACTTGTAGAATAAGTTTTCTTACTATTCCCTTGCTTATTCTGTCTAGTATCCTTATACTTCAGTTTGTAGTCCTTAGATTGGTCTTTCTCTTTAGGACCTATACTGTTAGATTGTATATGCTGCCTGTTATGATTATTACAATTATAATCATAATTCCTGTCCTTTGGTCAATTTCTATTATCATTCCTGTAATTCCTCTGACTGTTCTTCTTCCATCTGTCTTTTCAATGGTCTTCTTTGTTATTCTGAGGATAGAATCAATCTCTAGTATCTGTATACCATTTAATTCCAACAGCTTCATTTGCTTTTTCAATGTTCTCAAGCCTGTCTTTGAATTCTTCATACAAAACTGTATCTAGATTCAAACAATCCAATTGTAATTGCCTTTGATACTTAGGATAAAGTCCATCCCATACTCTTCTAGTAAAATCTCTATTAGAAATATTGCCTAGATTGATTGCTTTCATTTCTAGATTGTACAAATATTCCTATATGACTCTGTGTCCTTGTTTTATTGTATTAAACTCTTTCCTAAGTATTTCTACAAAGTTAGAGGAGAAACAAAAGTCCATTAGACCTTTAAAGAACTGTAATAAGGTCTATCAAGATTCATTCATACCTATTTTCTGTAGATAAAAGTTTATAGCTTGTCCTTTAATGAAATTAGATAGTACTCCTACTTGTTCTTTAGGGAATAATGTAAACCTGATTGTTTCATGTACTGATTGACTTCCATAACAAACTTGGTATATCTTTAAAGGTTAGGTTCACCTGAATAAACTGTAGGAACAATAGGTTTTGCACTCTGCATCTGTATCTTCAATTTGAGAAGTTCCTTGTTCCATTTCCTCTTAGCAAGCTTTTTACACTTCTTAGTACCTTTGGAGTTGCTCAAATCAATGTCTGTAGGTTCAAATAATACATTACTATCATTACCATTGTTAGGGCTTGAGTATCCACTCGAATCCAAAGGATCTGAAGAGCTATCATCTGGATCCAGGTTAGAATCCTACTTTTTTATAATTTCTACTCTCTGTATTACACAATTCACATAACTCTTTCTTGTAAGGTTGTCTAAGGGTCTTACTAATACGAATCTACTTGTCTACAGTGTATTCAAGCTTTGTGGCTCAGCAGTATCTTGTGTAGTTCTTTTTCTGTGGCCTTTACTATTCTTATTTGTACTACACTTGATAAAGGGTATAGAACTGTAGCAGAAATTCCTTTCCTTAATCTCTTTGTCTTTCACAGTTTCTGATTCGTCTTCACTATCATCAGAGGCATCTGGAACCATAAGTTTCACATCTAGGGTTAGCCTATTTGTTTTAATATTGTGTTTTGCACTGGGTGTATGTGTCAATCCTTGAATATTAGTATAATAGTACACATATGTAGGTATTTTATTCTACAATGTGTCTCCTTGCCCTGCTAGGGTCTTGTATCCATTGTAGTAGTCCTTACCTTGATTTTCTATCTTAGAGCAATACATTTCTTACTTGAAATGAACTGGTAATTCCTGAGGAGTTCTGAGAGCCTTACTATAGCCTTCTGTTAGAATGCAGATTCTTAGGTTATCACACAAGTAATGAGGGTGTAGACCCTGATAATTGTTATTTATTTAGTTAATAAGTTGTTCGTTTTTATATTATTCGTCTGTCTGTATGTCTCAGATGACCAAAGTATCATTATCTTATATCTGATACTTATTGCATATCTGAGACATGTCTTGTATTGTGTATCTGATACATGTCTCAGAGTTCTGTGTCTGTTTCGTTTGTATGCATATTAATTATTTCACTAATACTGTATTGTCCGTAATTGTATCATTGATTGTAATACATGTTAACAGTCCCCTTCAAACATTTACAAGACCTATCAAGTCTGTAAGGTGTTTGATTTTCGGAACATGTAATGATTTAGTTAGGATGTCTGCCCTTTGATTGTCTGTTTGAACATACTTAATATTAATAAGTTGTTCCTCAACATAGCATTTAATGAAATTGTGTTGTAAGCCAATATGCTTGGTTTGTGTTGAGTATTTCGTTTCGTCTGCTTCTATAGATTTAATTACTGCTTGGTTATCACAATAAATATTTGTAGGTGTATCAGAGATCTGCAGTATCTCATCTGCTAGGTATTGTAATGCTATAGCTTCTTGTATTCCGTTTGATAGCACTATTATTTCTGCTTTGTATGTTGATAAGGATACTAGTTTTTGTCCTTTACTTGACCAAGATATAAGCAATTCTCCTAAGAAGAATGTGTATCCAGATATTGCTTTATTATTTTCTTGCATCATTCTGTCCATGTCTGTATAACCAGTAATATTATTATGGTTTCCTTGTCCAAATATTAACCATTTGTCTTTGGTTCCCTTTAAGTATTGCATGCAATGCACTACAGCATTATAATGTAACATGCTCAGGGATTTTAAGTGTTTTGCAAGTTGAGATGTTATAAACACTATGTCTGGTTGTGTACAATCCACAATATATTGCAAGGATCCAACCATATTCATATACAGTATTTTGGACATAAATGTGTGTTCATCTTCTGGTAGATTATTATCCATAACTAATTGTGTATTTGGTTGCATAGGTGTTTGTAAATTCCTATTGTTTTGCAATTTATATTGAATTAATACGTTTTCAATATAATGTCTTTGTCTCATCATTATTGTCCGTTCATTTCTGTTACGTTTGATTTCTATACCTAGTAACCAATGTAATTTGCCTCTGTCCATAATTTCTATATGCAATTGTAGAGAGTTTTTAATCATATCAATAACATTATTACTTTGTGCAACAATAGTTATATCATCAACATGAATTAATAGTATTACAACTGTACATTCGTTTTTCTTTACATAGAATACTGCAAAGTCATATTCTAATCGTGTAAAACCAATTGTATTAAGTATTCAGTATAAAGTTTTATACCATCATTGTCTGGCTTGTTTTAAACCGTATAATGCTTTGTGCAATTGTAATACTTGTCCAGGTTTTAACTTTATTAAATCACCTGGTGGAGGTTTAATGAATATTATTTCGTTGTTATCAAGTTCTCTGTTTAAGTATGCAGATTTAACATCTATTTGATGTATTTTGTAGTTTTTTGAACATCCCCATGTAATTGCAAGTCTTATTGAAGATATGTGTGCAGTGGGTGCAAATAGATCATTATTATAATAATCTTTGCCATCTTGTTGAAATATTCCTTGTACAACTAATCTAGCTTTTTGTTTCTTGATAGAATTATCTGCTAGACGTTTCATTTTATATATGAATTGTGTTCCAATAACATTTGCGTTATTAGGAGGATATACTGTCTCCCATGTATTGGAGTGTATTAATTGTTGTACTTCATCATTCATAGCTTTGTTCTAAAGCTCACAATCACTTCTATTGATTGCTTCTTTATACAATAATGGATCTGCCATTATTTCTGTATGTAGATTGTTAAATTCGTTAAGATAAATCATAATATTTGTTTTGTCAACATATGATAGACCTTTTGAGCATTTATTAGGTAAATTCGTTTCACCTAAACGTTCTGTAGTTTTGCACTTTTGAGTAGAGCACTGTAATTGCATAGTTCTGTTGGATTCTCAATTGGATTTGTTGGATTGTGTGTTGTTTGCCAACTTTTGCTTGTTTTGTATTTTCTGTTAGTGATTCACTTTCTCGAAAAGTGTTTCCTTGTCTTCCAAGGGTGCACCAAGGTTCTGTTGTAAATGCAGAGCTGTTCCAGAGCAATAGTTTGGGTCATTTTGTCTGGGAGAAACGTACCAAAGACATTTAACTACTTGGGGAACGTTTGTTCAAGTATCTGGGACATCCAAACTAATCTTGTTTCCTTTGGATTTTGTCTTGGTGTGTGTCTGTCCTTTGTGTACTTGGTAGCAGTATTTGTTTCTGTTGCCTGGCCCTTCAGACTTTACATCACCTGGCCCTTCAGACTTGGGTGGATTGTTGTCCCCCTTGATATCCAATTTGTTTCCTTGGATTTCTTCCAAGTCCCCTTCAATTTGTGAAGGTTTTGCATTGAGGAATTGTATGTTACGTTTGATAGTTATTTTTCTATCATGCCATGTAACATGACCTTTAGAATTGTTGTCAAAACCTATCCATTGTCTGTAATAACCTCTATCTGTTATTTTAGATGGGTTTTCATTCTGTATTATAATGTATTGACCAAATTTGTGTATGTTATCAATACTAGCATTGTGTCTGTATTGTTTATAATAAGGAGTTATGTATCCTATTGCTCTTTGAGGAGTTCTATTGTGAATATATGCCTGTAACATTGCTGCTTCTGCCCATAAGCATAATGGAATGTTTTGCAAAGTAATAGAGGCACGTATTTGTTTGAATATTGTTTTGTGTGTCTGTTCCACTACTCTATTCTGTTGCAGTGTATGTTTTACTGTTAGTCTGGATTTTGTTCCTTGACTAACCAAGTATTCCTGGAAGAATCTCTCACAAAATACTCTATTGTTATTGCTTTGCAATTGTTTTATTTGTATTCTGTATTGTGTAAATATGTTTGTGCTCCATTGAACATATTGAGTATATACATTGTCTTTCGTTCGTAATTTTAATAAAGATATCCAACATGTTGTGTCATCAACTAACATTAATAGATATTGTATATTCTTATATCCTTCATAGGATACTGGACCTATTATATCCATATGTATTATATTACTGTAGTTTGCACTTATTTCCAAAGATCTTGTTTTCAGATGTGCTGTTTGTTCAATGTTTGCTTTTATACAGTCAACACATTGTTTCTCATTAAAGTTTGTTATCTTTTGAGATAATATTGTTGTATTGTTTTGCAATAAACATTTAATATAATTATAACTGATATGACTGAGACATTTATGTAGATTGTAAACACTGATTCTACTCATGGAATTCATATAATGAGTGTTTCTTAATGCATATAGGTTGTTTTTGAGTTTAATTGTTCCTATTTCATGTTGTCCATGATAAATTATGCATTCCAATTGTTTGAACATGAATGCAAAACTGTTGTTGCATAATAATGCTTGACTTATAAGTGAGAAGTTTAAATCTGAATGATAATAAACATTTCTCAACATTATTTTACTAATTACAGGATAACGTGTATTTCCTGAATTTC
>NW_006760386.1:7439139-7505396 GCF_000271605.1 Fomitiporia mediterranea MF3/22
AAGTCAAACATCTTACCAGTTTACTCAGACTAGTAAGTAGTTTGGAAGGGGAGTATTATGGGATGATTAGTTTATCAACAGACAAACCACAAGACAATGACTTCATAATGTCTCAGTTAGAATACATACAATATAAGGACAAGAGACACTGAGTGGTCAATCATCACCTCACCCCTTGTCTATGCATGCCCCCCTTAAGTTCTCCCTCTCAACACATTTAAATAGTAAAGACTCATCATATGCTTTACATGTGACTGTATGAGGGTTGAAGCATTCTTCTAATCCACTCATAAGAGTTTTAATTGACGTTCTGGTATGCATAAAGTTAGCCATTATATGATCTGCTACTTTATCAATTATTACTGCATAGATTGTGTGCACAACCTCAATGTCTTCAGGCTTTGGTTCATTTGTGAACAAGTATGTATAGCCTGTTGCTACAATAGCAGAGTTGATCCAGTACTTCCATATTTTGAATCTGGATGCATCTTTTAGTTGAGCAATGTTATGTCCAAAGTGTTTAGGGACATTGGCAGGTTTGCAGTGAGTCAGATTTGTCCTGCTTGTCTGCTCCAAAGATGTAGATGGATTCATTTTGGTTCTGTTTGAGGCAAACATGTTGCAGGTACTCAGAGAGTCCATTGTAGATGTGTAGTATCAGTGCACAGTAGCATAGTGTACTTTGTAATATGAGGTGTTAAGCAGAGAGTGCAAGGCTCATAACCTGTTAGAATGCAGATTCTTAGGTTATCACACAAGTAATGAGGGTGTAGACCCTGATAATTGTTATTTATTTAGTTAATAAGTTGTTCGTTTTTATATTATTCGTCTGTCTGTATGTCTCAGATGACCGAAGTATCATTATCTTATATCTGATACTTATTGTGTATCTGAGACATGTCTTGTATTGTGTATCTGATACATGTCTCAGAGTTCTGTGTCCGTTTCGTTTGTATGCATATTAATTATTTCACTAATACTGTATTGTCCGTAATTGTATCATTGATTGTAATACATGTTAACACCTTCATTTCTGAAATTCTATTGTCCTACTTCTGCATTTTGTTTGTACTCTATCTCCTGGAAATACATTCTCTGTACCTTAGAATCTGCTTCACTAGAACTGTCTAGTTCTACCTGACTGTAATTACAAATGTCTAGAGCTTTTCCTTTATTTGCTCTTATACTTTTCTTATTACTAGGTACAGGTTTGCTTGAATCTTTCTTTCAAGAACATGTGCTTTCAAACTGTAGAGTATCCCTCAATTGTTTAAGCATTCTTTTGGTAGCTTCTGAATATTTAGTATGTATTTTCTGATACATCCATTCAGCTAGATTGTCTCTAGTTAATTTGGATTGATCTGTTGCATTTAAATCAATAATTCCTTCATGTTCCTAATGTATACTATTGTACTTATGAGTTTTCTTGTTCAATTCATTAATATCAATTCCTTGATTGAATGGACTAGCTAGCCTGCTCATAGCTTTCAGTGTCTCTAGCCTAGGAATGTTTTTGAATGTCTTTCTAGCCTTCTAGAACATTTCCTACTGTAAGGAAAGTGTTGTTCCTTTACTAATACTCTTGTTCTTACTGACAGAATCCTCAATGCCAGTTTCCTAAGTGTTTACACTCTCTATACTACTATTCTCGACTTCTGTGAGCCTAGTAAAGTAAGCACTTACTAGTGTCTGCTCTATAGTGTGTATTAGTCTAACTATATACACTAGTACAGGTACATGCCTTTGTTCTACATTACTAGTATGTAATAGTTTATTAGAGTGCCTCTAGCCTTGTGTAGACAAGGACTTATCACCTGGCAAAGGGTCATTAGATTGTCTCTAGCCTGTAGCAGACAAGGACTTATTCTCTAACATGTAAATAACAACTTCCAGACTTGAGGGCCCTTCCAGGATTGTCTACTAAGGCTTGGTGGCCACATTGTGTTCAGTACTCAATAGATAATCTTGTTGTCCATTGTTTGCATGCTCTGTTAGTTTGAAATCTGTAGTACACACTGTTTTGAATCTCTCTACATTTGGGGACAACTACTCTTCAGCACTTCTGAATAATGCTTGCCTTCTACAATATCAACAAGAGGGTCTCTCCACATTGAGGTGAACAATTTGTTTGCATCCCTCAAGTGTCCTAAGAGTTCTAGTAGTCATAGTAAGAGTATATGTGTCTCTAATTTAGATTTGCAAACTACTCACTTGTTTCTTTGAATTTGTAAGAGTACTAGACAATGTAAAGAAAATATTAGAGTGATCAAGCCCTCAGTTCTGGTTGTCAAAGCCCAGCAGGTTTAGGAAAAGGTGGGTTCAGTCAAAAATGTGTAAAGATAAGTATACTAACTTTACAGCAAAGATTCTCTCTTTGCTAGTACACTCAATTACTGACTAGGATAACCTAGTAATCAAGCACTGAGAAGGAGAAAGAATCCCCTAACCCTTAGCTCGAAAACCCTTTATATATACATATACACATGTAGTAGGATACAGGATAGTCTAGTAAACAAAAAGAAAGCACTCACATACACCTACAACACATGTAGCACAAGTGTACAGGTAGCACAATCATTACAGATGACAAAAGTATTCAAGCTATAGTGTCTTGTTTCCATTCTGTTTATTAATTTTATTTGTGAAGAATGTGTCATTATGATATTGTTTAAACTTTGAATAGTTAATAATATTTGTTATGTATTAATCATAGATATATTTGTTGTGAATTCTATCTTTCTACTGTTTGTAGTGATCTATTAAATCTGTCACATGTTGAAGATGTTTAATCATTTGTAGAGTGTCTAATCAAGTTCCAAACTTATGTTTGTTTCTTTGGATTTTGTTCTAACGTTTGTCTGTCTTTTGTGTGCTTAACAGTAGTGTTTGTTCTGTTGCTTGGCCCTTCAGACTATCCAACATTAGGCTCTAATGTTTTCAAAGCATTAGTTATTTTGTTTGCATCCATATTATTGTATTTTGTCAAGTAATATGTTTTCAATATAATGTCTTTGTCTCATCATTATTATCATTCATTTGTTTCTGTTATGTTTGATTTCTATACTTAGTAACTAATGTAATTTGCCTCTGTCCATAATTTCAATATGCAATTGTAGAGAGTTTTTAATCATATTAATAACATTATTACTTTGTACAACAATAGTTATATTATTAGTATGAATTAATAGTATTACAACTGTATGTTTGTTTTTCTTTGTATAGAATTGTTACAATGTATTTGTAACTATTATTTGTTTGATTTTCACATTGTAATAGTAATTGTGCAAGGTATAAGATATGTATTTGTCTGTATAATTTATAATGTCAATATTATGCATATATGTATCATTATATTGTTTCTTCATTTGTAATGTTTATGGTTTAATTCAATACTTTGTATAAGTAGATATGTTTGTTATTATATGTTTTGAATGTTCACAACATTGTTTCATATGTTTATTAATTCTTTTTATTGTTATTATGTGTTTGTTCAATTGTATTTACATATAACTTTGTATTATTTAATAAATAATAGTTTTATGTGTTTGAATGTATTATTATTATTTCATACATTTGTATATTTGTATATCTATATAATATATTTTATTATTTCATTGTATATGTTTGTATATCTATACAATATATATATGTATTTAATAAATATATGTTATTTATTGTGACTGTTTGTTTGTGATAGTAGAAATTGTTTTTATATTTGAGTTATTATACTTTAGTAGCATTTATACTCTTGTTTTTGTATTGTTTGTTTGTCTAATCATTTTTAGATTGATTGTACATTTGCAATAGTATTTCTTTATATTATTATTATGCTTTGCTAGCATTATTCTTTTGTTTATAGTATTAATCATTTGTATTATTAATATAATATCAAATGTTTGTCTATAATGTAAGATGTTATTATTATAATGTATCTCTGTAGTGTAAGATAAAGTAGTTCAGCATTTGAATGTAAGTTGCTGGGTACTCATTACATTTAAAAGCTCAGACTAGTTGCTTTTATTAAATTGATGCATGTTTGGAATACTCAGACAGGTGTGTCTAGGTCCTTGTAGATAGTAGAATAAATCATACATGTAGAATCAAATGGATTCAGTATTAAATAGAGTAGTTCAATGATACTTATTGAGTATAACATGATTGAGTGTATCAAATCATCTGTACTATAGTATATAATACACTAAAGTGTTCAAGATAATGATTGTTGTGCATATAGTCACTGAGGGGGAAATCATAATCACTAAGACAATGATTTCAAAGTATTACATTTGTAGAGAGGTAAAATAAAAGTATAGTAACAATGTAGATATGAGTAGAGAGTGTAAGGCTCATAACCTGTTAGTGTGTTGAGGTCACAAATGTCTCTAAACAATAGGAAATATTCTTCTGTAGGTTTGCACACTACTCAGGATAATACTAAGAGTAAGTCACACTAGTAGGGGTTCAGTGGACTCTGCTCATAGTGTGTAGGTGTTAATACAAGTCAACTGTGTGTAAGTTTGTCCTATATCTTTAATATTTGATATACTATGAGCTTCATTATTCATAGATTATAGTATTATATACTATGTACTATTAAATGTCTTGGATGTATGTCTTGGATGTCTCAGAAGACATGTCTCAGCAATAGTGTATATTTGTGAGACAATTGTGTGATTTGAGACATATAACACATTTATCCAAAATAAATGTTAACATGTATCTAATACATGTCTTGTATTGTGTATCCAATACATGTCTTATAGTTCTGTATCTGTTCTGTTTGTATACATATTATTATTTTACTAATACTGTATTGTCTGTAATTGTATCATTAATTGTAATACATGTTAACATTAGATTTCTTTAAAGCTTCTATAATACAGTTTATAAATAGTGTATAACTGATAAGATAAAGGAACACTTAAGAAAGTCTGGAGAGAATTTTGAGACTTATAAGGATCTCTACTATTCATTATTAACTATTTAGAAGGTTAGTAGAGAAGACAGAGATTAATAAAGTAGGAAACAAATAAGTAAACAATTTAAAAGTTTATACATTATAGACAGATTATGAGCTGTTCTGAGTGTCTTATTTCATTTCATTAGTGTGTATATACTCTGACTCTTTTATATAAAGTTAACTCTACAATTTATTAAGTTGTTACCTAAGCAAGTATATAGAACAAACAAGAGGTACTGAATAAACTTACTAAACTGTGTTATACTATGTAATATAAGCTTTAATATATAATTGTACTATAGAGTATAAAAGTCTAAAATATTAACACAAAAAATCTGAGAATACAGGAAATATACAGTGAATCTATTTATTATAACTACTTAAGGTTTACTAGTACTAAGAACAGTATATTCTAGTAGCAAAATATAACCCAGAAAATACAATCATTAGAGAGAGCTGATGAGTGATACAATATTAGAAGTAATGTAAAGTCATAGAGAAAAGTCTAATTCATTTTACTATTCTGAGTTACTCATTATACACAATTATAATAAGGAAAGTTTTATTGTTATGATTGTGTACTTCTCTACTTGATTACTCAGGTTCTATAATACAAAGTATTAAGAGTAAGTAGTTGTATTAGTTCAGACTATAATACATACAACTGTAAAATAGATTGTTGTGAGAAATTTATAGTCTTCCTATATAAAGGTGTGTAAACTGCTTCTAGCTACTAAGAGTGTGTATTTTAGTCAATAATGTAGTAACTAGTCTAGTTACTATAGTCTTTGTAGAAACAAATAGTTTCTATTGTGTTAAAACTATACAAATAACTTAGCAATTTTATAGGTTTGAGTTAGATTAGTACAAGACATGTATAATTGTATTCAAATATTACTAACAATTATACCTCTTAAAACCATACTAGATTACAGAGTAAAGCTAAAGTTATTTGTACTAGTTACTTATTGTACTAATTTGTACACAATTAGGACACTTATCTATACAGTAAGTTGTTTCCTTTACAAACTATAGTAACTTTATTATAGCTTTTATTAGAATGTAAAATTCTTAAGTTATTACACAAGTAATAAGAGTGTAGACCCTGATAATAATATGTATTTAGTTAATAAATTGTTTGTTTTTATATTATTTGTCTGTCTGAATGTCTTAGATAGTTTAAGCATCTTTATCTGTTATTAGATACATATTGTGTATTTTATATATGTCTTACATTACATATCTGAGACATGTCTTACTATTCTGTGTCTGTTCCATTTATATACATATTATTGTTTACTAATACTATATTGTCTATAGTTGTATCATTAATTATAATACATGTTAACAGCTTTCTTAAATGAATATAGTAGGGTCTATAAGGAACTTGACAAAGTTTTGACAGCTAACAAGCTGCTACTAACATATTGTTAGTATAGTTTTATTGTATCACACTATTAATTGTATCTGTTATACTATTACACTTAGGATAAGATATGTCTCAAAATTCTTAGTATACAAAGTAACTGTTATCTTTAAAGTAACCTACATCAAACTGAACAGTAGGAATTGTGCTTAATCATTTGTCTCAAATCTGTAACTACTTCAAGTATAGAGGAAGGATTAGGATTTTCACAAGCTAGAATATTAATATTTTACATAGTGTTACAGTCTAGATGGAACATATTACAATCTGACACTTTATACTCTCAGAACTGTCAGTTCTAACAGAACTCAGAACTTCTGTATCTTGAGTGTGTAATATACTAATTATATACAGGTTGACTTACACAATTACTCTTATTCTTGTATTGCCTGACCTTTACTATCATTCTTTTGTTCACTCTATGTCTTACCTCTTCCTCTCTAGTCCTACATTCTTTGTCTACCTACTTTTGACCCTTTTTCCTTTATCTCTTGTAACTTATCATTCTCTGAGTACCTTTGTGTAGTTTAGTATATATACTGGTACAAGATCAGACTGGTCCTATAGTCTTGATCTTGTCTACTCCAGATAGTCTTATACTCTTAAGCTTACTCTATATACCTTACTCTTGTCTTACTCTATTGTCATGTCTGAACTCTAAAGTTCTACATATTCTGATACTTACATTCTAGTACTTGTGTCTCTGTATTTCTGTATCTCTGTTGTGTAGGATTGTTGTAGTCTAGGTCCCCTTACTAAGCCTTTGGGTCCCTTCTAAACTGTTACTGACATCAGATTAAGACTCTCTCTATTACTACTCTTCAACTGTCCTACATTTTGAGTATTAGTACTATCTGTTGTACAAATCTTCTTTATCTGTTCTGACCCTTTTACATTTCTAACTTTAAACTTTTATTACTCTTCTTCTATTGATTAACCCCTTTTAGTATAACTTGATTCCTTTATAGTATAGACATGAATGCATTTAAGTACTCTACTAACCCAGTAATTCTACCTGACTAGTAGTTGTGAGTAAATCTAGCTTAATATGTATAGACTTTTATTCAAAAGACTTTTACTAACTATGTACCTCCAGCCCAACCAGAACCTGCTCTAGTACTCTAGAACTGTTCCAGAAAGAAAGTGTATGTAGCCTACTTATTAGACTTTAATAGGCAGTACTTTAAGGACTTCTAACACTAAGTCAAACTGTATGTAGTAGCTGCTTCAGAAGACCTAACTTTGAACCTTGACTAGGTCCTTGTAACAATTGTACTACCTACACACTTGTACTATATGTGTTGTAAGTGTATGTGAGTGCTTTCTTTTTGTTTACTAGACTACTCTGTATCCTACTACATGTGTATATACATATATAAAGGGTTTTCAAGCTAAGGGTTAGAGAATTCTTTCTCTTTCTCAGTACTTGATTACTAGATTATTCTAGTCAGTAATTGAGTGTGCTAGCAAAGAGAGAATCTTTACTGTAAAGTTAGTATACTTATCTTTACACATTTTTGACTGAACCCACCTTTTCCTAAACCTACTAGGCTTTGACAACTGGAACTGAGGGCTTGATCACTCTAATATGTTCCTCACATTACTCAGTACTCTTACAAATTCAAAGAAACAAGTGAGTAGTTTGCAAATCTAAATTAGAGACACATATACTCTCACTATAGCTACTAGAACTCTCAGAACACTTGAGGGACACAAACAGATTGTTCACCTCAATGTGGAGAGACCTCCTTGTTGATATTACAGAAGGTAAGTATTATTCAGAAGTGCTGAAGAGTAACTGTCTCTGAATGTAGAGAGATTCAAAACAGTGTGTACTACAGATTTCAAACTAACAGAGCATGCAGACAATGGACAACAAGATTATCTATTGAGTACCAAACAAATGTAGCTACTGAGTCTTAGCAGACAATCCTAGAAGGGCCTCTAAGTCTGGAAGTTACTATTTACATACTAGAGAATAAGTCCTTATCTACTACAGGCTGGAGACAATCTGATGACCCTTTTCCATGTAATAAGTCCTTGTCTACACAAGGCTGGAGGCACTCTAATAAACTATTACATACTAGTAATGTAGAACAAAGGTATGTATCTGTACTAGTGTATATAGTTAGACTAATACACACTGTAGAGCAGACACTAGCAAGTGCTTACCTTACTAGACTCACAGAAGTAGAGAATAGTAGTACAGAGAGTGTAAACACTTAGGAAACTAGTATAGAGGATTCTGTCAGTAAGAACTAGAGTATTAGTAAAGGAACAATACTTTCCTTACAGTAGGAAACATTCCAGAAGGCTAGAAAGACATTCAAAAACATCCCTAGGCTAGAGACACTAAAAGCTATGAGTAGACTAGCCAGTCCATTCAATCAAGGAATTGAACAAGAAAACTCATAAGTACAATAGTATGTATTAGGAACATGAAGGAATTATTGATCTAAACACAACAGATCAATCCAAATTAACTAGAGACAATTTAGCTGAATAGATGTATCAGAAAATACATACTAAATATTCAGAAGCTACCAAAAGAATGCTCAAACAATTGAGGGATACTTTACAGTTTGAAAGCACATGTCCTTAGAAGAAAGATCTAAGCAAACTTATACTTAGTAATAAGAAAAGTACAAGAGCAAATAAAGGAAAAGCTCCAGATATTTGTAATTACAGTCAGGTAGAACTAGACAGTTCTAGTAAAGCAGATTCCAATGTACAAAGAATGTATTTCTAAGAGATAGAGTACAGACAAAATACAGAATCAGGACAATAGAATTTTAGAAATAAAGGTTATAGTAAGGCTCCCAGAACTCCCTAGAAATTACCAGTTTGTTTCAAGTAAGAAATGTATTGCCCTAAGATAGAAAATCAAGGTAAGGACTACTACAATGGATACAAGACCCTAGCAGGGCAAGGAGACACATTGCAGAATAAAATACCTGTATATGTACACTATTATACTAATGTTTAAGGATTGATACATACACTCAGTGTGAAACACAATATTAAAACAAATAGGCTGACCCTAGACATGAAACTTACAGTTCCAGATACCTCTGATGACAGTGAAGACGAATCAGAAACTGCAAAAGACAAAGAGATTGAGGAAAGGAATTTCTACTATAGTTCTGTACTCTTTATCAAGTATAGTACAGATAAGAATAGTAAAGGCTACAGAAAAAGAACCACACAAGATACTGCTGAGCCACAAAGCTCAAATACACTACAGACAAGTAGATTCACACTAGTGAGACTCTCAGACAATCTTACAAGGAAGAGTTATGTGAATTGTACAATACAGAGAGTAGAAATTATAAAAAAGTAAGATCCTAACCCAGATCCAGACAATAGCTCTTTGGATCCTTTGGATTTGAGTGGATACTCGAGCCCTGACAATGGCAATAACAGCAATGTATTATTTGAACCTACAGACATTGATTCAAGCAACTCTAAAGGTACTAAGAAGTGTAAAAAGCTTGCTAAGAGGAAATAGAACAAGGAACTTCTCAAATTGAAGATACAGATGCAGAGTGCAAAACCTATTGTTTCTACAGTTTATTCAGGTGAACCTAACCTTCAAAGATATACCAAGTTTGTTATAGAAGTTAATCAGTACATGAAACAATCAGGTTTACATTATTTCCCTAAAGAACAAGTGAGAGTACTATCTAATTTCATTAAAGGACAAGCTATAAACTTCTATCTACAGAAAATAGGTATGAACGAATCTCAATAGACCTTATCACAGTTCTTTAAAGGTCTAATGGACTTTTGTTTCCCCTCTAACTTTGCAGAAATGCTTAGGAAAGAGTTTAATACAATGAAACAAGAACACAGAGTCATACAGGAATATTTGTACAATCTAGAAATGAAAGCAATCAACCTAGGCAATATTTCTGATAGAGATTTGACTAGAAGAGTATGGGATGGACTTCATCCTAAGTATCAAAGGCAATTACAATTGGATTGTTTGAATCCAGATACAGTTTTGTATGAAGAATTCAAAGACAGGCTTAAGAACATTAAAAAAGCAAATGAAGCTGTTGGAATTAAATAGTATACAGATACTAGAGATCAATTCTATCCTCAGAATAACAAAGAAGACCATTGAAAAGACAGATGGAAGAAGAACAGTCAGAGGAATTATAGGAATAATAATAGAAATCAACTAAAGGACAGGAATTATGATTATAATTGTAATAATCATAATAGACAGTGTATACAATCTAACAGTGTAGGTCCTAAAGAGAAAGACCAATCTAAGGACTACAAACCGAAGTATAAGGATACCAGACAGAATAAGCAAGGGAATAGTAAGAAAACTTATTCTACAAGTGTAAAAAGGTATTCACAAGCTGAACTAGACAATATGAGAGCTAAAAAACAATGTTTTATTTGTAAACAGACTATACATTTAACTAAAGATTGTCCTACACACAGTACAGTAAAGCTGAACAGTGTTTCTAATACAGATACATTGTCTAAGAGTGTTAATATCAATTATTCTGCTCTAGATAAGTTGACTAATACTTTAGAGAACAATAATTACTTGGATTTGGATCTTATAACAGACAATACAATGGATCCATCATCTTCTACATCTTGAATACAATCTATGGCTATTCAGATACATTATCCAGATGATAGTAACAAGTCTACAACTTAAAGGAATGAGAATTACAATTTATTAACTAGTTATAATACTATTCTGCAAGTATTTAGTCTAGAACAATTGGATTTGAAGCCACAAACCCTTTCTGACACTTTGGAATAAAAGATTCCCCTTGCAAATGCTGAACTTAGTAAGAGAAATCAGAGGAGAATGAGATCAATCTATAGAAATAGCAATTTCTACAGTGAATACAATGATACAGTATGTTTTAGAATTACTAGATGCTATAGAAGGAATTCTGTACTGTTTTGACTGGAAATGCAATAGGAGACTCTGGAATAAGTATCTACACAATTGATTCTATGTTTTCAGAAGTACAGACACACAGTTTACAATCATAGACAATTGGGAGAATAGAAATGAGTACACATTACCTGTTAAGATTGCTTTTCTGAACAGATTTAATATTAGAGAATAGTATTCTCTACTCAGACAAGCTCAATATTCAGCCAAATACGTTTACAATCATCAGGAACTATTAGAGATAGAGGATATATTTAATCCTGAATTATTTGAGTCAGTGTATTCATCTGTAAGCATGGAAAATATTGACTCACATTCTATGTCCAGAAATAGAGTATATATGTATGATTTACTTGTGCAAATTCATACTATGACTACTAACTTCAATGATTTTAATACAATTAAACATACTACTACTTATACTAAGGACTTTAAGAGATCAATACCATATCCTATCATAATTATGATCAAAATCAATAGAGAATTAGTGAGAGCATTAATTGATTCAGGATCATTAGCAGATTTCATGTCTACCAAGTTTACAGATCAAATAAGCATTAGGAAACTTGCTTTAGCCAAACCTTTACCTATCCAATTGACAGTACAAGGCTCTAGATCGAAAGTAAACTATTGTACCAATACTAGAATACAATATGGAGAAGTAAATACAATACAGTACTTTAATATCATGAATTTGGATAACTATAATATTATACTAGGAACTCTGTTCCTCTTCCAGCACAAAGTTTCTATTAGATTCAATGAGTCTAGACTATGGATTGAAAGTGCAATACCTCTACCAATAACAGGAGAACAAGTCACAGTTGTTTCATCAAAGGTTATTGATACTTATGATTAAGAAATTGACAAATGCAAACAAGAAATCAAGCAGTATACTGTGGATTTGTTCAAGGACACATTGGAAATGCCTCTACCGCCTCTTAGAGCCATTAATCATACTATACCACTCTTAGATGAGGATAAGAAATACAAGTTCTGTAGAGCAACTTGTCCAGATCCCTTGAGAGAACAATAGCAAAACAAGAGAAAGGACTATATTTAATCAGGAAGATGGAAAGTAGTTACAGGATCAAATGTAATACTTATACTACTACTTCAAAAGCTTAGAAAAACCAGGGAAGACCCTATACAATTGAGAACAGTCATCAATCTTAGAGAGTGCAACAAGAATACTAAGAAACTATCATCTCCTTTACTAGATATTGAATTAGTATTAAGGAGAGTTACTTCTAAAATATACAAATCACTTATTAATGGCAAAGATGTGTATGAACAGATTAGAATAATCCCTGAGCATGTAAACAGATTGATATTCAACACTCTGGATGTGTAAGGATTTGCTTTACTAGTTTGTATTTTATTATTACTTCATTGCTGATTGAGGCAGATCATTACACAGTAGGACCTACAAGCACATATATTCTCATTATAGTTAGTTACACTTTCTCCTCATGTATCTACATGTGTATACCCTTATAAAAGACAGTATTGATCACTGGGTAAAGGGGATTCTTTTCCCCTGACCCCTCACTTGAGTACTAGGTTATCCCAGTCAGTAGTTGAGTGAACTAAGAGTAATTAGAATTCTCTTGTGAGGAACAGTGAGTTTCCTTACATATTTTTGACTGTACCCACCTAGCACCAAAACCCCTTACTAGATACTGAGGAACTGAAGGGTCTGATCAACCCTAGGTCTCCCTTGTTGTCTAGTACCCCTCAGGAATTATTAGTGAGTAAAGTTATGAATTTTTGAGTAGAAACAGAGACTACTTACTGGATTGGCCCTTAGTAGGTTCACAATGCTTTGGAACACTACAGAATGCTTCTGGAACACATTAGCACATATTAATATGGACCAGTACTGGATATGCTAGAGGTTTGTATTGATCAGATAGGTTGAGGACCAGGCATTTGTAAAGGCAAAAAGGAATGAACAAGTGTGTACTGAGTTTACAGACAATAGACAACAAGATTACCTATTGGATATTGATTACAATGTGGCCATCAAGCCTTGACAGACAATTCCTGGAGGGTACCCAAGTCTAGATATCAATACTAACATGCTAGAATGTAAGTCCTTGTCCCTTGAGGGCTGGAGGCATTTTAAAGAACCTATACCAGGTGATAAGTCCTTGTCTACACAAGGCTGGAGGCACTCTGATAAACTACTATATACTAATAATGTAGAACTAAGGCATGTAATTGTACTAGCACATATAGTTAGTCAAATGCATACTGTAGAGTAGAAACTAGTGAGTACTCACACTACTAAGCTTGCAGGAATAGTAAACAAAGGTACAAAGAGTAAAGACACTCAAGCAATTGTTCTTAAGGATTCAGACAGTTGAGTTCAGAACAAACAGACAATTGGTTTCAAGGATTCAGCCAGTCAATTGACAAAAGCAAGTATAAAGGAAGATAGTATAGATTCTATTAAGCATATAGTTAGTATCAATAAGAGTGTGGATGAGTATCTAGTGAGCACACTTACTTCAGAGCAGAAACACATTAATAGTAATAATGTAGAGAGTAGTAAGACACTCAAGACCCTTTTAGACAGTGAAGAAAGTAGCCAGGACTCAGAATACAAGAGTAACAAAGGCCAGGAGAGCTAGGCATCAAAACTACAGAGATTTGATAAGGAGCAAGACTTCTAGAAGGCAAGCAAAACCTTCAGACACATTACAAGAGTCAGAGCAATTAAGATAGACATAAGGCATGTCAGCCTATTCCACAGTTTGATAGACATTAGGGATTTGAATAAGAGAATGTACAAATTCAATGGAATGTATCAGAAAGAGGAGAAAGCAACTCCTTCATTAAACAAGAGTGAATTTGATAGTATAGTAACAGAAAAGTGTGAAATGCTTCAGGCAGGCTACAGAACGAAAGCCAGACATGCTACAGTACTTACAGACAGTAGAGATCAGAACTATCAATCTGAGAGTGTAGAAGAAACGCTCAAGAGTCCAGACAAACAACTGTATTCACAGAAAGTGAAAGAAAAGTACAAAGTAAAAGGAAAATACAAAGTACAAGGAACAGAACAAAAACCAGAACTGCTAAGCATTCAATATGATTGTAAAGTCAATTCAGACTATCCAAGCAAAACAGACATTGTATTGACAGAACAGTACTTTGAGGATAGCAAAAGTGAGCACAAATTAGAACTACAAGGATCAGTACTTGATTCAGAGAGCAAAAATCAAGTATACACTCACAAAATCAAGTGTTTAACCTTATACATAGCAGATATTGACTACACATTACACAGGAGCAATGTACAGGAGTACTACAATAGATACAACACTCTAGCCAGGTTCAGGAATAAGAGAGAAAGTAAAATACCTAGATATAAGCAGTCTCAAATAGAAATACTGAGTTTTTCAGAATATCAGAGTATACATCACATTAAATCAGTGAACAAACAATCCCATAGCAATACTTTGCAATCAATAGCAGTCCCAGGCAAGGCATACACTAGTAGTATTAGTGAGAACAATATTGATTCAGAGTACAGCAAACTATACAGTCCAAAACCTCCTATCAAGTATAGTAAGGATAGGAATAGTAAAGGCCACAGAAATAGAACCACACGAGACACTGCTAAGCCACAAAGTTCGAACACACTACAGATAAGTAGATTCACATTTGTAAGACCTTTAGATAGCCTAGTAAAGAATAGCTATGTATACAGAGCAATTCAGAGCTCTAGGAGACAGAAAAAGGGAAATTTCAACTCAGGATCAGACCCAGACAGTAATAATTCGGATTCCTCTTTATTCAATGACAACAATCGAAGTAATGCTTTATTCAAACTATCAGACATTGATTCGAGTAATACTGAAGCTACTAAAAAGTGTAAGAAATGCTTGAGGAAGAAACAGAACAAAGAACTCCTCAAACTGAAGATACAGATGCATAGTGCAGAACTAATAGCTTCTACAGTATATTCAGGTGAACCAGACTTGTAGAAGTATATGAAGTTTGTTATTAAAGTCAATCAGTACATGAAACAATCAGGACTTCATCATTTCCCTAAGAGCCAAGTAGGGATAATGCTAGGTTTTATCAAGGGAAAAGTAATGAATTTCTATTTGCAAAAGATTGTGAACCATGAGTATAGATGGACACTTGCTCAATTCTTTAGAGGACTTATGGACTTTTGTTTCCCTTCTAACTTTGCTGAAATATTGTAGAAAGAGTTTAATACTTTAAAACAAGACAATAGGAATATTCAGGATTGTTTGTATAATCTTAAGATGAAAGCTACAAATCTAGGAAACATTTCTCAGAGAGAATTGACTAGACAAGCATAGTATAGATTGAATTCTAAATACCAGAGGCAATTACAATTAGATTACTTAAATCCAGACACAGTAGACTACTCAGTCTTCAAGGATAGGCTTGAAAGTGTTGAGAAAGTAAATGAATCCATAGGAATCAAATGGCACAAAGATTCCAGATAGTATTTCAATCTGTAAGGACATAGTAACAATTCTTAGAATGATTACTTGTATACAGAAAGTTCTGATAATTCAGGAAACAATCAAGACACTCTACAGGATAGTGAAAGCAATGATTCTGATCACAGTGACTCTAGTCAGGATACTACACATACAAGCAGTGCAAATGCTAAAGGAAAGGCTAAACAATAGTATCAAGCATTAAGAAATGAGGACCAGCACTATCAAAAGCAAGGAAACCATTAGAGAACATACACTACAGGTTTCAAGCATCATTCCCAATCAAAATTGGATGAAATGAGAGCAAAAGGACTATGTTTCATTTGTGAACAAGAAAATCACTTAGCTAGGAATTGCTCTACTTGTAATACAATCATATTGAACAATGTGTAGGATGATAGTTCATCATCTAGTAATGTCAGTATCAATTACTCTGTTATAGATGAGTTAGCAGACAAATTGGACAGTAAGAACTATATAGAATTAGTATTGAATAATGAATACAAGATGGATTACAAGATATCTAGTAATTTTCTACATGTTCTATCAATTTGGATACCTTATAAAGGCAATACTAAGGATTTAGTAACAGAACTAGAGTGTTCTGTAACAGAATACAAGTTCAGGCATACAAACTACACATTTGAAAAGGCAAATTCAGTATATTCAAGACCATATAGTATTATAGGACTAAGGAATAGTACAGCAAATATTCAAAACTGTATGAAACAGTACCAGATACATACATCAAGGCACAGACAGTTGTATAGTGTATACAATAACATTTTATACTCAAAAGCACAGGCATACAGTGTAGAAAGGATTCTACAAGACTACAGATACAAATGGCACTTGGAAAACAGAAAGAAACACACATACAAGCAGTGTTTCCATGTATCTAAAATACTACAAACATACTACAAGGCACAGGATATTAGGAAAGGACCTGAGAACGTTAGAAAATCGAAATACAACCAGCCAGATAGTGTTACAGTCAATAGGGCAATGTAAATAGTAAATTACACAAGCAGTTATACTTATCACACATTAATCTTCTGTTTGCAAGCATTATTATTAGACACTGAGAGATATTTTGATTACAACAAACTAGGAGAATGTTCAGTCATTCAGGTATATCAATTCCACAACATCAGAACAGACATTTCCAGCTTCAGGATTAAAGATACAGTCTATAATGAGTACAATTGAAGGAATTTGCATAGAACAATGTTCTATAAGGTACAATTGGATGTTATGCATTGAAACGACTCAGTTCATAATAGAGATCCGTTAGTAAACATTAAGACCAGCTCAAAGTACAAGGATCTACAGTATACATTGTATCTACAGTAGAACATAAGGTATTACATTGTGAAATACACCTTCAGACAGTCAGGATTCATTAGAATAGACTCAGGATACTTTATTAGACGTATTATGAACATTACAGACACTCAAACGAATGCACTACTATGTATATACTTAGGTTACATAGTAAGAATCAAGTTATTCAAGCTACAGGAGGACAATTACAACTTACAGAATGTAAAACCATTACAATCTATGTATAAGAATGGTAATGAGACAATATTGAGACCAGGAACAGATACACATCATATGGAACAAAGTACAGAAGTTCAGAGAGTGACTTCAAGCCAGAGAACAGGTTCAGAACCTATACAATCTACTCAATCTGCTCAAACAGATTATCATACTGTTTCAAGGGAAAGCAAAAGTAATACACATACAGCCAGTGAATATCAGAGTGATAGTGAATCAGGAATGATCAAACAGACTATTCAAGCACACAGAAACAATATTTCAATTCTTCAGAAAGATATTAAGTATTAGAAAGCTCAAAGACATTTATTAGACAATGATACAGTTCATTTCACTCTAGGAATGAGTAGTTACAATCAGTTTCAAGTACACAATCATACAGAAAACCTCTCCAGACATTTCAGACATCTTTCAGGACAATATCAGATCTTTTACACTGAAAATGCATTCATATTTCAACAAGAGGGCAAGAGGCATACACATCACATTGTGTACATACTCTTTGAGCATACAATCTACAGGTTTGAACATACATTTTTCTTACTTGAGTTACTACAAGACAATTTTACAAAGGACTTTATAAGACTAGATAGTATCAGTACTACAGGAAACAGGACACATGATAGGTACAAGAGGAAGAAATGTTTCAGAATAAGGACAAGTACACAGAAAGACAGGAAGTCAATGCTAGAACACATTAATCCACACATGGATTTGCTAAATGGACAGAGAATTAGTAGCATATACTCAGGACTTCAGGCATTGATATTGTACATACAAAGACAGGAACAAGTCAATACACAAGGAAACAGTACAGAACTACAGTAGGAAGTACATTACACATTAAAATACTATCTATATAAGTACATATCTCTTAATATTTGGATAATACCTTATAATTTCATTGAGTTCAAACTGATATTTTCATTTAAGGACAAATATTACATTCTATATTGTACTCTGTAATTAGTATTCAAACATTAGGCTCAACAAGATATCCAGTTTAGCATCACAGTTAGTTATTATACACAAAAGAGTACACATTTGAACATATTCTATCAATATGAGTGTAAGACATTACATTTGCAGGAACTAGTCTATTGGAAAAATCAAGGACATAGTAGAGGAGTTTTGGAATATATCTCTACTACCTATTATTACATTACTATTCTACAGGAGTGAAGAAACACACAAAGTCAGCTAGAAGCCATAATGCTAATTCATTCTATTGAGGAAGAAGGCTATAGCTTTGTTGATCAGGGATTTACTCTCACACTTCCTGAAGATGTAGGAGAAGAGAATATTTGCAATTACCATGCTGCTGGAACTTCCACTTTTGTACATATTAATCTACACTGTGTGTCTCAGGATATTCAAGAGCTGAAACACTATATCTCCCTAGGAACTCTACCAATTCTCTTTGAAAAGTGTTGTATCAATAGTGACAATCAAGAGGCAACTTTTCTACTAATTGACTATACAATAATACTGGTCCAGAACACTACCACTGTCTCAATACTCACCAGATCAACTTCAGATCAGTTTGAGGAGGCAGTAATACATTACAAGGATGTTTCCCATATGCATGGGCAAGGTATTTCATTATTTACTTGTTACTAACTATTACTTTTAGTAAGTTCTCCACCTTTTTTACTGATTTTTAGTATTTAGGACTAAATGCTAGAGGGCAAGTGTAAGGATTTACTTTACTGGTTTGTATTTTATTATTACTACATTACTGATTGAGACAGATCATTGTACAGTAGGACCCACAAGGTTATATATCCTCATTGTAGTTAGTTACACTTTCTCCTCATGTATCTACACATGTATACTCTTATAAAAGACAGTATTAATTACTAGGTAAAGGGAATTCTTTTCCCCTGACCCCTTACTCAAGTACTAGGTTATCCCAGTCAGTAGTTGAGTGAACTAAGGGCGATTAGAATTCTCTTGTGAGGAACAGTGAGTTTCCTTACAGGATGGAACAATGGTTAGTAAAGTAATGTAATTAAGTGATTGTAACAGTAGAGCCACTTATCAAGTGTTAATAAACTACATTTTCCAGCCTTACTTGAGTGACTGGATGGATATCTACCTAGATGACCTAGTGATTTATTCAGACACGATTGAGGATAATATGAGACATCTTAGAACTGTCATTAATATATTGTGCAAGGAGAAATTCTACCTTAGTAAACATAAGATACAATTGTTCCAGAAAGAACTGAAGATACTAGGCCACATAATAGACAATCAAGGCATTAGAATAGACCCTCATAAAGTCAATTCTATTCAACAATAGAAAGTACCAACTAATAAAGATTTGCTACAAGGTTTCTTAGGATTAGTAGAGTATTTAGCACCTAATATACTTTAGTTATACATTTCTACAAGTATTTTATTAAAGATTGCAAAAGAAACCACATTTTTCAGATGGACATTTACTAAACAGCAAGCATTTGATCAAATAGTAAAGCTAGTATCAGATTTCAGGCATAATCACAGAGTAGTATTGGACTATAGTAAGAATGTACTACTTATTAACATTGTTACAGACACTTCTGCCTCAGGAATTGGAGGAATAGTTAGCTAAAGTCTTGATTAGAAAGATTCTAAGATAGTAGCATTTTTCTTAGCAAAATTAAACCCTGTACAACAGAATTACCCAGTACACAATGTAGAATTACTAGCAGGAGTAGAAACTATGCTAAGACATAAGAATCTACTACAAGGAATGCATTTCTTTTAGTATACTGATTATAGAGTGTTAGAACACATTCTAAAGCAACCTGTATTAAGTGGAAGACAAGCTAGATAGTTAGAGAAGATATCAGACTTTGATTTCACTGTAAAATACATTCTAAGCACTATAAACATTCTTACAAACACATTTTCACACATATACTCAGGAGATTTACTAGGAACAACTCAATCTTAGTAAGAATATACATTAGAACTCAATAATGATAATCTATCAAGGATTAATCAAGTCTGGAATAATATTTCACAGCTGTTAGAGATACAGGATACTGTATACATTGAAGCTAGACTATTAGTAGTAAGGAAAAATCCACTTAGAGGATTGATAGTAAGTTGACTGTACAGTAGAAAGGCTAGATTAATTACCAGACATACTAGAAACTTACAGACAGACCTTTAAACAGAGGGCAGGCCTGCTACAAGAACTAGAAGCTGGTTTAAGATACTAGAGAAAGTAGAGCAAGATCAGAAAACAGATACACACAGTAAGGTATTAGAAACACTGTCTTAGAATACTGAACAATTGGATTTGTATGAAGTAAATTCACCTGCAAACGTATCAGACACTGGAAGTGATATGCAAGGATCCAGACATTCAGACAATAATATTAGATCAGAAATTAATGATCAGAATGTACTAGTACTAAAGAACACTACTGATCAACTCTAGAACTTGATTGAACTGTAGTACCTAATATAATAGCTCAATCTTCACTGGATTTACAATTCCTGGAATGTCTCAAAGGCAGATATCATAAGGATAACTTCTTCAATCAGATATTACAAGATCCAAAGCACTTTCAGAATTTTCATGTCAAAAATGGACTCATATTTTGCTAGGAGAGTGAGAGGTACATACTTTACATATTTAGAATTCTAATACACAACAGAAACGCTAGGGAAATTGTAATAGAACATGCACATTCTATTTTGACACACTTAGGACCTTGAAAGACACTTACATATCTTAGAGAACAAGTTTGGTAGAAAGATATGATCATAGACATTAATTCCTACTATGATTTGTGTTATACATACAAAATCAGCAAACCTAACAATCAGAAACTGTTTGGTTTACTACATCTGCTCTTAGTACTTAGTAAGCTTTGGGAAGGCATAGGAATAGACTTTGTTGGACCTTTTCCTGAATCAAAGAACTGTTTAGGACCTTTTAATATGATTTGTACAGTTATTTGTTTATTAACTAGTATGGTACACATTATTCCTACTAGGCAAACATACAGAGTAAGAGAAATAGCAGAGATAGTATTTGAAAACATTTATAAATTGTATAGACTGTCTAATTACATTGTTAGCAATTATGATTCTCTATTCACCAGTACGTTTTGGAGAAGATTACATGATCTTATAAGTATTAAATTGAAACTATTGAGTGTATATTATTTACAGACTGATGGATCAACTGAGAGAATGAACAGAACAATTACTCAGATGCTCAGACAGTGTATTTCTCCTAAACAAAAGGATTGGATACATAAACTACTTATGATTGAGTATACTATTAATACAGTAAGGTCAGAAACTACAGGATATGTACTATTCTTCCTAAATTACAGTTGGATGCTAAGGAACTTGATATGGAATGACCCTAGGAAGGATGAATATCCTAGAGTTAGGACTTACACTCAGAAAGTAAAGGATGCAATACTACAGACACACAATACAATCCTTCAGACAAGGGTAAAGTAAACTAGACATGCTAATAGACACAGACAACCCTCACTATTTAAATTGAATGATCTAGTGTATGTTTCCACAAAGAATATGAATTTACCTAGACAGTGAGTAAGGAAACTAGTACCAAAATACATAGGACCTTACAGAATAATCCAGAACACAGGAAACAAGGCATTTGAACTAGATCTACCTAGGGAAATGAGGAATCATAACATACACCCAGTATTTCATTCATTACTACTTAGAATACATATTCTAAACAATGATAGATTATTCCCTGAAAGGGAAGTAGGACAAGTTACTAGACTAAACAATGAGAACAAGGAATGGACAGTGGATTCAATTGAAACTCATACAGGACAAGAGACTACCACTTTGTTCAAAGTACTATGGAAGTCTGGAGATTACACATGACTACCCTATGATAAAATTGTGTACTTTGAGGCATTAAAGGAATACTTAAACATACTTGGAATCGATTCTATTAATACACTAACTCTAGGAAAGGGAAAACTCAACACTAATGACTCTCAGGTTAGTATTAGTCTAGTAAAACATGAGGCAACCTTTCAAACACAATACTACAGTATGAACATACATGTAGACCTACACAAAGGCTTTAAAAACTGTACATATAGTTACTTTACTGTACATATCATGTCTACTACTCAGGAATCTGTTACTCATACATTTGTATCTACTTTTCTACAAGACACTAATATGCCTCATCCTCCTCTACAACTCTTAGTTGGACCTTGAGTACAACCAATTACCTAGGATTAGGTTACTCACAACTACAGTACAAGTACTGACTATGTTTTTGATTGAGAGGAGCTCAAAGAGATTGTAGCTTTCTTTAGAGCTATCCACAATAATTCTCTCAACCCTACTATACAACTTCCAGAGTACTATCTTATTGTATTACACTTGTATAACTTCCATGTTCCTTCTTATACAAGACTGAGCCTACTACTACTATTCTAAGACTGTATTCAGTATACTAAAATGATACAAGTGTTCTAAGACTTTGTATACCATAAGAACATAGTTTCTAACCAAGGTAAATGTACATACATTCTATATTATATTATTACAAGTGTATATACCTTACTATTTTACTTAGGTGCAAAGTGTAGAGCTGAGCAAATCAACAACAGAACTACTATATTCTATTCATACAACTGTAAACATCCTTAGATTGTTTTACAATTACCCTCAACATCTACTGATCTTACTTTGGTCCTTAATATGAGTACTCTGAACTCATTCAACTCTCAAGACATTACTCTACTGTTGAATCTGCTGCTTTCTGCTTGATCTAATAGTCATTCCAACCAATCTACTGTGAGTTCTACTAGTTCTACTGTAGAACCTGTTCAATCTGAACTGGAACACGTCCAGCTTACTATAGAACTGATTGAAGACACATTCATAGCTGTAGAGAATATCCTAGTGTAGTAGCACTAAACTTTGTAGTAAGTTACTTGACAATTTCAGTTGTTTTTCTTATTGTTATTTTGTTTATTCTAGTACTAACTCTCTTAGTATTTAGGATTAAATGCTGGAAGGCAAGTGTAACAATTACACTACCTGTACACTTGTGCTACATGTGTTGTAAGTGTATGTAGGTGCTTTCTTTTTGTTTACTAGACTACTCTATATCCTACTATATGTGTATATACATATATAAAGGGTTTTCAAGCTAAGGGTTAGAGGATTCTTTCTCCTTCTTAGTACTTGATTACTAGGTTATCCTAGTCAGTAATTGAGTGTGCTAGCAAAGAGAGAATCTTTGCTGTAAAGTTAGTATACTTATCTTTACAGTCCTATTTGTCCTCTCCTTTATAAAGGAAGGTAATACAGTTACTTAGGCTTAGAACTGAATTAAGAGCTACCAAATCAGAAGTCTGATCCAACTTTAGAACAGTGAATCATACTCAGACTTTATAGAATAGCTCTGTACCTTTTTTATGAATCCAAATAAGAGACACAATGCTTAGAACAAACTTTTGTCTCTGTGACAGAGTAAGTACTCTACTAATACCTTCTTTCAAGAGTTTAATATCCTGGCTCAGAAGGCTGGATTTGTAATTGGGTTCAATAATGTTCTCATCAGAATGCTTAAGAAAGCTCTCTACCTGGAACTAGTTAACAAAATCCTTAGAGTAATACTAAAACTGATTACTTATACTAAATGGAAGACTTGTACTATCTCTTTCAACCAAGCTACAGTCTAAATGTGTTAGGTCTGTATAGAACACTCTCACATACATTCAACTCTAACTGTTCTGACCCTTTAAATCAATCCACTTGTAACACACAATCAATCTATTCTAATAAACATTAGAGAAGCCTAAAAGTAAGGAGTATACTTTGCCTGTAGAAAGTCAGAGCACTAAATTAGGGACTGTCTGTAAAAGTATTAGTATATTTGTCAGATTATTAGAGTAATAACAAGTAATAAGTAGGACTTGTAGAAAGAAGCATTCTCTACAGTCCTAGAAGTCACTTTAAAGGTTCTAAACACTAACTACAAACTCTAGGATTTTGTAAAGGCTTAACAGTAAATACAGTACTAAAGAGTTATGACTCAGATTTATTAATGACTACTTTTGATTCAATAGACACTGTAGGATTAGGAGTAAATAAAGTAAATCAAGAAAATTGTTTATTAACACAGAAAAAGTCAAAAACCAAAGTAGATAGTTCTCTTATTTCTTTTGATTCTTCTCTTCACACTTTATCTGAGTCTAAATCTACACAATCTGACTTGCTAATTCTGTGTTCTAAGAACTTGAAACAACTAGAACACTACTCAGCCCTGTTTACTACCTAGTAGTTTGTCTGTAGTATTAAGTAGGGATAGTCTTAACTGAGTTCACAGTTGAGGACATGAGTCTGTCCTTATTGAAAGAGAGAGGTTAATAAGGAAATGTTAGTGTATATACTTACTCTCTTAGACAACAAGACTATATAAGCTGTACATTCTTTTCAGAACAAGTAGTAATTCATCTGAGAATGTTCTAGACACTAGCTTCAGGTCCCTGTCCTCTTGGCTCCCTTCTCAGGATCCTTCCAGATCTGAACAATAACTCTAGTAAATAGTAAGTGTACTGGTTTGTGTATTAATAAGGCCTTTGTGTAGAAACACTATCTTTCTACTTAATACATTCTGCTTCTGATTCTGGTTTACAATACAGACAGAACTCTGAACCAAAATAGTTAGATTACTAAGTTTGTTCAACTACAAATGACTATTTGGGATTATGAGGAAAGTATTAAGTTCAGAGTTACTAACTTTAGAAAGACAAATGTCTTTATTAGATTTGAATGGCTCAAAGCTTACAACCTTACTATTGACTAGTTAGAGTAGACACTTGTGTTCAATCAGTGTCTGAAGTCTTGTAACTATCTTGTACTACTGTCCTAAGTAAATGTAGACACTTTTAATACTACTGACAGTTCTGAAGAAGGTAACTAGTTGTTCTTTTTTGACTAGAATAAGTATGTAAATATATATTCTAGCTAAGATAGAACAGTGTCAATCTGAAGGACTTTCAAAATGTTACTAGTTTAGAACCCTCTCAGAACAACTCTGTTTCAGAACACACACAGATCCAGCCTATCAGATTTTGTCTAAGAGTTCTCTAAAGTCTTTAGTAAAGAGGAGTTTGACCAGCTCTCTGAATGTTACTCTAAGACTATACAATTGAATTAACTAAGAGCTTCAAACTCAAGGACTGTAAAGTCTATCTACTCAATAGGGATAAGTAGGAGGCTCTTAACAAGTTCCTTCAGGAAAATCTTTAGAACAGTCAGATCTGACTCTTAAAATCCTTTATAGTCTCCTCCTTCTTCTTTATTAAAAAGAAAGATAGGAAGCTTTACTTAGTCCAGAATTATTATTATCTTAATAAGAGTACTGTTAAGAATAAGTACCTACTCTTATTGATTCAGGAGCTCATTAATAAGACACACACATTCTAGGTTTTTACTAAGCTAAACATTCAGTAAGAGTATAACAATATTTGGATTCAAGAGGGAGACAAGTGGAAGGCCACATTCTAAACTAATTACAGAATGTATAAACCAACTATAATGTTCTTCAGACTCACCAACTTGCCTGCTACATTCTAGTCATTCATGAATTACATTCTTATAGATCTGATTGACTCAGAACATGTTAGTGTATATCTGGACAACATTCTAATCTTCTCCCAAACCTTTGAGCACTACTATTGACTAGTCTAAGTAGTTTTATAGTAGCTCTAAAATAATAAACTGTTTCTCTGAGAAACAAAGAGCTCTTTTGTACAGGAGTCAGTTGATTATCTGAGCTTTATAATTGGAGAAGGAGAAGTCTGTATAGATTCAGCAAAAGTGATTGTAGTTTGTGACTGGTTACAATCTTAGAATCTAAAACAGGTTTAAGTATTCTTTGAGTTTACAAACTACTACTAATACTTTATTCAAGACTTTAGTACTATTGTCTAGCCTCTTTACAATCTTACTAGTAAAAGTGTTCTATAGTAATAGAACACTTGAGAACAGTTGGCTTTTGAGTCTCTTAAGTAGGCTATTACTAACAAACTTATGTTAGTAGTTTTAACAGTTTTAGACAAGTTCTGAGTTGAAGCTAACTCTTCTGACTTTACAAATAGAGTAGTATTGTCTTAGTTTATTGACAGAAAGTAGTGTCTAATAGTGTTCTGATCAGAATCCCTCTCTGTAACTAAACAGAACTATCTTATTTATAATAAGGAACTCTTTACAATTGTCTGTTCTCTAGAGAAGTAGTATTAATATCTTCTTAGTACTACTCAGAAGTTTGAGATTTGGAGTGATCACCTTAATCTCTAATACTTTTAAGCATCTTAGAAGCTTAACTACTATTAGGTCTACTGAATGTTAGAACTATAAAACTATGACTTTGTACTAACTCACAAACTCAGAAAGTAAATGACAAAAGCTGATCTACTCTTAAGACAAGTAGGTTATGAAAGAGGGGAGAATGATAACAAAAATCTTGTTCTCCTTAACAATTCCCTTTTTGTATCCAAGACAATCCAAGAGATCCAACTCAAGTCTAAGAATGTTAATTTTATCACTTGTATATAGTAAGCTCTAAAACACACACAGGACTAAGTTATAGTAAAGTAGTTAGAGAAGTAAGCTAGAGACTAGGAGGAGGATAAGAATAGCCAGGTCTACTAGGAAGGCTAACTGTATGTTCTAAAGGATTAGAAGCTGTAGAAGGATATTGTCTAAGCTTATTACAACAATCTAACAGTAGAATATCTGAGTAAACACAAAATATAGAAACTCATTACTTAAAACTACTAGTAGTTAGGAATACAGAAAGAAATCCTAAAGTACATGAGTAGTTGTAATATGTGCTAGCAGACTAAGGCCTACCAGACAAGAGTTTAGACTCTCTTACATTTGTACTGAATCCTGAATCACTCTTAGGAAAAAGTCTTAGTAGACCTGATTAGTAAACTACTCAAGTCTTAGAGTTACAATACTATCTGTATAATTGTCAACCAGTTCTCTAAGCAGATTCATACAGTCTCAACCTGAACAGAACTCACTTCTAAAAGTATAACATGTATCTATCAGGACTATGTCTTCTAGTTACACAGACTCTCTTAGAAGCTTATTTATAATTACAGACTGTAATTCAAGTTGAAATTCATACAGGACTTGTATACACTTCTTAGAATCTAAGAGAACCTTTCTACTATATACTATCTACAGACTAATAGTCAAACTGAGTAAGTCAATCAGGAGATTGAACTCTACCTCTGAATGTTTATTAATCATTAGTAGTCAGACTAGTCTGAATAGTTAGTACTGACAGAATTTGTGTATAATAACTGACAGTACTTAGCTACTAGACAATCTCTGTTCTTCTTCAACTATAAAAGACATTTGTATTAAGGAACTGTTCTAAGCTGGAACAGGAGTTCTGAATCCACAACAGACTTTACTGATCAGATACACAAGACTAGGGAGGACACACAAGCTCTTTTAGAGTAAGTAGTATAGGTTATGAAACAGAACTATGATTGAAAGAGATCTGTAGCCAAGGATTACTAGTCTAGTAACAAAGTAATACTAGAAGCTACTAATTTGACTACAGATTGTCTGATAAAGAAGTTGGACAATAAGTGCTTCAGACCCTTTGTTATTAAGAAGAAGGTTAGTATCTCTACTTACAAACTTTAACTCCTAGTAATCTGGAAGTACATACATTCAGTGTTTAATAAGGTTCTACTATCTTAGTATTGTGACCCAGACTACCCTTTACAGTAAAGACCCCTACTACCTTTACCAGAACTTGTTAGTTCCAAACTAGAATACAAGGTAGAATATGTAGTAAATGCTAAACTAGTGTGTAGAAGGCTTAAATTCCTTATTTACTAGAAGGAATATCTAGTTAAGGAGTATACTTAAGAACCTGCTAAAAATCTTACTTACACTACTAAGACAATTCAAGACTTTTATAGACTTCATCCTGGAGCCTTATGCTAGATCTGTCTTATAAACTTTTAGACCTTATTGTTCTGACTTATATCTGAACCACTTACTATACTAAGTGTCTGTTAATCAGGACAATTAATTTTAGAGGAAGGGTAATATTATAATCTAATACTTTACACTCTTAGAACTGTCAGTTCTGACAGAACTCAGAACTTCCATATCTTGAGTGTATAATACACTAATTATATACAGGTTGACTTACACAATTACTCTTATTTCTGTATTGTCTGACCTCTACTATCATTCTTTTGTTTACTCTATGTCTTACCCCTTCCTCTCTAGTCCTACATTCTTTGTCTACCTACTTTTGACCCTTTTTCCTTTATCTCTTGTAACTTATTATTCCCTGAGTACCTTTGTATAGTTTAGTATATATACTAGTACAAGATCAGACTAGTTCTGTAGTCTTAATCTTGTCTACTCCAGATAGTCCTGTACTCTTAAGCTTACTCTATATACCTTACTCTTGTCTCACTCTATTATTATGTCCAAACTCTAGAGTTCTACACATTCTGATACTTATGTTCTAGTACTTGTGTCTCTGTATCTCTGTATCTCTGTTATATAGGATTATTGTAGTCTGGGTCCCCTTACTGAGCCTTTAGGTCCCCTCTACACTGTTGCTAACAGAACAGTACTAGTAGAGTACTAAACACTGAGCTCTAAGACTGTAAGACACATAAAGACTGACAGGACAAAAGTATCTTTGTTATAGTCAGTAAATAAGAACTGAGAGTACATAATAAGACACACCTTTATTACAGTCAGTAAATAAGAACTAGCACAACAAAGGTGTAGACATGAGCTTTATATACTAAGGAAGAAAGGAAGGTGGCTCAGGCTAAAGGAAAGTGTGATACAAGTAAAAAAGGAAACTATATGTATAGTCTAGGATCAGAACTAAGAATGAGTGGCTTAAGACTGTGTAAGTGAGTTCTGGGACAGAACTCTCAGAACTCTTAGAACTGTAGTAAGCTGTACAGTAGACTTATACTAGACTACAATATTCTTATAAAAGCTATTTAAGTATAATTTATAACAGTTAGTAATTTTGATCAATTCCTTACATCTCTATTCCAAGCTTTTGTCTTTATTAAACAGTAGTATCAAAGCATAATTGTAAAATAGTAAAAGTGACTAATAAGGATAACAAGGGAAATGAGACTATACAACAGATAAGTAGTAGGTGTAGTGTCTAATTGTTGACAGTTACATATTACTAATCATAAGATGTATGTTAGTAGTGAAAAACAACTTAGGACTGTATCTCTCTCTAAGAAGTACTAGTCTAGTTATTCTAGAAAAAAAAAGAAACAAAAATGAAGATAAAGTCAAATTTCTTGTAAGCTTCTACAAAGCACTTTTCAGGTAGAGTGAAAGTGACAAGACAAAGAAATGCTTGAGAAAGTCTGCAAATAATTTTGGACCTATCTCAAATCCCTACTGTCTAACATCCAACATTTGAGGAGTTGATGGAGAAGGCAGAGATTAACAAAGTGGGTAAATAAAGAAATGAGCAGTGTAAAAGATTATAGCTTACAAGTCCAAGCTGTACATGCATGTCTTAGTAATGTGTTTCTTTTTAAATGTATGTATGATTGTAGCTCCATTGTGTCAAATAAATGTTAGTAAATTATTGAAATGCTGCCTAAGCAAGTGAATAGGTTGCTGAAATGGTGAAACATTCAAATAAACATGTTAAGCTGATAAATGATTATAATAATGAGCATTCTACTATTACTGACCATTGAGTTTTATCAATGTAACAGAAAGTGAGTGAATGGAATAGTAAACAAGAATTGCCTCTTATTACAGTAATGCCAATCTGGAATACTGAAAAATATTCTGACTGTAGCATGTTATATATGGTTGATTGTGAGAAGCCTGTTACAACAAACAGATAGGTCTGTAAATTAAAACATGATGCTGCTAGAGTCATGAATGCTTATATATAGGGATGAGTAAATTTCCATCAATTCCAAACCTTATAGTCATGCTAGAACTTTGTTAAGGTGTTCTGTTATTATAGACTAAACTGTGATGCAACTAGACTCCCAACTAAATAATTTGGAAAATATTCTAGTACTTTCTTTTACGAAAACGAAGAGCATTTCTTTGTTCAAATCAAATACTACTGAAAGTTCGCTATATAACTCGTGTGAATCCGATACGGACATAAGTATGCACTTTTACAACCCCATCATTGAAGTCGTCAACTTCTTTGTAGAGGGATCGAGAGTCCCTCCGTGTCAGAATTGCAAATGTTGAACTCCGAAGAATCGCTCATTCAGGCGCATCGCGCATATCTGACTGCGAGCGCATGCATTCGACACTGTATAGATGATTAGGCACCTCGCATGCGCTGCAACTACTGAAACGGTATGTTACACCGAGACGGTAAAACGTCCGACGCGGAGAAGTGTGGCTGAACAAAGTGTATCAACGCAAACGGTAAAATATAATGACAGACGCCAAGGTGTTTGACGAAATCCGTCGACGTGGGAATGGGATGGTCTCGTTCTGCGGCCGGTGAATTCAGCAGTCAATACCGCTGACGCTGGCGACCAACAAAGATACATATCCGTCGCATCAAAGAAGACACACACCATTAATCAAGAGAACAGGTCGGTCCGATGAGATAAATTTACTTTACTATCAAAGCATCAATATCGGGCGGCTCTCCGAAGGCATCCACTGAAATTTCTTGCTGTCTCATTCGCACAACGCTCTTCAGAATGGCGTGAGATTTTTAAATCAGAATCCGTCATATTCTTCGTCTTGAACGTGTCTTGTTAGGGGTCACTGGTGAGGTGGGTGTTGAACAAGCGCTAAGTAAGGTTTTGTCATAGTCCCGAGGAGGCGCGGGAGAATGCCGACTTGGGAGAGCACGTTGGTCGGGTACATAGGAGCCCATCTCAATTCTCTTGCGAGTTGTGAGTTGCGCGCGGCATGTAAGATGAAAGCCAAGATTGCCGGAATGCCGAGATGGAGATCGGGTGTAATTAGTCCATATGTAGATCATTTCCGCGCAACAGCTCACAAAAACTCGCAAGCACTCCAGAGTGCTTGTGAGTCAGCGGAGTTTGAAAAAAGTTGTACTTCTTGAAGGATTTACGCTGTGTGATCGACGAAAAAGAAGAATACGGTCTCGTGACCGTGCAGAAAGATGCGCGTCTATGCTTAGAGACAAGGAACAATTAGGATGGCTATTAGGTAGAAGTTCGAGAGCAGCACAGAGCAGCTCAATAAATGGCTTCATCAAGGTCTTCTGGACACTTACACGCTCAAGATTTTTGTGTAGATAGGGCCCTGTGAGAACTTGATCATGGTAGCTGGTGCAAATCACATACCAGCCTGTTTTCTCTTTTTCTTCGGTTTCTTCTCTCCTTTCTCCTCTTTTTTCACCTCCTCTTTGTTCCCCTCAATATCGGAACCAGTACATTCGTTTATATCAACTGTGATCAAGTCATCATCATCTGGATCCACATTGCCATCTCCTCTGCCAGTGTGATTAAGAAACCCTGAAAAAAAGGTGAGCAGAGTATATGCTCACAGAAATATAGATACATACGCCTTGTCTCCTTGTACAACCGAAATATAATGTTCCATTTGGTCGTACACTGTGCTAGAGTGTACTGATTGTCGAATACAACTTGAGAAGCCTTGAGAAAAATTGCAAAGGTGAGGAGCAAATATTGTGAGCAAGACCTGAAGAAATACATACCTTCAGCATAATTTTACTCAAACTGTTTGAGACCTTATTCCAATTCTCTGGTGAGCAGACAAACTCAACAAGCTTGAGAGTGGTTCCCTTGTCCCATTTTGCTTTTGTTGCCCCTGAAACAACAAGTTTGCCCTCATTTTTGACCTTCTCATCAACATCAGTGTCTGATATACCAGAAGTGCATGCATTCCTTCCAGACCTAGAACCCTTTCCTGTCTTCTTCGTCTGTGCCTTAGGATTTACCTTCAGTGCTTCTTCTGCCTTGGGGGAAACAACTTGAGGAAGTACTTGAGCTTGCTGATGCATGGATTGTATCAGATATGGGTGTGCTGGAGCCATTGCCATTGAATGAAGTGCTTGAGCTGTGTCTGGCCAGTCAGGCTCAGGTGTCTGTGAATGCAAGATTGGGCTCAGGGTGACAGGCCCATAAAACCCAGCCAAAAACTGAGTCTGGGTGAAAGATGGTTGTGTATATGTATGTGCATAAGATGAGTTAAATGGGATTACAGGAGTTTGAGGCTGAGAAGAGGCCCTAAATGGGTCTTGAGACTGCTCAGGATTCATAGGGAATTGTCTGAATGAAAAAATGACTGTTTTTTGCTGTATTCTTTGCAATGTCTTACTCTTGTTCCTAGTGCTCCTCTCATTTTTTACTGTTTATGGTAGGCTTACAAATTTTTATTATTTAACATTAATTTAACTACATTTAATGATCAACAAGCTATGCACAAGTTGATCACATCAATTCTTTGCAGTTGTGAGGGTGCTCGGCATCACTTCTTTCAGGGGTTTCTGCAAGCCGAGCTTCCTCGCAACTCACAACGCGCAACAGAATTGAGATGGGCTAGGGGCAGAAAACCCTGGATGGAAGCGTGTTATACCGGAAGCGGTCAGAGGGAAAGCTTGGGTTAGAGACACATGCCTGATGCCGCTAATCAAGGGATCTTCATGTGCTCACGACCTCCCCAATTGATATCCAGTGCTAACCAGATCAATTTCGCGTAGAGAATAGAAGGGTCCGCCGAGAAAAGCGTCTCCGAATTGAATGCTGATGTTGTATTCAATTGAATATGAAGGTCCCGTTGTCCGGAATGAATTCTAGATTTAAGATTACAGATAACGCAATGCACCACTCGTGACTTTCTCCACGTGATGTACGAATTCTCGTCCCTGTTCGCTCCCCGTCGGTCCAAGAGAGAGCAAAGTGCAGGCGCTGAAGTCGTCATAGTCTCGACTTCGATGACGTTATGAATGCAAGCGAGACAAAGCGATACAGTGCTCTCTCGCGGTACATTCGGTATTTTTTCCCGAATTTCAGAGCAATTTTCTCGGTAAGTAACGTGACGCCAAATGCTGAATCAAAATTCAGGGACAAACTGCCGAACGAAGCCAGCACATGGAAGTAGCTTTAGCATGCGCTGATCGGATTAGCCTTCTCCTCTTGGGCCCCCTCATCCGACCCTTGGTCGATGTTCTCGCTGTTTAAACTTGTGAACAGCGTCAAAATGGACGCTCTGAACCAGCTTGGGAAGTACGAAGCAGCTGCAAAGTTACGTTACGGATAACATTGATTGCTGACATGTTATCATCCTCGAGTTTCTGTAGAGTTATCTCCGATTCGATCATTATTCCACACCGAATCCTGTTGGTATTGGAAATCCCTTGATGGCCGATACCCGACGGCCCTACCCTAACGGAGCAACTGCCTATACCCACGGAATGCGTCCAGATGATCATCATAAACTTACGGCCTATATACATATCCCGGCACATCCAATCTCTCCCAGGTCGTCGACGGTGGAAGTGTCCCTGCTCCACCTGCCGTTCTTACACCTCAGCCCTTTTTGCTCACCCTGCTCGACGAACCCCTCCTCAGACAAAGGGACAGAGGGATGATCGTCGCAAGCCCCCGCCCCGTCGCCGCCGTGCCCGAGCTCGCACCGCTCTTGCGGCTGCGTGCGGACGAGCTCCAGCTCCAGATATCCCAGATGCAAATGGGGATGGGAGCGACATTGGGAATTCCGACACTGGCTCAGTCGGACGAATGCCATAACAAGCCTCGATCACCATCATCAGCCAGTGGCGACCAACCGCCCAAGTATACCAGACACTCGATCTCGTATACCTTTACGCACACAACCCAACCCTCCACTTCCTCAACGTCATCTTCCATGTCCGGCTCTGCATCCACTTCGACTTACCGTCCTTCTTTTGATTCTTTCGACGCGCACTCAGAACATGCGCCGACGCAAGACCAGCAGCATAAGGAACAGGCGGAAGGCAGAAGTGCTCCGCTCCAGGTGTGTATTCGTCTCTTCCACGCCAATCCCCTATCCCTGCAACTTCGGCCTCGAGGCTGTCTCCGCGTCTGAATTCGATTTCTCTCGCTATTCCGACCCTTTGCTGACGGCCTCGTGTATAGTCCCTTCATCCCGAGGAGCAGGAAAGTGCCCCGCCATACGACTCGTCCTTCGCAGACACGAATTTGTCTGGTCTCCCATTAGAGGCATTATCCGCACTCTCATTATCACGAGAGAACCTTGACGACCTTCGACGCGCGAACTTTGATGAGCTAGATGAGCTTGATCGGTCGGATGACCGACTGGATCCAGATGCCATTATCAGGAAGCGGATCACGCACAACTTCCTCCTGGCTCGTCAGAGTGCAATCACGTTCGCAAGTTCCGTATACAGTGACAGAAACCAGCAACGAGAAAGCCTGTATTCGACCTATGACTATGACCCAACCCGCGCAAGTGTGCAAACGTACGGCTCTAGTGTACTCACGTATGGTTCGCGTGCTTCTCAATTGATTGATGGTGAGGACATTGGAATGAATGGAGGAGATGGTTCGCGCCCCGTTGCCCCGCTTCCTTGGCTTCCTAGACCAAGTGCGCTCGATCGGATACAACACAGTTCGCCACACCTCAATATCGTTGGTGGGCGCGCGAGAAGTGGGAGCGTGGGTTCTACTTCGGGGACCGGCCGCCGACCTCTACCGCCACTGCCGACACCGATCTCTGCCACCATGTCCACAGGGCTTTCCCCTTACCCACCATTACCTCCAATGCGTGATCGGAGTGTCAGCCTTCCTTCTCGGTCAAACTCTTCCGGTTCTAGCTATTCCGTTTCATCTGCTTCCAGTGCTGGGCGTCGTCCTCGGCCGCTTCCACGAACACCGACCTCTGCTGTTTCCAACAACTTACCGGATATTCTTGAAGGAGAGTCAACGGAAGGAGTACCGCCGAGTTCAGGCCCGATGAGGTCGAATAGCATGTTCTTGTCACCCACGTCCTCCACAGCTCCGTTGAATTTATCCGGGAGAGGACGACGCAGCGCTACTTTTCGGTATAGTACTATCGGTTATGGTCAGGTTTCACGTGCGGCGGCAGCACTCCTCCGAGCAAATGAGAGTGACCAAAATGGCGGGCAAGGAGGGAGAACGGGCAATGGGAACGCTTCTTTGAATGGCTTAAAGTCGTACGGGAGGACTGTATCGCGGGCCTCGACGAGGAGTGCTCGTTCCACATACCTTGTCCCAGATGTCGACGAGCTCGTGCGCATCCTTGATTCGATGGATGATGGGTCTGGGTCGGGCTCGAGTAATGAAAACGTGCCAGTTACTCCGCTGGCAGGGCCGTGGGAGCCCAAATACGCGACCCGTAAGACGGATGAGGGCGAAGAGGAGATCGACATCGGTGCCGTACTATCCCGTAGCAGGAGTGTGGTCAGTGTCCCTTCCAGTGAGAAACGTGGAGCAGCCTCTACGCTTGAGGATCTCCGCGTTGCGCAGAGTATTGGGCTACCTACACCCGCTGCGACACCGAAGAGTTCTCCACATCGTCACCCGACGAAACTTCCGTCGTCAAACTCAAGTACGAGCTCGAAGACGCCTACGAAAGCGAGTACCACTGCAAGTTCGAAGCCTGCTTTGCAGGTGAAGCCGGTGGATAAGGAACAGCAGTCGCCTGTCCCGACGAGCGCCGATGCACTGTCCTTGACGAGCTTTCCTCTTCCACCTTTGGCACCGTTGTACATACCCGCACCCAGTGCGGTAGGCGTTGGAGATATGCCAATCCCCAGTGCATCGAGTGGGATTGTGCCGAGTCCGAGTATGGCAGACTTTGGAAAGAGCCCCGCGGAGCGTGCCACGCTTCCCGGAATGGTGAAAGAGGAGAAGACGCCAACTCCTCAGGTATGTTATCGTCAAACGGCATCTACGAAGATATACTCAGTTATTTTCTATTTCAGCCTACTACTCCACCGAGACACATCAGTGCAAGAGAAGCGATTGTAGATCTCAAGAATCGCGTCTCAGAACTACCTGTGTTTAATCTCACCGGAAAGAGCGCACTCAAGAAGTTCCCTGGAGGTGTTCCGCTTCTCGGCCTACCCAAACCGCCGCGCCGCCGTGCTCAATCGGTAAGCACTGGTGCCATTTCCAAGGACGCGCCAAACGCGAAGAAAAAGCAGCTCCAGCCTCCGACCATCGACGTTTCCGCAGCCAACGCACTACCTCCCCCGAGCTCATTTAGTGTTGGAAAGACCGCGGACGCACAATCTGCTCCTGCTCATAGCCTCTTTTTCAATCAAGATAAGCCGACGGTTCTCTATACAACCCCGGCTCCAGCTCCGGCACCGAGCGTCGCCCCGCTTCGAATCCGCAGAACCTCAAGCGCCGGTCAGACTCAGACGAGCACTCGGGCAGAGGCTATCAAGATTCAAATACCGCCTGCCGTTGACGTGCCGCAAAGTGCAAGTGCTTTACAGACGACTTTCGGAGCGACCAGTGACCTATTGGTATCTGGTCGTGCTCAGCGTGCAACGTCATTCTGCGTCTCTCCGGGCACACCTACGCCGGCTGTTGCACCGCTGAAACTGAAGATTAGCAAGGCTTGCGCGAAGAGAGCTCGTAGTTCAACCGTTGGGCCAGTCCTCCAGACAGTCTCGAAGCAAGATGAGCGAATTAAATCGGACCTGGTAGCGATCCCTTCTGTGCCACCAACTCCGCCTCCTAAAATTTGCAATATCTCGGAGACGGACGCTTCCGAGGAATCGGAGAGCGACCAGCTGCCGACGCCTACAGCAGCCAACCCTCTAGTTTCTAATGGTGCTGAACCTCTTGGGCAATTAGGGAATACGAAGAACTTGTCTGTCCTAAGTTGTGGGTCTTCGCTGTCTGCTCTGCAGCAAGCTACGGGTCACGCCTCGTTAGATCCAGCCTTCGCGGATATTATCAAGAGTATTGCGGGCGCGAGCGAGGAGGAACAGATGGGTAGCTTGTTGACAATCGCGAGCAGTATCAACACAGAGCATCACGCTTCCGGTTATAATGCTGGATTCTTCGCCCCATTCGCCGATGCGAGTCGTGAGGACGATGAAGAGTTCGTCGACATTGAGGAGGAAGGCGAAGCGACTTCGAAGAGAAAGGAGACTGTCCGGAAGAGTATGGCATCGGGCATCAGTACTAGTGACCGTAGAAGGAGCAAGGGCCGAAGCCTCAGCTCACTGAAGAAACGGCATTCGACTCGCTCTGCTGCTGCCGTACGGGCGGCCATTCGCGCTCTCCCTGACCCGAACACGTTCCCAATTCCCACTTCAGCAGGTAGTGTCGCAACAAACAGCAGCGCTCTCGATGGTGGTTCGGATTACACCGGTTTTGGGATACGTCCATCGCCACTTCCCAAACTGAAAGTTGTGACGAAGTTCAAGGGTGGAACTGTGCTTCTTCCAGCATCGACCGCGCCGCTCTCAGCGACGTCGACGAAGTCCTCCATGTCAACTTTCAGTGGGCACTCGCGCAATGCGAGCGGCGTGAGCATTGTCACCAAACGCGTGTCGACAGCTACCGGATCAAGGAAGATGAATCGTCTCACGTTGACGGATCCACGAAGCCCGATGACGGATGCAGCTGTTGCTGCTGCCACGCTCGTCGCTCGCGTACGCCAGAAGCGTGCTGCACTTGCTGCGCGCAATCGCTCAACTGGAATCAATGCTGTTCATGTACACAATCAAGGACAGGTTATCCACATTCAGCGAGGACACGCACGCACAGGATCTGGTTCAAGTGGTAATGCTTTACGGTCAAAACTCAAGATGTCTGGTAGTGGCTTCTTCGGCGGGTGAGTTGGGATAATTATTAATCTTACACTGACATTTGGAACTTATTTGTCTCTTGCGATAATTTGATATTAGCTTGACTGCACGCGCTCTCCGTACTCCGGGCCCTGCCGCCAATACTGATGCCGACGCCGTACTGCGCAGTGGCCCGCGGGAACATCGACCAATCATTTGTCGTGTCTGCAAAACGCGAACAAGCGTTGCGTCGTCGCACAAAGGCGAACTGGATTTATGTGCTTGATTTTCAAATCACCAGACTATCTCTTCCACTTGATCCACGATTACATGATAACCACTTCACATCGCCTTCTATCTAATGTATCGTCGGTCTCAATACCGGATTACTATCGCTACCTCCATTCCTTAGGGCGCCTCTTTCGCGGAAAGGATATATACGCGCGGATGGGGTTCATGGGGCTTTGGCCCTTCTACGATTTCCTCGTGTATCATCAGTGTAGAGTATCTATTCGTAAATTATCTAGGCTCAGTTTTTCATCATGTTTGTATATCCCGCTTCGACGTATATGCTCTCCCTCTCTGCTAGTCTTGTTTTCCACCTACCTTGCACTTCTTTTGACACTGGTTACGCACTGCATGTTGTCTTTTTATTTCGCCTTTGATTTCCACTGTTGTCATATTACAAATCTTCGTCAATCTTTTTGATTTAGCCTCTCCTTTGACACTGTACTTTGGACTTATGTTCTGCATAGCATCTACACTCCTTTACCCCTTTGTTCTTCCCTTCCTCATTTTCCTGTTTCATACTTTAAGGACCTTTGTGTCAGTTTGTGGTTAATGGTCTCGATGTGTTTTTTAAATATATGCGCGCCATTCACCAACTGCAAGGAGATCGAGAAGTTACACAAATACTGAAGAAGAGGATATTTCATAGTATGTGCATTGTGGGTCCGTGATTAGGTAATAAGAACATTTTGGAAATGCACATTACTTCATCGCCTCTTCGAGAAGACGACTTAGATTCAGAATGTATGTCATGCTAGCATTGTCCATATATTATATCCGGTCGAGCCCATCTAAACACTTATGAATGTTGTCATATATATACTTTTTATTCTTTAATGCTTACAATTGAAATTAATTTATTCTGTAACAGCCCTCTATGATTGACTCTGGAGTACACAACTATGATCATACACACCCTTGAACTATCTAGAACAGTGTCTGAAATTATGGAAATTACTCACTTATTTTATAAATGTATACAATAAACTTGTAAAGTTCTGTTCTTGCACTCTTGTGAGGTCCTTTTTTTGGTTCAATACACTAAACTGAACAAACTAACCATAAATTTGTAACTTTGACTGATTATTATTGACTGTATCACTGCATTTATTGATTCTATTCATTCTCTTCCATCACATTTTCTCTAACCTAATGAATTTTGTTCACAAATTGACTATACAGACTTTGTACAGTTACAGTAAGTATTTTATTGTATATTTCTGAGAATTAATAGTCTGACTCCTAGTCTTGTTCCTTTTCCCCTGTCAACTTCTGAACCTCTTTCTAATTCAGTACTCTCTGAAAGTCATCCATGAGCTTCCTACAGACTGCTATCTGATTGAAGATTTTAAACTAATTTACATTAATAGGAACCTTCTTAATTATTGTCTTAAATATTATATATATTATTTGGTTAGTTCTTTTTCCAGTATTACTCAAGTCTTCTGATTGCTTCATTTCTATATAACAAAGCTGTTATAGTCTTACAGACTTTCACAACAAACAATTTACTATTCCTAACAGTTATAATATATATTAGAATAGTATCAGTATTATAAAGGAAATGTAGAGTAGTAATAATATACTTGCTTAAAGACCTGTACTTTGTAAGATTTTTTTTTTCTTTAATAGTTACTCTTCTGAACATTTTTAATATAATAAATCCTTGCTAATATAGTCAAGTTAAGCTATAGAATAGTACTCTCTCTATATTTATTATACAGAACTGAAACATAATTCTAAGTAATATTGAATAAATATTAGTATAAGTAACATAATATAAATTTTGTCATTCTTTAAAACTGAATCTTGACAAGTTTTATAGTTTTGTAAGAATATATATACATACTATTTATTCAAGAATCTTATATAGTTAATATTATATTCCTTGTGTATGAGTTTTTTTAGACCTAAAACTGAGTGTACAATACTCTAAGTTGGTTCAAATGAATGATATTATATAGTTACTAATTTACATGTTGAAATATACTTAGAATATTGAGTATACATATTATTTTACTATATATTTGAGTTTGCTAAAATTGAGCATTTTCCCATAGTCTCTCTACACTTAATAAAGGTTCTTTTGAGTACTGTTCATGATTGTAAATTCATTATAAATAAATAAGACTACATTCAAATAGTTTTAATAGTTTTATTATAAGTTTATAAGTTAGAGAAGTACTATTAGAGTAATATGTATAATAAAGACTTATTACTTGATGTGGACTAGAAATCCATAAGCAACTTTAATTAATTAGTAAAGGGACTTGTAGAAAGGCTTTAGCAATTTAGAGTAAAATGCTAAGAGTTGTATAAGTCTCTCAAAATTAAAGAGCTAGACTTGTAAAGATTGACATTTAATATTTGTGTTATATTACTTATAATTTTTGTTAAGTTGTAGTCAGACATTTCTTTATTTCAAACTCTAACATGTTTGTAAGTACTAACAAGTAGGTTTAAGCACTTGTAGACACATAGACACTTGTAGAGAGTTGTACATATTTATATCTTTATTTAGTATATATTAAAGTATATTTACTTTACTAAGCTATCTCAAAAATTTTCTACTGTCCTGTAAGTACTTCTACTAATTAATTAAAGTTACTTACTATAAGAAAGTTATTTGTAAGTGTAGTATTTGTAGGAATTTGTCAACCATAGTATAATACTATAGAAAGCCTTACTATATATACTATAATCCCTCTTTTCTAACAATCCCTCTTTTCCAATTTTATATTCACACACAAACTACTTTACTTTAAGTTACTAAAAAATTCATGGAGAAATTAAAAATCTATAAATACTATTATTTTCAGTAGTCATTCACATTATAATTAGCCTTCTTAATTTTTCCAATGAATATTTTAGCATGATGATATTACAAAACAAATCATACATACATACATACTTATATTTAAAATCCTGAGAGTTTAACTGTTTTCCATGAATTATAATTGAGTAAAGACTGTTTGAGAGTAACAAAAGGTGACAATTATGCTAAGGTAATGTAACATTTAGTACAAGCAGAGAGCTTTACTGAGCTTGGATCTATGTAACATAGTGTGACAAAATTGGAAAAGAGGGATTGTATCCTTTTACAGTTTAGAAAAAATCATAAAAATTATTTTGAAAAGAGATTTTGATTTATTATGCTCTAATCTTTGTACATGAAAAATTTAAAGCCAAAATGTCTACAATGTGACCTGTATAACTGTGACATAGAACAGAAGTTGTCAATTATTATAAGACCTTTGATTAGTTTCTACATCCAATTCTACCTCTTTCCCTTACTAAACAATACAGTCAAATTATTCAACTTTTACACTAGTTTGTCCCTTAGTCTTTATAATTATCCTATATTAAACCATCTTGTTTCCTCTCACTTTGTTCAGTGTTAGAGTTTTCTGCTAAAGTTATTAAGGAGTACATTTACTTTGCTCAGACTTACTAGAAGACTCAGAGCTCTACTAATAATGACAACACTGTCTCTCTAACTATTACTGTGTCAGCCTTCTTCTCTCTAGGCTTTAGTAGTAATACTGTGTCTAGCACTACTTCCTATTTGCCTGATTTACATACTGTCTCTAAGGTAGAGGCTCTGTCATACTATATAGGCCTCCCTTCTGAGCCTATACTTATTTACTATACAGGTAAGGAGTAGTAGTCTCTACCTAGAGAACCTGAAGCCTAATACTGTTTGAAGGAGCTGTAAGAAGTTTTTGACCATCTGATTATAAAGGTCTAGTACTATGACTTAGTCTAAAAGGTTGTTTCTGTTATAGACAATTATAAGGTTAGTAAATATTTATTATATTGTAGAATTTACTAATTAGGATTTCTAGATTCTCTTTATAATAATAGACATTGTTTGTTTCAAGAATGTTAAGGTTAACAAAGTGTCTAAGGACAAAGAAGAGAGTAAGGATGAAGAAACAGTTAAGACTAAAAAACTAGTCCTTAGTCTTATTACAATCTGGATTAGTGTCTTTCCTAAGTCTACTACTATTACAGCTACTTACTATACAGTTTAGAGTATCTTAATCCTTCTCTAGAAGTATTAGATTACTAACATCAGGAAAAAGTCGCATTTCTTATAATGTATTGCAGACTTTGTAAAGTATAATGTAAGTATTGTATATATATTGTAATAAAATTATAAAGATCTTACAGTTATTTGCAAAGTATATACAATACTTATATTACTTTTACAAAGTCTACAATGTATTATAATGAATCTGACTTTTTCCTAATAAATATTAATGTTGACTTCTGTAAGTCTATCTACATATATAATATTAGTTCTTAGCTTTTCAAACCTGTTAAGGACCTAAACCTAATTGTCAACATTATTAGTCCTCTCACCCCTGCTCTTAGTCTCTACATCTCCACTAGGGTCAGGCCTAACACTCAGGAAACTATAGCTCTCTACCTTACTAAAGGTAGTAGTAATAATAGGCTTTTAGACCTTTTATATTGTCATATTCTTATTAAATCCTAGGAAAGCAACCTTAACTACTCTTACCACTCTAGTGTGCCTACTAGAGATGTCCTCCTACTCAGTAAGAGTGCCTATACTAACATTGTCAATTTGATCAAACTCACAATCACAGACTATAGAAACTCAATCAAGTATTAGAGGAAGTAGATTGAATCATTTAAGGAAAGGGAGAAGGGTAAAGATACTACTAATGTTACAAAGACTAAGGTATATTAGATTAAGACTGAGGGGTTAGTAGACAAGGTGGTGAAGACAATAAAGGAACTTAGAGAGTTGTTTGATCAGGTCAATAAGGAGTGGAAGAAACTTAACAACTATGTTATTAGCTACATCCTCTACTCCTCTCCTATCTGTCTTAGTATTAGTGAGCAACATTTTACAAAGGATTAGAGAGTATTTGTGGTTGACCAGACTAAGTTTAGTAATAGTTTCTAGAGTAATAAAATGGATCTTAGTGTGTTTTGACTGTCTGACTAAGACTGTCTACTAATCTAAATGTTGTTTATATATAGGAATAAAGATGTTGTCTACTAAGTTTAAGAGAAAGTGTTTCCCCTACAGAGATACTTACTAGGAGTTTGAATATTCCAAAGATTGTCTACTTCTACTTAAGAGAGTCATTACTAACAACTTGATACATACTCCTAACATGTAGGACTCAAACAGTAAAGCATACTTGTTAGTTACTAAGAGGGGTAATACTACTAGCACTACTCTTAACTGTACAAATAGTATCTTCTCTATTGTTTGTAACTACTTTAGTAACATGTTTATCAACCAAACCTTGTTAGAGTAGTGTATAATCAACTATAGTAACAAGTTAGACATCTTTTTAAAACCTAGCAATTCAGACTCAATCATTACTAATATCTCTGACTGTATTAGTAACATACTTACTAGCAGTTCTGGTAAGACTAAGACTCTTGACACAATCTATACTATACTATTCTAGTAGCTTCTTAAACATATCTAGGACAGTAAGTTCTCTAATACTCACCTTAGTATTATTGTTTAGGTATCTTAACATTAACAAGGAATGCTTTTAATGTTTGTCTATTTTCTGTCTTATTACCTTATACTTACTTTAATAACCTTAATATCTAGGCCTTAAACTAGTGACTTGTTGTTTAAGTTTGTCTTATTAGCTACTCTATTCTGTTACAGTGTATGTTTTACTGTTAGTCTGGATTTTGTTCCTTGACTAATCAAGTATTCCTGGAAGAATCTTCTGCAAAATACTCTATTGTTATTACTTTGTAATTGTTTTATTTGTATTCTGTATTGTGTAAATATGTTTGTGCTCTATTAAACATATTAAGTATATGTATTGTCTTTTGTCTGTAATTTTAATAAAGATACCTAACATGTTGTATCATCAACTAACATTAATAGATATCATATATTCTTATATCCTTCATAGGATACTGGACCTATTATATTTATATGTATTATATTACTGTAGTTTGCACTTATTTCTGAAGATCTTGTTTTCAGATGTGCTGTTTGTTCAATGTTTGCTTTTATACAGTCAACACATTGTTTCTCATCAAAGTTTGTTATCTTCTGAGATAATATTGTTGTATTGTTTCATAATAAACGTTTAATATAATCATAACTGATATGACTAAAACATTTATGTAGATTGTAAACACTGATTCTACTTACAGAATTCATATAATAAGTGTTTCTTAATGTATATAGGTTGTTTTTGAGTTTGATTGTTCCTATTTCATGTTGTCTATAATAAATAATGCATTCCAATTGTTTGAACATGAATGCAAAACTGTTGTTGCATAATAATGCTTGACTTATAAGTAAGAAGTTTAAATCCGAATAATAATAAACATTTCTCAACATTATTTTACTAATTACAGGATAATGTGTATTTCCTGAATTCCCCTTTTTAATTTTGATAATCATATCTCTAGCCTTTATAAGAGTTACTGTTAATTTGTTTGTGAGTGTAACTGTTACCAGGGATATGTTTTGTATATTTGTAAGACAAAAGTAATACAGTGTAGCATGTATTGTTGTACCAGAATCAATTATATCAATTGTATTAAGAATATATTTATTTATTAATGTGTTATTTTTGTCCAAAATGTTATTATAACATACCCAATTTGTAAATGAGTTGTTTGAGTTTGTGTTTGCAATAGTATTTGCCTGCTGAGAGACTAGTATCTCTGTCATTTTGACATCTGATACCTGTTTGATATACATGCTTGTGTGTACTATAGTTGCTACTAGTACAGACTTTGCTTCTATTGCTTCTACCACATTAGCTGACAGATTAGACTTTTTGGCTTGGGCATCTAGTGTCAATTGAGTCAGTGACTTCCAGCAATCACAGGAGAAGTGCTCTGATTTGCTGCAATTGTAGTATTTTGATACAGAGGTTGATTTGCTTGTATTTTTGTTAATTTGTTTATTTCTGTGCTTTTTATCTTTTGTACAAAACATATTTGCCTGTCTACATATTGTAGGCTTGTTATTATTGTATTGTATAGGATTTTTAATGTGAAAATCATTAAATGCTTGACATAGTACTATAATAAGTCTTTGTGGCTTTATAGGTTAATACTCAGATTTGGGTTTTCTGTTGTAAAACATATTTCAAGCTTGTTCCATAGCTGTAATAGTACTACTATATTTGGAAGGAGTTGTAGTGTAAATAGCCACTCAATACATAGTGTCTGTAGGTTTTAAATTGTCTGCTACAAGCTGTGTATATATTTGCTCTAGCTTATCAAGCATTTGTCCAAAGTTTTTAACATGGTTATTACATTTAAATAGTGAAGACTCATTATATGCTTTATACATAACTGTATGAGAGTTGAAGCATTCTTCTAATCCACTCATAAGAGTTTTAATCAATGTTCCAGTATGTATAAAGTTAGCCATTATATGATCCACTACTTTATCAATTATTACTGTATAAATTGTGTACACAACCTTAATGTCTTTAGGCTTTGGTTCATTTGTGAACAAGTATGTATAGCCTGTTGCTACAATAGTAGAGTTGATCTGGTACTTCCATATTTTGAATCTGGATGTGTCTTTTAGTTGAGCAATGTTGTGTCCAAAGTGTTTAGAGACATTAGCAGGTTTGTAGTGAGTCAGATTTGTCCTACTTGTCTGCTCCAAAGATGTAGATGGATTTGTTTCAGTTCTGTTCAAGACAAACATGTTGCAGGTACTTAGAGAGTCCATCATAGATACATAGTATCAGTGTAAGGTAGTATAGTGTACTTGTAATATGAGGTGTTAAGCAAAGAGTACAAGGCTCATAACCTGTTAGAATGTGTATTCTTAAGTTATCACACAAGTAATGAGAGTGTCAACCCTAATAATCATTATGTATTTGGTTAATAAGTTGTTTGTTTTTATATTATTTGTCTGTCTGTATGTCTCAGATGACCAAAGTATCATTATCTCATATCTGATACTTATTACATATCTGAGACATGTCTTGTATTACATATCTAATACATGTTTTAGAGTTCTGTGTCTGTTCTGTTTGTATGTGTATTAATTATTTTACTAATACTGTATTGTCTGTAATTGTATTATCAATCATAATACATGTTAACAAAACTGTATACACAAACAGAACTCAACTTCATACTCTTCTACCTTAGTAGAACTATACTAGACTCAATTAACAAGGTTGATCATTTAGAGGTCAAACTGAAGGAAACAGAAGAGAAGTATAAGAAGTACAAGATATAAATCTATAATTAAAGCTACTAAATGACAAATATAGAAGTACTATAGTAAGAGTAAGTACAAACAAACTATTAATTGTCTTTCATACTGTTAGAATGTGTATTCTTAGGTTATCACACAAGTAATGAGAGTGTCAACCCTGATAATTGTTATGTATTTGGTTAATAAGTTGTTTGTTTTTATATTATTTGTCTGTCTGTATGTCTCAGATGACCAAAGTATTATTATCTTATATCTGATACTTATTGCATATCTGAGACATGTCTTGTATTGTGTATCCAATACATGTCTCAGAGTTCTGCATCTGTTCTGTTTGTATACATATTAATTATTTCACTAATACTGTATTGTCTGTAATTGTATCATTGATTGTAATACATGTTAACAGTCCCCTTCAAACATTTACAAGACCTATTAAGTCTGTAAGGTGTTTGATTTTTGGAACATGTAATGATTTAGTTAGGATGTCTGCTCTTTGATTGTCTGTTTGAACATACTTAATATTAATAAGTTGTTCCTCAACATAGCATTTAATGAAATTGTGTTGTAAGCCAATATGCTTGGTTTGTGTTGAGTATTTCGTTTCGTCTGCTTCTATAGATTTAATTACTGCTTGGTTATCACAATAAATATTTGTAGGTGCATCAGAGATCTGTAGTATCTTATCTGCTAAGTATTGTAATACTATAGCTTCTTGTATTCTGTTTGATAGCACTATTATTTCTGCTTTGTACATTGATAAGGATACTAGTTTTTGTCCTTTACTTGACTAAGATATAAGCAATTCTCCTAAGAAGAATGTGTATCTGGATATTACTTTATTATTTTCTTGCATCATTCTGTCTGTGTCCATATAACTAGTAATATTATTATGGTTTCCTTGTCCAAATATTAACCATTTGTCTTTGGTTCCCTTTAAGTATTGTATGTAATGTACTACAGTATTATAATGTAACATGCTCAGGGATTTTAAGTGTTTTGCAAGTTGAGATGTTATAAACACTATGTCTGGTTGTGTACAATCTGCAATATATTACAAGGATCCAACCATATTCATATACAGTATTTTGGACATAAATGTGCATTCATCTTCTGGTAGATTATTGTCTGTAACTAATTGTGTATTTGGTTGCATAGGCGTTTGTAAATTCCTATTGTTTTGCAATTTATATTGAATTAATATGTTTTTGATATAATGTCTTTGTCTCATCATTATTGTTTGTTTGTTTCTGTTACATTTGATTTCTATGCCTAGTAACTAATGTAATTTGCCTCTGTCTGTAATTTCTATATGTGATCATAGAGAGTTTTTAATCATATCAATAACATTATTACTTTGCACAACAATAATTATATCATTAATGTGAATTAATAGTATTACAACCATACATTTGTTTTTCTTTACATAGAATACTACAAAGTCATATTCTGATCATATAAAACTAATTGTATTAAGTATTCAGTATAAAGTTTTATACCATTGTTGTCTGGCTTGTTTTAAACTGTATAATGCTTTGTGCAATTGTAATACTTGTCCAGGTTTTAACTTTATTAAATCACCTGGTGGAGGTTTAATGAATATTATTTTGTTGTTATTGAGTTCTCTGTTTAAGTATGTAGATTTAACATCTATTTAATGTATTTTATAGTTCTTTGAACATCCCTATACAATTGCAAGTCTTATTGAAGATATGTGTACAGTAGGTGCAAATAGATCATTATTATAATAATCTTTACTATCTTGTTGAAATATTCCTTGTACAACTAATCTAGCTTTTTGTTTCTCAATAGAATTATCTGCTAGACATTTTGTTTTATATACAAATTGTGTTCTAATAACATTTGCATTATTAGGAGGATATACTGTCTCCCATGTATTGGAGTGTATTAATTGTTGTACTTCATCATTCATAGCTTTGTTCTAAAGCTTGCAATCACTTCTATTGATTGCTTCTTTATACAATAATGGATCTGCCATTATTTCTGTATGTAGATTGTTAAATTTGTTAAGATAAATCATAATATTTGTTTTGTCAACATATAATAAACCTTTTGAGTGTTTATTAGGTAAATTTGTTTCACCTAAACGTTCTGTAGTTTTGCACTTTTGAGTAGAGCACTGTAATTGTGTAGTTCTGTCAGATTCTCAATTGGATTCATTAGATTACATGTTGTTTACCAACTTTTGCTTGTTTTGTATTTTCTGTTAGTGATTTACTTTCTTAGAAAGTGTTTCCTTGTCTTCCAAGGGTACACTAAGGTTCTGTTGTAAATGCAGAGCTATTCTGAAGCAATAGTTTGAGTCATTTCATCTGGGAGAAATGTACTGAAAATGTTTAACTACTCAGGGAACGTTTGTTCAAGTATCTGGGACATCCAAACTAATCTTGTTTCCTTTGGATTTTGTCTCAGCATGCATCTGTCCTTTGTGTACTTGGTAGCAGTATTTGTTTCTGTTGCCTAGCCCTTCAGACTTTACATTGTCTGACCCTTTAGACTCAGGTGGATTGTTGTCCCCCTTAATATCCAATTTGTTTTCTTGGATTTCTTCCAAGTCCCCTTCAATTTGTGAAGGTTTTGCATTGAGGAATTGTATGTTATGTTTGATAGTTATTTTTCTATCATACCATGTAACATGACCTTTAGAATTATTGTCAAAACTTATCTATTGTCTATAATAACCTTTATCTGTTATTTTAGATAGGTTTTTGTTCTGTATTATAATGTATTGACCAAATTTGTGTATGTTATCAATACTAGCATTGTGTCCATATTGTTTATAATAAGGAGTTATGTATCCTATTACTCTTTGAGGAGTTCTATTGTGAATATATGCTTGTAACATTGCCACTTCTGCCTATTGGCATAATAGAATGTTTTGCAAAGTAATAGAGACACATATTTGTTTGAATATTGTTTTATGTGTCTGTTCCACTACTCTATTCTGTTACAGTGTATGTTTTACTGTTAGTCTGGATTTTGTTCCTTAACTAACTAAGTATTCCTGGAAGAATCTCCCACAAAATACTCTATCATTATTACTTTGCAATTGTTTTATTTGTATTCCATATTGTGTAAATATGTTTGTGCTCCATTAAACATATTGAGTATATACATTGTCTTTTGTCTGTAATTTTAATAAAGATATTCAACATGTTGCATCATCAACTAATGTTAATAGATATCATATATTCTTATATCCTTCATAGGATACTAGACCTATTATATCTATATGTATTATATTACTGTAGTTTGCACTTATTTCCAAAGATCTCATTTTCAGATGTGCTGTTTGTTCAATGTTTGCTTTTATACAGTCAACACATTGTTTCTCATCAAAGTTTGTTATCTTTTGAGATAATATTATTGTATTGTTTTACAATAAACGTTTAATATAATTATAACTGATATGACTGAGATGTTTATGTAGATTGTAAACACTGATTCTACTCATGAAATTCATATAATGAGTGTTTCTTAATACATATAGGTTGTTTTCAAGTTTAATTGTTCTTATTTTGTATTGTCCATAATAAATAATATATTCTGATTGTTTAAACATGAATGTAAAACTGTTGTTGCATAATAATGCTTGACTTATAAGTGAGAAGTTTAAATCTGAATGATAATAAACATTTCTCAACATTATTTTACTAATTACAGGATAATGTGTATTTCCTGAATTTCCCTTTTTAATTTTGATAATCATATCTCTGGCCTTTGTAAGAGTTACTGTTGATTTGTTTACAAGTGTAACTGTTACCAGGAATATGTTTCATACGTTTGTAAGATAAAAGTAATACAGTGTAGTATGTATTGTTGTACTAGAATCAATTATATCAATTGTATTAAGAATATATTTATTTATTAATGTGTTATTTTTGTCTGAAATGTTATTATAATATACCCAATTTGTAAATAGGTTGTTTGCATTTGTGTTTGCAATAGTATTTGCCTGCTGAGAGGCTGGTATCTCTGTCATTTCAACATCTGATACCTTTTCAATATATACACTTGTATACACTATAGTTGCTACTAGTACAGACTTTGCTTCTGTTGCTTCTACTGTATTAACTGACAGATTAGACTTTTTGGCTCAGGAATCTAGTGTTGATTGAGTTGGTGACTTCTGGCAATCACAGGAGAAGTGCCCTGATTTGCTACAATTGTAGCATTTTAATACAGAGGTTGATTTGCTTGTATTTTTGTTAATTTGTTTATTTCTGTGCTTTTTATCTTTTGTACAAAACATATTTGCCTGTCTACATATTGTAAGCTTGTTATTATTGTATTGTATAGGATTTTTAATGCAAAAATCATTAAACACTTAGTATAATACTGTAATAAGTCTTTGTAGCTTTATAGGTTAATACTCAGATTTGGGTTTTCTGTTGTAAAACATATCTCAAGCTTGTTCCATAGCCATAATAGTACTACTATATTTGGAAGGAGTTGTAGTGTAAATAGCTGCTTGATACATAGTGTCTGTAGGTTTTAAATTGTCTGTTACAAGCTGTACATATATCTGCTCTAGCTTATCAAGTATTTGTCCAAAGTTTTTAATGTGGTCATTACATTTAAATAGTGAAGACTTATTGTATGCTTTATGTGTGACTGTATGAGGGTTGAAGCATTCTTCTAATCCACTCATAAGAGTTTTAATTGATGTTCTAGTATGTATAAAGTTAGCCATTATATGATCCACTACTTTATCAATTATTACTGTATAGATTGTGTGTGTGACCTTGATGTCTTTAGGCTTTGGTTCATTCATGAACAAGTATGTATAGCCTGTTGCCACAATAGCAGAGTTGATCTGGTACTTCCATATTTTGAATCCAGATGTGTCTTTTAGTTGAGCAATGTTGTGTCCAAAGTGTTTAGAGACATTAGCAGGTTTGTAGTGAGTCAGATTTGTCCTGCTTGTCTGCTCCAAAGATGTAGATGGATTTGTTTCGGTTCTGTTCAAGGTGAACATGTTACAGGTACTCAGAGAGTCTATTGTAGATGCATAGTATCAGTACAAGGTAGCATAATGTACTTGTAATATGAGGTGTTAAGCAGAGAGCACAAGGCTCATAACCTGTTAGAATGTGTATTCTTAAGTTATCACACAAGTAATGAGAGTGTCAACCCTAATAATTGTTATGTATTTAGTTAATAAGTTGTTTGTTTTTATATTATTTGTCCATCTGTATGTCTTAGATGACCAAAGTATCATTATCTTATATCCAATACTTATTGTGTATCTGAGACATGTCTTGTATTGTGTATCTGATACATGTCTCAGAGTTCTGTGTCTGTTCTGTTTGTATGTGTATTAATTATTTTACTAATACTGTATTGTCTGTAATTGTATCATCAATTGTAATACATGTTAACACATACTTATTATGTTTTTAGAGTTAAGCTACACTTGATAATATTATTTATTACTAACTTGTAGACTCTACACTTAAAGCTATCTCTAATACTATCTATGTACTCTTTCTCTTTACAGATCTTAGTGTTCCTACTATTAAAGAGATATTAAAGATTATCAACTATAACAGTTGTATAACACATTTAGAGCTTTTCCCCACCTTGAGCAAAGTCCTTCAAATGTGTAGATTTTCTAGTCCTCTCCTGTTCTATGAGTAATACAATGTAATAGTGTACTCTACCAATTTTGAGTGTTTGTAGGAGGAGCTTAATAACTTTTTTATACAGGTTAGTAAAGACAATATACTAGAATTAATACTAACTCTTATACAAAGCTACCTTCTATTCATTAAGAAAGCTAGAGATAAAGTCTAAAAGAAACTCAGTAAGTATAATGTTAACTTGTAGAAAGTAATATTAAGGTGTAACAAACACAGGACTGACTGTGACAAGATTTTAGTAGAGATCAGGTTGGAGAATTCTAACTATACACTTAATACAGACTAGACTACTATTAAAATGTACAAGAGGAAGAAGGGTACATACTTGTTAAGATTTAGAGATACTCTGAAAAATCCAACTATCTTAAAAAAGTATAATTGTGTATAGAAGAATAAGTATTATATGGATTACTCAAGTAAGATGAGTCAAGTAGAGGCAAATGTTACTAATAGTAAAGAGAAACTCAAACACTATGAAAACTACATTCATTTCATTAAAACTAGTAAGCAAATTCTAAGCAATTGTAGAATCACAGAAATCATTATTAAAAAATACTACAACTTGTTCTGACTCCTAAGTAATACTAGTACTCATTCTACTAATTGTATTAAGTAATCAAAAGAAGTAATAAGAAGAATTAGTAAGAGGGATAACATTCTACTAGAATACAAAGTAGTCATACAAAAACTAGAAGTTATTCTTAATAACAATATGTCTGACTCTTTATGTTTAGATAAGTTCACTCTAATTAGTAATACAGAATGTACCTTTATACAGTGTAAATTAGGTATTTCTGTAACATTCTACAAACTTAGAGAAAATGATAATACCTTACTACCTAATACACTAAGTACTTTCCAGTTGTAAACCCTCCTGTAACAATAATATTATTATAGTAAAGAAGGTTTTCTAAGATTTGCCTAAGTTGTACTAATAGTACCTCTGTATACTATCTTTAATCCTACTATTAATCCTACTAATCCTACTAATGTATTATCTACTATAGTAAGTGTACTACTGAGTAATGAGAACATACTACTAGTCACTTTAGAATTAGGTACTAACTATCTTAATGTTGAACCTAAAGCTTTAGATAGTAGTAGTAGAGTATTACAGTCTCTTATCTCTATATAGTAGGTTAGTTTCTATACAGTCTAGAGTACTTGTATTAACTAAGTGTAGTCTTTGTTACAAATCTACCTAGCTTTCTTTCATTTTCACTTTTCACTTATATGTTCTTTATTACTTTTCCCTCCCTTAAAACTAAATTACTGTATGTCTATTTTATAACTTTTTTACATTCTGCCCAAAATAACAAATAAGACCAGGAGTAAGAGTGTGTTACATATTAACATTATAACCTGAATGGTAGAAGAAGGCTTAGTAGTTACTTAAGCTGACAGAATACACTTATGTATACAGTTATTTAATAATTGTTTTATTACTTGTTACTTATTATCCTTACTAGTAAAGCCTAGACTTTATTAAAGAGAAAGTAAGCTTAATAGAGTTATAGTTAGACAAGTACAGTAGAAAATACTCTAATTTAACACCTTTAAATTATTGACAAATTAGTAAGATATTGTAAAAGAGGATAAAGAGCTGACTTAGATTCTATAAGCTTGCAAATTTCAAGTGCCTTGTATATTGAACAGTTATTTATAATAAGGACAGATTATAGGCTAGGGAAGAGATTCATCTTGTCCAAAAGTCTCTCAATAAATGTTGTAAAAAGTTCAGTATTGAAAGCTCCTTTAACAACTATACAGTCAATTATACTATTAAGACTAATAGTAGGTAGGACAGAAAATCTAAAAGTTGTAAGTAAATTACACTATTATAATCTCTAGTATACTAACACACTATTTCCCTTATGTAAAAAATTGTTTTCAGCAAGTATAACAATCTGAAAGTACTTATATCTTGTTCTATACATATGTCTGACAGTTACTAACACTTTTATTAGTAAATACTAACTGTTAACCTTTATAATACAAACTAATGTGTACTTAATACTATACTTACAAGAATTCATTCTGTTCTAGAGCCCTTTTTGATATCTATACAGAATGTCATTCTATTGTTTTATACTATTCACTTACTAAGGTTAGTAAAGTGTACCTTCTTTAACATAAATCCTGTATACTTTAAAGACCTCCATATTATTGATTCTAAGACCTCCCTCCTGTCCTCTCCCTTAATAACTCTCTTAATTTGTTAAAATAGTAGTTATTACAATTTCCTAAGATACTATAAAGAAACTGAGAAAGTATAACTTATAAAGTAAACAAACTTTAGTTACTTTACAACATACTTAAGAATCAGAATACTCTAGAGCTCTAGGTTAGCTACAAAATCTAGACCTTAGTGAGGAGACAGTACTGTTAGCTTCATATTCCTGTTACACTCTATATAATGTTCTTAAAGGAATGCTAGTCCATTTGACAATCTGTAGAATTGTCATACTATTACTATACATAGTAATAATACAGTTTTACAGATTGTCAGATAGTTTTGACCTTTTAGGATGTTGAGCCATTACTACATTACATACTAAGTAAAATTGAGAGAGTAACAAGCTAGTTTTTTTGACAATAAGATAAATGTGTACTTATACATGTGATTACTGTATTATTGTATATACTATAATATACTATTATCTTATTACAGTCTTAATAACTACTCTCACTTTATGAGTACTAAATCTACACAATTTTATACTATTACAAGAGTTCTAATATTGTTTCCTACTATTAGAGCTGTTTTTAAAAGTCTATAATAGTTAAAAAAAGGTAAAATATTATTAGATATTCTTGTACTCATAGTATATTTAGTACATTCACAAATTTGCTCTAATAGACTATTACATGTTCTCTCTCTATAGTACACACTCAAATATGTTAGATAAGTGTTTAATTATACTATTTTATTCATTTTCATACTTTTCTAAATGTGTTATTGTTAGTGTTTTAAGGTTGTGATGATTCCCTTAGAGTAGTTCACACTAGTAGGGGTTTAGTGGGCTCTGCTCATGGTGTGTAGGTGTTGATACAAGTTGACTACATAGTTGGTAATGTGTTGTGTACTGTTATATGTGTTCTATGAGCTTCATCATCCTTATATTAAGTATTATATATACTATCTAATATTGTGTGTCTTGGATGTATGTCTCAGAAGACATGTCTAAGACATATGACACATTTATCCAGAATAAATGCTAACACTCCCCTTCAAACTTATACTAGTTGATCAGGCTAATATAATGTTTGATAAGTGTTTGTTTGTTGTTTTACTAATATCATTTACATCTGTAATGTAAATGTTTCGTTTGCTTCGTATATTAAGTCCACTATAAGTGTTGTATTCGTCTGATGTATTATTATAACGTTTGATGTAATAAATCGATTGTTAATTCAATTATGATTGTTAAGAGAGCTGTAGAATCTCTTTAGCATTTGTTTGTTCATAGTTTTAATATTATTAATGTTATAGTTGTCACTATAATGTTTTATCATTCGTATGATAGTAGTTTTCTTGTTTACAATTTAATATGATATGTTATAACTTTGTTTCGTTTGTTTTTCATGTCATATTGTTTGTTTCGTGTCATAGTATGTTTATTTCTTCATACTGTACTGTTCTACAGTTGTTCTGTTATTCGTTTCGTTTGTATTTGTATTATTATACATGTAGTTTGTTTTATATTCTTACACTTGTTGTGTAATTAGAATTGTACTTTGTTTGTATTGTTTTGTTTGTATAGTTAATACTATATTTAATAACAATGTGTGTGTTATTAATTCATTCACATTAATTTGTATTCTTGCACATTTGAATTGTGTTACTAGTAGTTTTTCTACTTTTACTTTTGTAATGAAACTGTTGAATCATGCTCATAAAATGTGTTATTGATGTTATTATAATGTCCTCTATTCATCATGTATCATCTTTGTTTGTTTTGTTTCGTATTCATACCTTTTAAGCATTCAATTGTAGTTCTATACCTTTATATTAAAGTATTGTATTGTTTGCAATTCATAATATCATGTATGATATGTCAGATCACTTCATATTAAGGTTGATTAAAGTTTTATTCTTCTGTTATTTGTATTGTTTTATCATCTGACTGTTTGTAAGTCTGTTTAGGCACATTATTTATGTTTTAAACATATGATATGTTTGTATTGTTTTGCTGTTTTGCAGTAGATATATTTATTATCAATATATGTGTGTATTACATTTGTTATCATTTAATGTGTCTTTTGACTTTTACAAACTATAATGTTATTTGTATGTTTGTATTGTTTTATCATTGTGATAATGTTTTATTATTATTGTGTAATGTTTATTCAATTAATATATTGCTCTACACAGTTATAATATGTGTTTGTTGCTTTTATTTCATAGATAGATGAAGTAGTGTGCTTCACAGTTCTATTTTTCATCATATATTGTAATATTTGTTCGTTTTATTGCTTATTTCGTGTCAAATTCTGTTTGATATTGTTTTAATCATTATATTTGCTTTATTCACTGAATATATGTGTGTGTTCATTATGAGATATGAATTTATTTTGTTAATTTTAAGTGTATCACTCATTTCGTTCATTATGATTAACATTATCTTGTTTACTTTGAAAGGATTAATGTTTTGATTGCTGTTACATCTGTTACTTCTTTTAATTAACTTACACAAGTGCTTTGTATGTCTAGTATCAATTGCTTTAGGAATATGTGTCATTCCTTAGCTACATTACATTAATTCTTAATTATCCGTCCAAATATTACTTTGTTTGGTTGATTATTTGTTTGCTATTATGTCCTACATGCTAGGGAATAAGTGTTGTAAGTTTTGTGTAATGTGTGATTGTTATTTTCAATGTATTATATGTTCTATTTGAGGAAAGCATAGTTGTGTTTGATATTTCTGTATAGTTTGTTATGTACCAGAAATGCTTTTCCACTCAACATTTTTGTATGTAGCATACTTCTTCATGTTTAGGTATATACTCTATAATATATTTGTTTGTAATACATTCAATTGGTGCCATGTATGGTGTGACCATTAAAGATTTCAGAGAAAATGTCTCTTACATAAGTATTTCATTGTTGAATTTAATGGATTTGCTTCTTATTCATTGTAATAACTTTGTAATTATGTTTTGTAGAATGTGTAAGGTTAAATAGTGATGTAGTCAATATTTCCACATCATTTAATCGTTTGCTATGTTTCTATTATTTGTTATGTTTTATGTTTTGTGAATTTTATGTTTGTAAATATATACTATTACTCCCCTTCAATTCGAGAAGGTTTGCTTTGAGCAATTGACTTTTGTGTGTGTGTAATTAATTCGTTTGTACGTTTTCATCATTTAATCATTTGTTTAAGCATTGTGTATTAATGTATGAATGTGTTTTGTTCAATAACTTTAATGTTATTCATTATTTTTTTTGTCTGATTTTGTTATTAATTCTTTATAGCATTTGTACTCTTTGTTATTCAAGTTTATACTCAAATAGATTGTGTGTATACTTGTGTATTTTGTTTGATTATTATGCATACATCCAAATAGTTCATTAATCATTTAGTATAGTGTTGTTTTAGTAAGCATAAGTTTGCAATTTTGTTTGTTTTATTTGTATACATTATGATGCATTGTTTAGATTTGCTCAGTATTGTTTGTCTTCTGTTTGATGACAAAAGTATTTGAGCTATAGTGTTTTGTTTCTGTTCCATTTATGTATTTTATTCTTTTGTGATAGGCACAAGCTCAAGCAAGGCTGTTAATGAAGAATACACTGTTATGATATTGTTTGAACTTCAAATAGCTAATGATATGCTTTAAGTATTGATCATAGATTTATTCTTTGTAAATTCTATCTTTCTGCCATTTGTAGTGATCTATTAAATCCATCACACATTGTGTTTAATCATTTGTAAAGTGTTTGATTGAGTTCTGAACTTATGTTTGTTTCTTTGGATTTCGTTCCAATGTTTGTTTGTCTTTTGTGTACTTGACAGCAGTGTTCGTTCTATTGTATAGCCCTTCAGACTATCTGATATTAGGCTCTAATGTTTCATAGTATTAGTTGTTTTGTTTTGCATCTGTATTATTGTATTTCGTCATGTTTTTAAGTAATATTTAATTGTTTATATTGTTTATACTGATTGTATTAATTGTATTGACTTAATACTTTGTTATCATGTATATCTTATTAATATATTATATTGTTACAATGTATTTGTAACTATTGTTCATTTGATTTTACATTGTAATAGTAATTGTACAAGGTATAAGATATGTATTTGCCTGTATAGTATTGATATTGTGTCAATATTATGTATATATGTATCATTATATTGTTTCATTGTTCATAGTATTATGTTTTAATTTAATATAATACTTTGTATAAGTATATATGTTTGTTATTATATGTTTAGACTGTTCACAACATTGTTTCGTATGTTTTATTACTTGTTTTATGTGTTATTATGTGTTTGTTTGATTGTATTTTGTATACAACATTGTGTTATTCAACAATTAATAGTTTTATGCATTCAAATACATTATTATTACTTTGTACGTTCGTATATTCGTTTATCTATGTGATATGTTTGTATTTCATAAATATATGTTATTTATTGTGATTGTTCATTTGTGATAGTATAAATTGTTTTTATATTCAAGTTATTATGCTTTAGTAGCATTTATACTCTTGTTTTCATTTTATTCGTTTGCCTAATCATTATTAGATTGATTATACGTTTGTAATATATTTCTTTATATTGTTATTATGCTTTGCTAGCATTGTTCTTTCGTTTATAGTATTAATCATTTATATTATTAATATACTATCAAATGTTCATTTGTTATGTGAGACATTATTAATATAATGTGTCTCTATAGTGTAAGATGAAGTAATTCAGTGTTTTGATATAGTATTATTGAGTACTCATTGTATTTAAAGTAACTAGTTTATCTGTCTGTATGTCTTAGACATCTGATACATTGTCTGTATCCAATATATGTCTTGTATTGTGTATCTGATACATGTCTCATTAGTTTAATAAATCAATGTGTGTTTGGGATGCTCAGACAGGTGTGTCTAGGTCCACATAGATAATACGTTCCAGTTACGAGTATCATATCATATCTCATTGTATAAAGCAATTGTAGTCTTCCAGACAAGACAATTTGCATTTGGTATGCTCAGATAAGAGTGCTAAAGGTTTGTAGACAATTAGAATGGATTGTACATGTAGAATCAAATTGATTCAGCATTAAATGGAGTAGTTCAATGATACTTATTAAGTTTAGTATGATTGAGTGTATCATATCATTTGTACTATGGTATATAGTACACTAAAGCATTTGCAATGATGATTGTAGTACATATAGTCATACTTATAGCTAGTGAGGAGGAATCATAATCATTTAGATGATGATTTCGAAGAGTCACGTTTGTAGAGGGTAAGATAAAAGTGTAGTAACAATGTAGACATGAGTAGGGAGCACAAGGCTCATAACCTGTTAGTGTTTTAAGGTTGTAATGATTCCCTTAGAGTAGTTCACACTAGTAGGGGTTCAGTAGGCTCTACTCATGGTGTGTAGGCATCAATACAAGTCAACTGTATAGTTGGTAATGTGTTGTGTACTATTATATGTGTCCTATGAGCTTCATTGTCCTTATATTAAGTATTATATATGTTATCTAATATTGTGTGTCTTGAATGTATGTCTCAGAAGACATGTCTAAGACATATGACACATTTATCCAGAATAAATGCTAACAGTTATTTTTGTTACTAGACTCTAAGAACTGTATTACTTAGAAGTATGAAAGAACTTAGTTATACTTTTATTAGAAACACATATTATAATATAACTACTAGTGTATATGTATTAACAGTCAATCATTATCATTATTATTATTATAAGATACAAAAACTGAATTTTAATCATTAAATTGTATAATTATAACAAGTATATTTTGAGAATAACTGTTTTTGTATAGTAAATAATATAATGATTTAGCTGTCAAGTGTAAACAAGTTGATAAATAGTAATAAAACTTGGTCTAAGTATGTAATATATACTAAACTTATTTATCAGTTATAAATCAGAATTTTATCACTTACTGTGTAGCAGGTAGAAAATTTACAAACAGTAAATTAGAATAAAGGAAATATGACAAACAACATTGTCTTTTTTGTTACACTTTAAGTTTTAAATGATTTTCTATGTTTTATACATTATTATAAAGGCATTTTGGACTAGTTTTTTTTACAACTTATATAGGATTTTATTGTGCTACAGGAACTAAGAAAACTAGCATTTTCTCTATTTTTTTTTATTTTGAGTGTAATATGTGTTAAAAAATACACATGATTTGGGTTGTAACTAATATTTTTACAAACAGTTAGTATAGTATAGTATAGTATATTTCCTAGCATAGGTCCCTAAAAAGAAACACTAGGGCTGCTAGTCTATTATATAATACAGAGTAGTTTATCTATAATAAAGAAATTACTCTGTCTAGTAATGTTTAAGAAACTACTAATATAATAAGCACTCAATACTTCTCTAACTGTGTACTAGTAAATAAGATTAAAGTATACAGGCATTTATGAGAGTTAAGGGATAATTAGAACAGTACTAGTAGAGTACTGAATACTGAGCTCTAAGACTGTAGAACATACAAAGACTGACAGGACAAAGGTATCTTTGTTATAGTCAGTAAATAAGAACTGAGAGTACATAATAAGACACACCTTTGTTACAGTCAGTAAACAAGAACTAGTGTAACAAAGGTGTAGACATGAGCTTTATATACTAGAGAAGAAAGGAAGGTGGCTCAGACTAAAGAAAAGTATGATACAAGTGAAAAAGGAAACTATATGTGTAGTCTAGAATTAGAACTAAGAATGAGTAACTCAGGACTTAGGACTAGGAACTGTATATATGGTTTAAGACTGTGTAAGAGAGTTCTGGGACAGAACTCTTAAAACCCTCAGAACTGTAGTAAGCTGTACAGTAGGCTTACATAATAGGTACACAGGAGAAGATACTATTTTTACAGTAGAAATCTATTATGAACAGTACAGAGATTATAAATGAAAATTATTAATAGAGTTAGGAGATTCTGACAAAGGAGAGTTAAGGTAAGGAGAGTATAATAGAGAATCAGGAGAAATATATAAAGGGGTTTGCTTAAATATACTAAGAATATTAAAGGTATACTAAGCTAAAGAGTTTATTAAAGAATGAGTATAATATAAATGTTTAAAGAAAAACAATACTAAGTAGTAATCCTCCTCTAGAAGGGGTGGAGGAGAGAGAGTACAAAGTAGGAAATCTTGTCTTAGTTTAGAGATTTTAGAATTTTGACATTAAAAGAGAGTATGAATAGGATCTTCAATTTTATTATAGTTGAATCTGTAAAGTCTTTTGTGTTAAGGTATAGAACTATGTCTGTTAGAAGTGGTTCTAGCAAGCTGAACAAGAGTAAGTATGTGGTCAGAAAGAAGAAGTCTAGTAAAAGCAATTCTGTACTTAAAGATTGTAACATTAAGATAATGTCTAAAGTGAATAATTTTTAGAATAGGTTAGTTTTTTTTATTAAATTCATGTCTGTCTTTAATAAGAGTAGTTTGAGTAGAACTTAGAAGAGAGTTGTTAAAGGTGTTGTAACACAATTTTTTAACAGTTTTAATAAATTGAGAAACTATTTTATAAGAGATATGTAGGTTTAGGATTTGTAAAGTATTATCTAAAGTAGTGTTTAATAAATTAATAAGAAGATCTCTATACTAAGAGCAATGTTTGTTATTATAAAGTTGTATAGATTCTTAAAGTGTAAAGAAAGTAAAGTGTGAGAGAGGTAATTGTAGTAAGTATATTAGATAGTTTAGTATAAGAATTGTTTGTCTAAATTGTATAGGAAGAAGGCTAGTTTCTGTAAAGAGAGGAGTTAGAAGAGACCTTGGATTTAGACTTAATAGTCTTCTAAGGAAAGTATGTTATACAGATTGTAGAAGGAAGAGACATTTTTTATTAGTGTTAAAAGTAGATTCACATATATAAATAAGATAAGAATTAATTCTAACAAAATAGAGTTGAATTCCTTATTTAGAAGGGATTATACTAATATGAGATTCTAAGGCTAGTATTGTGTAACAATTGTACTACCTGTACACTTGTGCTATATGTGTTGTAAGTGTATATAAGTGTTTTCTTTTTGTTTACTAGACTACTCTGTATCTTACTACATGTGTATATATATATATAAAGGGTTTTCAAGCTAAGGGTTAGGGGATTCTTTCTCCTTCTCAGTACTTGATTACTAGGTTATCCTAGTCAGTAATTGAGTGTGCTAGCAAAGAGAGAATCTTTACTGTAAAGTTAGTATACCTACCTTTATACATTTTTGACTGAACCCACCTTTTCCTAAACCTGCTAGGCTTTGACAACCAGAACTGAGGGCTTGATCACTCTAATATGTTTCTCACATTGTTTAGTACTCTTACAAATTCAAAGAAATAAGTGAGTAGTTTGCAAATTTAAATTAGAGACACATATACTCTTACTATAACTACTAGAACTCTTAGAATGCTTGAGGAACACAAACAGATTGTTCACCTCAATACAGAGAGACCCTCTCATTAATATTGTAGAAGGTAAGCATTATTCAGAAGTGCTAAAGAGTAGCTGTCCCTAAATGTAGAGAGATTCAAAACAGTGTACACTACAGATTTCAAATTAACAGAGTATGTAGACAATAGACAACAAGATTATCCATTGAGTACTAAACACAATGTGGCCACCAAGCCTTAGTAGACAATCCTAGAAGGGCTCTCAAGTCTAGAAGTTGCTATTTACATACTAGAGAATAAGTCCTTGTCTACTACAGGCTGGAGGCAATCTGATGACCCTTTGTCAGGTAATAAGTCCTTGTATATACAAGACTAAAGGCACTCTAATAAACTATTACATACTAGTAATGTAGAACAAAGGCATGTACCTGTACTAGCACATATAGTTAGACTAATACACACTATAGAGTAGACACTAGCAAGTACTTACCTTACTAGACTCACAAAAGTAGAGAATAATGGTACAGAGAGTATAAATGCTTAGGAAACTGGTATTAAGGATTCTGTCAGTAAGAACAAGAATATTAGTAAAGGAACAACACTTTCCTTATAGTAGAAAACGTTTTAGAAGGCTAGAAAGACATTCAGAGACATCTCTAGACTAGAGACACTGAAAGTCATGAGTAAGCTAGCCAGTCCATTCAATCAAGGAATTGATATTGAGGAATTGAACAAGAAAACTTATAAGTACAATAGTATGTATTAGGAACATAAAGGAATTATTAATCTAGATGTAACAGATCAATCCAAATTAACTGGAGACAATTTAGCTGAATGAATGTATCAGAAAATACATACTAGATATTTAGAAGCTACTAAAAGAATGCTCAAACAATTGAGGGATACTCCCTAGTACAAAAGCACATGTCCTTAGAAGAAAGATCTAAGCAAATCTGTACCTAGTAATAAGAAAAGTGTAAGAGCAAATAAAGGAAAAGCTCCAGACATTTGTAATTACAGTCAGGTAGAACTAGACAGTTCTAGTGAAGCAGATTCTGATGTACAAAGAATGTATTTTCAGGAGATAGAGTACAGACAAAATGCAGAATCAGGACAATAGAATTTCAGAAATAAAGGTTATAGTAAAGCTCTCAGAACTCTTCAGGAATTACCAGTTTGTTTCAAGTAAGAAACATATTGTCTCAAGATATAAAATCAAGGCAAGGACTACTACAATAGATACAACACCCTAGCAGAGCAAGGAGATGCATTGCAGAATAAAATACCTGTATATATGTACTATTATACTAATGTTTAAGGATTGACACATATACTCAGTACAAAATACAATATTAAAATGAATAGGCCAACCCTAGACATGAAACTTACAGTTCCAGATGCCTCTGATGACAGTAAAGACGAATCAGAAACTGTGAAAGACAAAGCAATTAAGGAAAGGAATTTCTACTACAGTTCTGTACCCTCTATCAAGTGTAGTACAAATAAGAATAGTAAAGGCTACAGAAAAAGAACCACACAAGATACTGCTGAGCCACAAAGCTTGAATACACTACAGACAAGTAGATTTGCATTAGTGAGACCCTCAGACAACCTTGCAAGAAAAAGTTATGTGAATTGTGTAATACAGAGAGTAGAAATTATAAAAAAGCAGGATCCTGACCTGGATCCAGGCAATAGCTCTTTGGATCCTTTGGATTCAAGTGGATACTTGAGCCCTGACAATGGCAATAACAGTAATGTATTATTTGAACCTACAGACATTGATTCAAGCAACTCCAAAAGTACTAAGAAGTGTAAAAAGCTTACTAAGAGGAAATGGAACAAGGAACTTCTCAAATTGAAGATACAGATACAGAGTGCAAAAACTATTGTTCCTACAGTTTATTCTGGTGAACCTAACTTTCAAAGATATACCAAGTTTGTTATGGAAGTCAATCAGTACATGAAACAATCAGGTTTACATTATTTCCCTAAAGAACAAGTAGGAGTACTATCTAATTTCATTAAAGGACAAGCTATAAACTTTTATCTACAGAAAATAGGTATGAATGAATCTTGATGGACCTTATCACAGTTCTTTAAAAGTCTAATAGACTTTTGTTTCCCCTCTAACTTTGTAGAAATGCTTAGGAAAGAGTTTAACACTATGAAACAAGAACACAGAGTTATACAGGAATATTTGTACAATCTAGAAATGAAAGCAATCAACCTAGGCAATATTTCTGATAGAGATTTGACTAGAAGAGTATAGGATGGACTTCATCCTAAGTATCAAAGGCAATTACAATTGGATTGTTTGAATCCAGATACAGTTTTGTATAAAGAATTCAAAGACAGGCTTGAGAACATTGAAAAAGCAAATAAAGCTGTTGGAATTAAATGGCATATAAATACTAGAGATTGATTCTATCCTCAGAATAACAAAGAAGACTATTGAAAAGACAGATGGAAGAAGAACAGTCAGAGGAATTACAGGAATGATAATAGAAATTGACTAAAGGACAAGAATTATGATTATAATCATAATAATCATAACAGGCAGTGTATACAGTCTAACAGTGTAGGTCCTAAAGAGAAAGACCAATCTAAGGACTACAAACTGAAGTATAAGGATACCAGACAGAATAAGCAAGGGAATAGTAAGAAAACTTATTCTACAAGTGTAAAAAGGTATTTACAAGCTGAACTAGACAATATGAGAGCTAAAAAACAATGTTTTATCTGTAAACAGACTATGCATTTAGCTAAAGATTGTCCTACACACAGTACAGTAAAGCTGAACAGTGTTTCTAATACAGATACATTGTCTAAGAGTGTTAATATCAATTATTCTGCTCTAGATAAGTTGACTAATACTTTAGAGAACAATAATTACTTGGATTTGGATCTTATAACAGACAATACAATGGATCCATCATCTTCTACATCTTGAATACAATCTATGGCTATTCAGATACATTATCCAGATGATAGTAACAAGTCTACAACTCAAAGGAATGAGAATTACAATTTATTAGCTAGTTATAATACTATTCTACAAGTATTTAGTCTAGAACAATTGGATTTGAAGCCACAAACCCTTTCTGACACTTTAGAATGGAAGATTCCCTTTGTAAATGCTGAACTTAGAAAGAGAAATCAGAGGAGAATGAGATCAATCTATAGAAATGGCAATTTCTATAGTGAATACAATGATACAGTATGTTTTAGAATTACTAGATACCTTATGGAAGGAATTCTGTACTGTTTTGACCAGAAATACAATAGGAGACTCTGGAATAAGTATCTACACAATTGATTCTATGTTTTCAGAAG